>NC_137258.1:3912725-4498622 GCF_965637545.1 Phallusia mammillata | reverse complement strand
AAACCGTCTTGAACTGTTTTGTTTTATTTTCCACTTATCATTTTTCTTTGTGAACATTTAACACACTACACCTAAAAAACGGTTGAATAGTCTAAACATGATTTTATTAGTTATTTTATGAGCGGTATGTAGCTACTGTGCTTGCGTGCCCTTGAAAACACAATGCATTATGTTTACTTCCATGGCGTGTCAAATTTACATGTAGGCACTTTACACTTAAACATGTTTTAAAATTAGATTAGCTTACCACTTCCGTGGTTTTAAACTTCCCTGAGCAGGTTAAGAATACTTCACACTCCCTGTCGTGTAGAAAAAAAGTTTGTAGTCTTTTCGGTTTGCGAGTGTATACTGGAACATCGCGAGAAGCGGCTGGTTTTGTCCCAGTTTTCTTTCGTAATATGTCTTTTGTTTCCAAAACTATTTGGCCACAACTTCCACAAGAAACGGCATTATCTGCAAAAACATGCAGAAAAATGTTATTTTTTTATGTGAAAAAAAAAAAACTGTCCGCGACTACCCAGGGCGAAATATAAGCGCGTGCATGGAGTTATATAGATCAGTGGTCTTCAACTTGTGGGTCGCCTAAACTTTTTTTCTTGGTTTGCTACGAAATCAATTTATTATCGTTTAAATTTATTACCAAAAAAATAATACGTTTTGTTCTAGTTCTTGAAAGTTAAGCGCGCAAATTTACATGAAAATAGTTTTAGTTTCGGCATACTCCCTATCGGAAAAAATGGGATCGCATGTAAATGTTGATTTCAATTTCTTTTAAATTGAGGTCGCCTTTAAAAAAGCTTGAAGACCACTGATATAGATTGTAAACTAATTTACAGTTAGAAATATTCGTGGGGACCCAAGATTCTTACAAACGTAGAGCTAAAATATACTTCAGTAAACCTTATCAAAGAAATTAAATTTTACAACCCACCTTTTGACGGTTGTTCCGTTACTTTAGGCAAACCGCTGGGACTACCATTCATGTTTATTTCCCCTCAAAACCGTGTTGGTGATCACCTCAACTATATTGTTAAAGCGCCTATACCAAAAGATACAATGCACCTTTTTTATTCCATATAAGAAAGTGGAACAGATCGCTGCTGCAGTACGCAAACTGATGTTGTTTGGCAACATGATGGTGCAAATTTGTTGAATGATTAATCTTTTGTTTAGGCTTTTTGCAAAGGCTTACTGTTTCGCAAATCTTAATCGGTCAGAAAATTGTGCGTACAGCAGTCAACAAATACTTTAAGATAAGAACGTTTCAAACAGGCGTGCAGGTTTTCTCAAAACAATTAAGTAACCTTTTCCCCTGAAATTTAATGGCAAACTTGCCGAAACTCAGTTTGTCAAAAAATACCGTCAGGTGGGGCTAACGATTACCAAATACCAGCTAAAACTGTTTTTGCAGTTTATTGCTTCTCAAAAAACTAGTTCCCCGTGGGCTCGCCTATACTACTAGTTAGCAGAATATTTGCAGCGGAACCAAGGTTTTGGTTATTTGCTAGCAAACGTTTTGCTGCGTCACACTCTTTGTTTGTTGAACTGCAATTGCGCTTTGTTTATTCTGGTCCAATGATCTGCAAAGTGCCGTGGTCGGGTTATTTTGACACAACAAAAATGCTAAAAGGTCCTATAAACTAACAAATTTGTTTCAGATTTTCTCTAGTGTGCTTGTTAAAAATGTTGTGTGGGTCCTGTAGTAGGACTAAATATTATGGGCCGCCTTAGTAAAATTTGGCTAGCCCCTGACTTGATTTATAATTTACGTCCAAGAAACTATGTGTGCTAATTAAAAAAAAATGGCACAAGCACGTAACCGATATGCATGGACAGAACTTTTTAAACGTTTGGTTAGTGCAGTTTGCCAAGACGGGACACACCTCAAAATGGGGCTAAAAACGTTTATGGTAAACTAATCTTCCGCTATGTTGTTGTTTTTAAGAAAACATAACTAACTAACTCTAACTTAATTGTTGCATACAAGCAAATGACCTTTTGTTGGTCTGACATTGAAATTTTATTGTTCTGATGCAATAACTTGTCAATGAATAACTTGTTGTTCATTGCCTGACTTATGGACACTATCAACCTTTGCACTATCAACGTTTTTTGTGTGATAAAAAATTCTTGCCTATGCGATTACTGGGATAAAAACGTTGGTCATATATATACTGACAATTCTTGTGTCCTTGATTTTGTTGCATTCAAGTGTGAAAGAATTGCAAAAAATCTCAACGGAATAAAGACCCAAAACCGAAGGATATTAATGTTAGTTTATGTAAGGATTTAGGTTTTGTATCATAAACAAATATGTTCGTATTTCCTGAACGCAAAAGCCGCGATAAATGTTTTTATCATTTTTTTTTTCATTAGGCTTGAACCCTGGACGTAGGCTTGAACCCTGGAAGTACGATCTTGATCAGATTTTTTATGTTAGTGCTTCGGTCAGACGGCCCCGAGTCGTTGCAAAATAGCCCAACAGCTCACCAAGTGCCGGCTTTTTCTTTTACTGCAAAGGTTTGCTTGAACTCGAACCAAAAGGCACAACTGTATGTCACCGAAAAAAATATTTAACAAATAAAGCTAATGTGTGATAAGCTGGTATTTGTCCTTAAAAAAGGGCAAAAAAATGTCAGACTGGGTTTTGTGACACACTTAATACCCACCACGACCGTTCCAGCCTTTACATATTAAATCTCTTTACAACTAAGCCAACAGAAAATGTGACGGTCACGAAAGCAAAACATTGTGGTTAATAACATTGTTTAAAAACGTGACTTCGACGGCTTAGTATATATGATTAAAGAAATAGTGTACAGGAGGTGCCGACAAAATGTGACATTTGATTGTGTTTTTTTTTTATAAAACTTGCGACCCCTGATAAACGACAAAAAGCAGACGTCGGGCGAAAAATGCATCGTTTGGAATGTTATAGAAACAGTTTGTTTTTAAGCACTGACATGAAGTCAGGTCGAACCTACTAGAGGTAATCGCTGAAAGTCGCAAAAAATTTAAGACGGAACAAAACTCTCGCAGACTATATGCTTTAAAACTCCGGTCATAAATACATTATTTTTTTAGACCGGTTCAGAATATTGCGGTAATTTTTCATGTACACAAGGGTACTTTAAACATTTTACATTTTTAATTTAACGTGTTGCATACCTAACCGCTAAAACACGACGTTATTTTTCGAAACCTTTTAAGCGAGATTAAGCTAATTTGAAGCTATTTGTGTTCGGATTTGAAGGCCATAGGTTTTTTCCAACCCACCAGGACAACATCACGTAACCGCCCCAGACACAAACTCCATAAATGCCAGCAGGTAAAACAAAAACATTAGGCATGTAGCCTGGTAGTTGCTTTGTCGAATGAAGTATCGACATACATACATTTATACAGACATATTTTCCAGTTTAGAGTTGTTCAAATAATTAAATATGCGCTTTGTTATTACGTTTACGAATATAATTTTTTCAAATACTTTTTCTCCCTTTACCCTAATATCAAAAAAAAAATCTGGATCACACTAAACTTCTTATCTTGGATCTTTGAGAAAACACAAGAAAACAAAGTACTCCTTTCTTAACATAACAAGGAAATCAAAAATCTGCTGCTCCAAATAATAGACATACGAGCTTGCAATTAACATTAAAGGATAATGCGCTTTACATGTGTCCAAGCGTTTTTTACGTAACATGTCAAATATGCACATTTTCAAACATACAGTTTAGGTATTCTAACATTACAGAAATTTGTTCGTTTAATTGGCATAAATTGCATTTAACACGCAACACATGTTAAGCGAAGAACTTTCTGTTCCATCTCGGTGTTTAAAGTTTTATTCTCGCATATTTGGTTCAAAGTTTAAAACCCAAAAGTTCAAACAATAAAATGATATCTCCCTTTGGAATTTTTATTCGGACTCTAATAGGTTGGAAAGTATTGCAACCTTAAAATGAATGATAATAAAAAATGCAATTGTCCACTTTTTCCTTAGGCTGCTGCGCGATCGGCATGATATCAAAATGTAAGTCGCCCGCAATTGTAAGCGCATTGAATCTTCCACAGCATGCAGTAAAAATCACAATTACACTTTTTCACGAGGTTTGAAATTAGGACGTTTCTGTGGACAAATTCCGATCAAGATTTTTTTTGTCTGTATATGGGTAAGGCTCTCCCGACCGTTCGGCCAAGTTTGTGCACATCTGGTGAGGTCTAAAGCAGTTTGGTACACTAACGTCGGGTGGCCAATGAAAACATATCGGTTGGCAACCGACGCCTTGTAATAACTGTCTCATTAGGTTTCAAGTAAATGTCACCCTTCAGTTTATATTTTACTAGGAATAACTCATTATTTGCGATTTTGCTGGATATTGGCCCCCTTTAAATGTCTCCATATGATGAAAATAAACAGTTTTGACTATACTAGCTTTTTACTATGCCCGCTGTGTACTTTTGGTTACAAGGTGGCGGTTTTGAGCTTCAGCTGCGTAACATTGGGTTCAACAACCTTTGTTATCTGATGACTTCCCGAAACGATGACTTTGCGATTTTGGGTAGTCCCCAACAAACAACCGAGAATTTCGTATGGCGACAGTGCACAGTCAAAATCGATGTGATTGGATACTTACTGTTTACTGTTTTTTTTTAAGCGACAGCGTTTATTTTTTATTTTTGATCTTTAAATGCTAAAAGTTTATGATTACCCAATTCCGGCATTCGGCTTAATGAATTGTTCCACTATTCTTTGACCACATTGTCTATCAAACTATTGTTTGTTATTGCTATTGTTTACTACTATCTGTTGGCTGTGTGTGCTTTAAATTGAAAATTATTGTCATAAAAATTTATGCAAGTGTGCTACAAACATTAAGGTTAGCAAATACTAGACGAATTGTCGTGCACGAAAAAAACAAGAATTACAATTTACACATCCTTGATCTAATCCTAAACTTATACCTGAGCATGGATGTATTGCCTGACTCACGACCGTTGTTTTGCGTGACTGTCAGTATAGTTCCTTGTTGTTCTTAATTTAGTAAAGTAAACCTTTTTTATCAAAATCTTTATTTTGTGTAGAGTTTTCTGGGGTATTTTTAACAAGCTACACTTTGCGATTTTTAGCAAGCTAAGTTTATTGCGTCACTATGTAGCGATTGTACTTGCTTTAGAAAAGTCGAATAGGATAAGAACTCACATCAGACCAAGCTAAACACCGAGGCCCAAACGGACTTTTTTTTTCAAAAATACCCACGGTAAGGGCTATTGGGGTTAGAGTACGGTTTATGGAACATAACGATAAACCCAACTTATACACTTAGTTCCTAACCTTTTCTAGTGTCACTGCTAACGTTTTGCAATTGGTGTTTTATATTCTGATGCATGCTTCGGTGTCCTACGTTCCCGGTTAATTAGCAATCTACAGCATTAGGTGATCTAATTGTCTCAGTCCCATTGTTTTTTTAACAATCAGCAAAGAATGCTGTTAAAAAACTGATAAACTTTAGTCGAAATCTGTTGCTATCGTAAAGTTTAAAGGTTGCCTTCGTTGCGTGTACCAGTTTATACTGAAAAGCGAAGACTCTTGCCACGTGATAAAACTTTTTTCGTGCAATCTGCAATTTATCGCAATTCAGCATTAAGCAAAGTATAATAGTCATTCAAACAACCTTGAAAAAGTTAATTTAAGTCGTTTCGGTGGACATTTAGCAAGCCTGACAAAGCAGTACGGCACAATAACACAATGCTTACTCAAGGGTGCTGCCACAGTACATGTGACTGAACATGTGTACAGTTTTAGATTTATGGTTATGGTTTTTGCATCAATCTCGGTCGAGCAATATTATGTTATTCTACTAAAAAGTGTTCAGTTTGTGAGCTACAAGTGTTACGAAATTATTTTGGTAACCTCGTAATTTAGGGAAAGTTGTTTGAGCGCCAGTTCTTTAACGCGAAACCTTTCCAACTGCCCCGGTGATATTCTAATACCTAAGGCCACCTTCTTAATTCGTAAAACGGTTCAATACCCTGTACTACAGTCTAGTCGCAAAAACCAATTATTACAACGGTGACTTTACTACTGACGGAACAGTATGTATTATAGTTAATAAAACGTTTGAACGTACTGTTCGATACGCAATACTACAAGACACATTACAACACTACAACACAACAGCACCAAAACGCGTCTCCACACCCCGAAGCCAAGGAAGAACCGGCAAGGAAAATACCATGACACACGCCATGCGTTCAAATACACTGGTGTAAAAAATGCAATCAAATATTAAGTAGATAAAGGTGAAGCTATGTCTAATGAAACAAAAGAGGGAAACAAGAAGTGTTAAAGTGTAGAATGACTTAAAGGTAAACAAACGGGAAACCGTGAGAAAAATGTGTCGAAGCAAATTATACAAAAAAACCTACCGTAACAACCAAACATAATGAAAAATCAAAACTTATAACAGTGAATAAACATTTTACACCAGTTCACGTAACACTAGTCTAGCGTATTGTGTGCAATGATGTATGAACTTTACAAAAGCTGTAAGAGAAAAGTTTCAGAGGTGCTTGCAAAAAAAAAACTATTGAAAGTCAATAAAGCAACCAACGTATTTCAATAGACATTGTTTCAATAGATTTTATTGAAACGTTTTATTCGCCTATACTTTCGGTAAAATCAAACGCAATATTATCACAGACGTATACAGGTGTAGTTGTATTCTCGTTTGCGATGTCTATATAATGACATGACTTCTATGTTTTCCTAAAAGTCGATTCCTGCGGAAAAAGTAAATAGGGACGAACAAGGAGACGAAACGCGCTTTTATTTGCATCGAAAGGCTATTTGCGGAAAAGGATTCTGGTCTCAATCAATTTTTATATGTATATGTATATGGTCACAATTAACGGTTTATGAAGTTTGCGATCTGTTCTTTCTGTACATTATTTTATATAGTTGTGGATATTAGTTTATAGTGGACCTTAATGCTTGCAGCTACCTGACGTATCAACACGCTTTTCACATGACAAGCCAAACAAACACGGGTCACAACATTTAGTTCAAGTTTGCTAACGTTGTCAAATTACAACGCTTTTTTTAATATAGAGAAACATGGCACATGGTGGTAGTTTTCAGCGTTTAAAATAATATTCTTGAAATAAAATCATATTTTTATTCCTTGCCACAGTGGGGTCTTTAAAAGTGCAATTTTAAATATGTCACGCCACTAAACAACAGTGAGATACTGGACATTTTATTGCTCGCTTACCTATGTGTTTGTGGCAATAAAACTTGTGATATCCAATTTCTATTCATCACAATGACGTTGGCAAATGTTGCTTTGAGGATTCTGATGCCATGTAGGGTTGTGGAACGTGCCCTGATTGTAGACATTAAAAACACAAGCCCCACTTTGGAAGATTTTATGTTCAGCCTTAGCACTATCTTCTTCCGTACCTTTAACAAATAACGGACTGGGTTGTATCAGATGTATATCCTTTAAAAGCGAGTCAAAGAATGCAAATAAAGCTTACCATACTTGCTCAAACATAATGGTCATCGCATATTTTATGCAGCATGTGTGTAAGTTATGTAAATGCAATACATTTAGCGAGCAACTGGCGGATGTCATTTTAAGTCAGTCAACAGTGTAATACTTTTTGTTATCCGACTTCAATTTTGAAACTACTTTGCAAATTGCCTTTGTCACATTTACGATGTTAGTCAAGTTTGTATTAACACCATGTATTGCTGTATCTTTGAACACTCAATGATGAAAGTTCATGTTTCCTGGATTACATTCGGTTTTGTTCTTGCCCGTATTGTCTATCAAACGTTTTTTGTTATTGCATTTGTTAAACCACAACTATTGTCTGTTGGTTGTGTGCAGTATTTTTTAAGGTGTTTTTTGGGGGATTTCGCGGCCCTATAAAAATCAAAGAATGTTATAGAAAAAATGCAAAACCATTGTTTCTTATAGTACACTAGTGCAGTCACGATTCTTTTTAATGTAACAACTTTCTAACTTAGTGTTTTTCAAACTTTTTCATTGTTTTTTCAAATCGGTCACTTTGCCATTATATCGAGGACTCGCGGACCTTAAGCCTGAAGGTGTATTTTAGCAATACGAACGCTGATTTTAACCTATTAGGTATTCAAAATTACACATAACAACGATCCAAAGACGGTTTGTGACATCACAGACAAGACAGAAAACATTACGAATAGTGCGCAAACAATTGCATTCTTGACAGTTGTCATGCAACAAAGGTTATCTATTGTATAGAATGGAGGCAGTGAATCTCTAATTGTACTTTGATTTAAACCTACACAGTGACACAAATTGACGCCAAATAAGACTCCAGAGGAACGTCAACCTTTTCGCGGATCCTGCAAAATTGCTTCACGGACCCCAAAAGGTCCGCGGACCCCAGTTTGGGAACCGCTGATCTAAACCTAAGCTTACCCGAGGAGGCTATAGTCTGACTCACAAGTGCTGCTTTGCGTTGTGAGGAAAAAATCCTTTTATTCCAGACGGTTATTTCTAGAAAAACAAGTAAAGCTTAACTTTATTGTTTATTGCGTGGTAGTTAATGGAACGCAGACCGTATTAAAACAAAAACACTGTTTGAAGCTTGGTCTTACGTACCAGTTTGCTTCACCAATCCTTTCCAGCAAACACAAAAAGAGCAGCCGACAAAAAGAGTATCAATAGTTGTTGCTTCATCTAAGTAAAACGATTTTGCTGCAAAGACAAGTAAATTACCCGATTCGTTTTTTCAACAAACTTACCAATAGGCCCTCTGAACACGATCAGTGTGTAAAGCGTAGTGTCACCGGCGCCACCTTGTGGTACGTGTTTCCATCCGAGATGGGTTTTGCAGTGAAAACACGTTACTTCACTCTGCGCGTATCCTTTAATCAGAAGGTTATCCATTGTGCGCTGAGAAATAAAAAAGTTTGTTATCCCTATAAACAAGATTTTTAGTGAGTTCTTCGTTGGTTACTTTCAATTCTGAAACCAAATTGTTAAAGATCGCCACTATAGAGTCATTGGCATTTTTCAACTCAACTTCTTTACCTTATCATTGTCCAATACATGGGCATTCTTGACCAGCGTGACTGTCAATACTTGACTGTTGTGCTTAATTTCGTGCAGTGAAACATTTTCGTTACAATCTTCATTTTGTGTAGCGTTTTTTATTGTATTTTTAAAGAAGCTCCACTTCTCTGAGATAAAGTTTGACGCACTCGCAATGTAGTGATTGCACTTGCCACAAAATAATGGGCTTCCTGTGAACACCATTAACCTATTATAGTTAGTAAAGGTAATTCATTTTGTGCTGGATTGCACTTAAGGTGTCGTGACTTACTTAAACTGGTTTAATAATTTGATAGAAAGAATTTTCGCTGCTTATTTTATGGGTTGATATTTATCGTATTAATTTTGCTCACCAACAACTCGATCAATAATAATCGCATAAAAAGAGTCATTGGTCTGGTTGTCACTCGGGTGATAATTCCAACCGAGTTAATAAAAACAATTTGGACAGTGTGCATTATTCCAGGCGTAACCTTCAAACCAAGTTGCCCGTTCTGTAGGCTGTAGGAAAAAACAAATATTGGGGTAAAAACATCTTGAAAAAACAACAATCCAGAACGCTCCTGAAACAGGTTCAGGCTAAAACCGAAACATAAACAAAACAGTATACTAGGTCTAAATGCGAGTCAGTTTGGCGCAATCGGCCATGGCTGTGCGCGGAACAAAAACATATGTTTCGCAGTGGTGCTAGTAAGACGAGTCCAATATGTTGTTGTGTACAATTTCCTTAATATTTGGTGCCAAGTAGTACCCACAATACCTTTCTAAAGCAATAAACCTCTGTTTGTTTTAAATGCATTGAAGGAAACTAATTTTAAGCACCAAAAACTATTGGATTCAATCATTGAGATTTGTCAAATACCTTTTGCGTCAGAAGATTGGTTCCACTTAATGCCCGCTCTCTCAACCCTAAATATATATTTATTTTGAGGCAAGCTTACCTGTCCATGTACAAGTAACCTTGTAAAGATAGCAGTCAATATTTCAAACTCCTTGTTGTCAGAATTGCGAAAGGTCTGAAGTGTTTTACTTTCATGCGTGTAAACAGGGACATCACGACTTGAGATTGGATCTTTACCAGTTCTTTTAAGAATATCCTTTGTCTCCAAGACCGCTTCTCCACATTTCGCACAACGTATTGCTCGTTCTAACAAAATATATTTATATATTTGAAAGGCTTTTGGCACCGTTTGAATCGCCACATCACAAGCACTTACTGTCTTTTAGTCGTTTTTTCTTTTTGTAATGGTTTCGCTGCGTAGTTTTTCGCCGTTTCGCCGTGCTTTGCAATCGTCCCATCCCGAAATATTATAAAAAATGCAACCATGCACAACATCTAATCTTAAGCAACTAAAAGGGTGGCATTTGTCATTTTACTACTTTAAATACATTATATACTATATTCAAAATGCTTAAATATTTTTACAATTTCTACCGTATTGTTACCCTCATGGTATGATAATACTGATCACTGTATTAAATGAGCAAATTGCAGCACATTTACGTTTGTATTAGGTGTAATACGTTTTGTGGAAATAGCAAAATACGGTTTTGTTATTTTGAAAACCAGTTTTATTTGCACTATAAACTGTAACGTAGCCCACGCCATAGAATCAATGCGTTCAGAGACAAACGAATCTTGACTTTACCCGGATGGGGTTTTCCCCTGAAAAATGCCCTTATGTTTTGTATGTCTGCTGTATTATACATTAAATGTTACGATTGAATTGATCCCTTGCATTATTTTTAGTATTTTTTTTACATTTTAATACAGTAACTCGTAATTGGAACCACTTGGTAAGCAATTAGACCCAAAAAAATCACTAGAAACAAAAATAAAATAAAATACAGGTTAAACTGATTCGATGGCAGGTGCGCATTGATTTTTTAGGCAGTCAACCAAAATTGATGTCAATATTCATGACCAAATAAAACTAGTCGGATATAGTTAAATGGACCATCACACATACTTTGTCTATTCAGCATTATTGGTACAATCAATCGTGAATAAGGAACTAATGAGGCTAAGTAGGTTAATTATAAATTTCTTGAAACTACTGATTTTTTTGACTCGAAGATCTTTTATTTTTATGTTTTGTTGGTTTTTCGTTTGTTGGGTAATTAATTTAAAATAACAATTAATCGTGAGCCGTGCTTTCGATGTCATAAAACAACTATTATCCTATAACTTGTTGTGTTTACTTATTTCTGATCCTCTACAACAGCCGAATAAATACTAGTCTTATTTGAACATGCCTAAGCCTTCTGGTGCTTTTAGGTCACGGGTTAACAAACGTCGTAATGTACACTACAAAAGGTTTCCATAACTTGTCAGTCGAACTAAATCAATTATTGCTCTTATTCTGATTGCCTCTGATCAAAAATAATCTGTCTATGCTAAATATACTTGCTTTAATTATTCGATTTACATGCCGCCCTCGATCATAAGCCGCACGTTAAGGTGTCAAAAAACGCGATGGTGTTGCGTGCAATTGTTTCATAATGCTTCTTTCTGCTGCTATGCTATATAGTACAACTCTTTTTTAACAATAGTTAATCCGGCAAATATATCTACTATTTTAACGTAAAATACGTACAAGCAAACAAACTTTGAACGCGAAATACATAAAATAGCAGGTGTGTAAAAATTATATCCGTATGATATAAAAATATAAGCCGCCTAAACTGCGGGGTAAAAAAAAACTTGATAAGCCGTGGCTTACAGTCGAATAAATACGGTATGCAATACTCACTTAGAATAAAACAGTTAGATTACGGTTCTAGAGCGCCTACTGGTGTTCTTTCTTGTGTCTTTTCTGGGAGATGTATATGATCTCTTTTATTTTCAATATGTAGATAAGTACAGTAGTTGACATTAAAAACATACAGTACACTAATACATATGTAAGAATGATTGCTTAAGAAAGTTCAAATCAAGAAACACTGCCTCCCAAAGAATGTACACCTAAACAATACAAGTTTGATTGGCGTTGCTTCAGAAAATTGGAATCGCAAAATAGATTTTGTTAATCGAGGGAATCTTAGATTGTTGGGATTTGTAATTAATATGATTGAGTGTTTCTTAAGTTACAATGCTGTGTTTTTATATGTAAAACGATCAAGCCAACAAATAAAAATGAAAGCTGCAGACGGTGAACACTTTTCCACCTTATGACCAGTTGGGGCAAAGATCAGAATAGGTGAGGTATTTTTAGCCTGTTGCTTTCTATAAACTGCACTGCCGTAAGATCGCTACACTTGTCAATACGGCTTTTTTCTTCACACCTGCTGGACGTACTGACTTTCTTTACCAATCCGTACCATCACATTCCTTATTTTTATTCTATGGTTGTTGCTTCATCTAAGCAAAAATACATCATCGCGTACACATGTAAACACGCGACAATTGTTGTTTCGGTTCTTAAGCGATATTGTACTCAATCGACACAGATCTAACAGTGGTTTTTATGACCCACATTTAAACAGTTGGAGGTTAAGTATGGGTGATTGAGGTCTTGCTTTAACTGAATCATGTTTTAGCTCGTAGTTTGCAATGGTACCAAGTTTTTACGTTTGATTTGGCGTGGAAAAGTCGAAAAACTTATATAAACCATATAGTGTTTTTTTTTCAAACACGAAAATTGTCTTGCTTGGTTTCATTTACTTTTAATTGTTATTCCAACATCACAAGAAACACTTGACAAAACTGTTAATGCTTTTACCTTTTTACTGTCCAAAACATGGGCATCCGTAGCTCTTTGTTGTGCTTGAATTCGTAAAGTAAATCTTTCTTATCACGGTCTTCATTTTGTGTGGCATTCTCCATTTTTTGAGCTGAAATCTAAAGCACTTGCTATGTAACGATTGCACTTGGCCCAAAAGAATGAATTTCCTGTTTAATATTTGGTAATTACTTTGTTTTTGTGTTAAAATGTAATTAGTTTATTCATGTTTATTTTATATGCTTGATTTCAGTAAAACCTAATGCTTGCCTAAAACTAGATGCAACCCTGTTTATTGATCTTTCTTTCTTTCTTAAAAAATTGGAATGCACAGTTACTTGACTTAATGATATCAGCACGTTTGGTCAAACTAGTGGTGCACAGAACTTTTCTAACGTGTTAAATTTTACAAGGTTGTGTGTTATGAAGGTATTTTGTAATGTCATAACAAGCGTTATAACAATATTGAATGTTGGTTGAATATTAGAAAACAGGTTCAGTTAATTATTCGTCAAAAAGGTACTTCGTAAACTTACGGATTTCCTACTCACCAACAACTCGGTCAATAATGAAAATAATGATCCATAAAAAAAGTCATTGGTCTGGTTGTCACTAGGGTGATAATTCCAACTGAGCTGATAAAAACAATTTGGACAGTGTGCATAATTCATGGCGCAACCTTCAAACCAAGTTGCCCGTTCTGTAGGCGAAGGAATAACAAATATTGGCCGTAATACCTGCTTCAAATGTTGTTGCGCAAACAACTGCACACCATGTCGCACTTGCGCGCGTAAACAATAGGGCCCATGGCCTTAGAACGAAAGTCAAATATGGTATGTATACGATTTAGAAGCTCTGTTTGTTTAAAATTCGTTTTGGAAAATAATTTTCACACCAAAATTGTTTGATCGGTTCGCTTAAACGTAAAAACAAAAACTTTTTGCGTCAAAAATTTAGTTATGGTGAGGCTCAACCTTAAATAAAGTTGTTATAGCTTACATCTCCATGTACGTAAAACAATCCAAGACAAGCAGTAAATATTTAGAACTCCTCGTTGTCGGGATCGCGAAAGGTCTGACACACTGCACACTGCGACTTGAAAGTGGATCTTTGCCAGTTTGTTTAAGAATATCTTTTGTCTGAAGCACCGCTTCTCCACATTTTGCACAACGTATTGCTTTTTCTACGTTACTAACACTTGGTTTCTATGCTGTTAGATGAATTGGGCAGAAAGATTGTCGTTGTTACTAACACTTACCGTCTTTTATTCGTTTTTGCGCTGTGTGGATATTCTGCGACCTGGTCGGTGTGCTTTGGTTTCCTCCCATGCTGAAATGTTCTGGGAAACACAGTCAAGCAGCAAACATGTCTAACTATTGTGACATCTGGAAAGCCACATTTAACATTTGACTTACTTTGTGAGTGTGACCAAACCAAAAATGTCATATTTTTACTATATTGTCATATGAACTATTTCGTTATTATAGCACTGCAGCCTACTTTTAGGTGACTTGTTCAAACGTTTGGCTTTAACTATTTGATCAATTCTGATCGATATTTTTGAATTCTTTTAATGTCAATAAACCCTATACTGTTATTCGAACCTCCGGCACATTTAGAAAAGTTTAAACCCTAAATGATGTCAAAAATCGATCTTTGCTTGATAAAAATAGAACTATTTTCACTTTGTTAAGGTGTCATTTTAAATAAACCGACTTAACCTTGGGCATTTCTGCGTTTTAGATACAGTAATGTGACCAAATATATCCTAGAAAAATATATATTCTAAGCCACTAGTGGCTCCAGCTGATCCATATTCGTTTGCGTCGTGTCATTGAATGTACATAACTGCTTACTTACTATATGCGCGTGAACGAAATAAAAGAATGAATGTAAGAACAAAACGAATAATTGCAAGCCCACGGCACGAATGCATGTCAAATGACCCGAGGCAAGTACACGCGATAACCAGTTGGGTATTCCCCAACAAAAAAACCCGACTCTTGTGTATGTCGCCAGTGTTAAGTCGAAATTATTCGACTGACTTGCATTTTTTCATCTGAAAACAAAGTTCTTCTCCACCTTAAATACCTGTTTGTAAAGTTAAGCAAAAACCTTAAAGACCGATTTTTATGTAGTTGCAAAAGAAGTTCGGGCAACAACTGTGGTTATACCACGAACAGCTGAACTAAAATAAATCTTTTTGATTTTTATGTAAAGCTTTGCTCACCACTTTTAATGCACTGCGTTCCTTACCGTTGTGAACTATAATAATTTGTTAGTCAACTAAATTTTCTGTTTAACTTCTTTTGATGAGAAGCTTTATATCCCACTTCTCAATTCGCTTTCACAAAACCCACGTAAAAAGGCATTTACAACATTGATCTTCAACCTTCAATTCTTTTGTTTTCAAATACGAGGCGTCCACGTTCATTTCTGCATTGGCATTGTTACGACGGAACAATAGATTGCGCGGTCTGTGCTGAAGTAACAGCGTTCCATTCCCTTTTTTTGTGCATGCTCATTTTTTCTAAAAGTAGGGCCAAGCGCTGTCCATGAACAGAGGACGTTACTGAGTGCAAATCCTCAGTTACTACGAAGGCCAGTAGATCTTACTTAAGGACTTTTATTCGCTTCGGCTAGCGGCACATATAAATGAAGTGGTATTTTACACCTAGTTTTCGCTCCACTTGTAATATGTGTATGTTGAATACGGAGTCATAACTGCAATTTAGCGACTCGAATGCAATATGCAGTGTTGACAAATTATAAAGCGTTCTTCATAACGTTTGTTTTAGGTATATATATTAAATAGGCGAAGTATTTTGTTTTCTAACGACATGGGATACGTAAGTAAATTTTGTTTTCATACGAGCATCGTGGTCATACAGTTTCCTTTAATATGTTTTCCTTAGTAATACTTATTGTAAAAAAGATATGTTAGTTTTAAATCCTATCTTAAAAGCTAGTTTTAGCATTAAAACTATTCGATTCTTTCGCTAAGATTAAAAAACAAAACAAATGCTTGTTGTGCCAGTTTGTGTACAATCAACCTTCAATGAGTAGCAGTAAATATTAACTGGTCTTTGTCGGTACTGCGAAAGGTCTGGTGTAGTTTGTATTTCTGTGTATATATTTGGACACTGCGGCTGGAAGTTATATTTTGTCTCCAACACCGCGTCTCCACATTTCTCAGAATGTATTGCGCTGTCTGAAGAGTATGATTCATTTGTTTATGTGGGCTTTCGTTTGTTTAATAACTCAATGTAAACCGCCTTTTATTGCTTTCTGCTCAACTTTAATGTTACTCTGCGCAGTTGGTTGCCGTGTCGCAGTGTGGTTTGACTTCCATAGTGAAATTATTATATCAACTTAAACTATACCAATGTTCAAAATTCAAGTAAATAGACCCAAGCCGTAATAAGTGTTTGTTCAGTTTGTCAAAAAAAGTCTTGCTGTGGTATATATAGTTTCTACATGTGTAAATATCCCTCTCAGTTGCTTGTTGCTAAATCGGCGTGCTTTAGTTTAGCCCCAATGTTTACAAGTTTCCAGGAAAGCAATCGACCTACATAAACTCCTTACTACTTGGCATACCTTTACTCGTCGGTTAGAAGCAAACCTGAATGCTTTAAGCTTTAGTGTATTCCCTGAACGTCTCAGCAGAACGGTAAAAATTTCGACCTGCTGGAGCATAAATTTATATGCTCGTTGTGCTGTGTTTAGTAAACATAAAAAATTATGGGTCCCATTTAGTGATGAACTACACGTTTATATTCAAATCGTTCCAATGATTTTAAACACCTTCGTTTTTTTATAATTAATGTGGTGCGACACAATGTAAGTAAACAGAAAATTATTAAGAGAAAAATAAGTGTGTCCAGGTGATATAATATTGATTGCAGAAATCTTCTTTTGTTGCTTCTGTTGAGTCAAAAGCAGATTGGTAAAATTGTAGAAGCTGTTACTGGTAATATAGGTTAAAAAACGTCGGTTTTACACTTTTTTCTTTACTAACCTAAATAACTTTTCGCCATCACGTTTTAGGTCGCCTTTCAAAGACACTATTGTTACCGAAGTATTTCGACAGGCCAGATAAATCGATCTTATGCACCAAGCCTGCTTACTTAATTCGTAACCGGTCCAGAACCCTGCAATAACGGCTCACCACTAAAGCCAATTATACTCCCTCACATTGGTTTAGCTTATGGGCGCGACTTATATTTAAAACAATGTAAAAGCAAAGTTACACAGGGCACGTGGCAATCCACCACCAATGCCAACACCAACACTACCACGTTTCACGGCGCCCAGAGAAAAGCCATATATTATCGACTAGTGACGCCCTATTTAAGGCATACGGAACAGGAAGGCACATCCCAGCGCAATCAACGCTTTTAAAACTAATCACTCCTAAGGGGAAGAAGCTAGGGTGCCATAACACAAAAACGTAATAAAGGTGCCACAACGAAAAAGAACGAAAACAATAAGTGACGATGACAAAAACTAACAAGCAAATAAAATTTCGCTACACTATCAAATTTTTTATTATCGGAACACATATAAGACTCATATTATTTTACCGAGATATAGGAATTACCGAGATACAGTTTTGAAATTCGTCACTTTTATGTGCTGTGAGATCAGCTAAAAACAAGTTTTACTTCTTTTAAAAGGTGTTTGGGCAGTCTTTTGTGGATAGTCGATTTATTTATAACTATTAACATTCCCCGCGTTCAGGTTAAACACTCCTCCTTTGACCTCTCCTCCAATAAATGTATTAACTACAGTCTTCTTCCCGCCTCTGCTTCCAACTTTAGCATCCCCTGAAAGAAACGGCATTTATGGATATAGCTAAAAGTACGTTTGTGTCAAAAATAAACATTTGTTTGAAACTCACAGAAGGCATATTTGCAAGACTTTAAACCTATTAAATTCATTAGCAAACAGTGCCCTATTGTCTCAACTGTATTTTAGAAGAATTTTGTGCCATATTGTTGTGACCAATTGGATATAGTTTTAAGTCGTGTTAGAAGTTGAAAAAAACATACCAGTTTTGTATGTATTAACATCTCCTGCATTCCCATGAAATGTAACATTTTCCATGTTTGAATTTTCAAAACGATTTTCCATTTTTTTGTGCCCATCAAATGCAGCGTTTGATTGTGAACTGCTTTGGCCTAAAAAGATTTCAACAATCTTCATTATTAGAACGCTTGTTTGACTATTATTATTGTTCCCTTTTGAAAGGCCATAGGTCACTGTGAAAAAGCTTGCAAGTTGACCCAGTCAATCGCATAAAAATATACCACTACGGTATGTTAACTACAAAAGGTTACTCACATCAGTATGTGATTTTGACACTTTGGTTACGGACAAAAAGCTATGAATTGTATTTTGCGCATTGCTAGGACGATGTGGAAATTACAAAATATTTCTATTTTCGTGTTTTAGCTTATTAGCAACACAAAATTGAGAAAAAAATGGTTTGAGTGAAGGCTTTGGTCACTGTTGTTTTTAGTATTTTTTTTAAGCAACAAAGTTTGAATTGTATTTTTTTACGGGGACAATTCACACAAGATAATAAAAACTTTAAGGCAAAAATCAACAACTTACCTGTAGTGTAATCGTTTACGCTTCCTGCATTTGCGTTTAGGGTTGTATCGGTGAAGGGTCTCTCTTTAAATTCATTCTTTACTGTGAGCTCATCCATTTTATCTAAATAACGGAATAATGGTAGAACTACTAACACTGAGCTTCAGCTTTGGCCCGGTCTGAGAACTTCTGGTAGGTGGCGCAACAGAGCATAGGCGTTCATGGTGCTAACTCAGCAATTATTCTTACCATAAACCCAAACTGCTGTGAAGCTCAGTGTTAGTACCTCTACCCGGAATAATGGATGCATTAGTTAATTATCAAAACGGATCAATAGTTTTAGTTTGCCCTACTTAAGCAACGATTTTATTTTATTTGAATATTTGAAATCATATAACTTAAAGTGTATTAAAAAATGTAAAATTGGGAAAAATATGTTTGTTATTTCTCGGTTTGCCAGTGGCTAAAGTCTTGTTGTCTACTTTAACTATTTACATTAAATTGAATCTTAAGATCCCGCATTACCTTGATTTTTCTCATATGCTGTTTCTCTATCTGGCATTTTGAAACAGCTTTAAATAGTTTTTAATAAAAATTGTAATAACCTAAAAAACATAAAACAAAACATATTGAGGCATTTGATACAAAGGGTGTGTACTTTTTGCAACACAAATTTATGTTGACACAACTTTCGCAAAGTCTCAACGGCCTGAAAATGTCTTTGTGTTTTTTAATGTCGCCCTATAATTTAGCTTTTTGTAGCGATTTCGCCTTTGCGATAACTATCATAACCATTTCCAAAAAAGTAAAATATCTGAAGCAAAAAAAGAATAAGCGTAAGCTGTGTAATATGCCGAATTAAAGCTATCTTGCTAATCTTATCCTGAGGGAAAATACACGCAATTACCAGTTGGGAATTCCCCACTAAAAAAACCCAAGGTTTTTGTATGACGGCTGTGTTGAAGGTTAAATCGACGGTAAATTAAATCAAGTTATGCTTTATGCAAAATGTCTCGGAATCTTATGCGACTTGAAACCTACAAGAAATGAAGTAGATACAAACACAATATCCTTTAAAAATGAAAATAAAGAAAAACGTCACAATGACACGCATTTACTCAATCTAACCCAGGGGCGGGCAACTTCTCCAGTCGGCGGGCCTGATATGGGAAAATGAAGTACTTGGCGGGCCGGATTCTAGAATCGATACATTAATCGCGTATTTATCCAGTGATTTAAAACGGATTTGTGACCACCTAAACCAAATACATTCAAGAACGTCACAATTACAATACAGTCCAAACAATCTAACTGATATAACATAAAATTATTCACCACAGCAAATTTAATGCATACACCACAGACTTAGATACTGCTGAAACACTAATTAGGCTACACGTGTGGAAACAAAGGAAACCGTGAAAGCAGGCCACGCACAAGGTTGGCAGTTATGTCGTAACAATGGACGTAAGGTGCAATGGTAACAACGGTGGGAAAGTTTTTTGCTATTGGGGAGCGTTACTATCCGTTCTAACTATAATTTGACGTATTAAGCAAGTAGCGGGGGATTGCGGCAGACTGTGGCCGTGGGCCACATTATCATGTAAGACCGGATACTGTCTGCGGGCCGCTCAAAATCCCGTCGCGGGCCGGATCCGGCCCGCGGGCCGTATGTTGCCCGCCCCTGATCTAACCCTTTCCATAATGCAAAACAAACAGAAACCTTTTCAGTTTTCCGCATGGAAATGAACGCTTATTTTTCGGGTATTATTTCAGTTAACGTCGACTTTGCCTAAAAAATCTGTTCTATGGTGATATTAAACTGCAATCGATCCCCGCCTCCTGTAACATCAGCCCACCACAGCTGGTTTTGTTATTGAGGGTTTTGGTTCTGCAAAACGAATAAAACGCTCTCGGCACACCCCGTTTATTGCGAGACACTAGTTCGTAAAGTCGCGAGTCTCGTGTTGTTTAAAGATACGCTACAACACAAAGCAACTCGCTCTTTCCTCTTACTCGCAAGACAAAACGAACGAACAAAAACAGAAACCATAAAGTCACAGTCTGTATATTCACATGAACGCTTTAACAGAACAAACAAAACATTAAATTTGGTGATGAATATATTTAAACGCTCGTTAAGTTTGATAAGTAAACTTCGAAAATTCCAGTGACCTACACGTTTTTTATTATTTAATTTCTTCGAAAATGCATATGATGAAACGGTTGGTAAAAATTGCGTTACAATTACTTTCACTGTAAACATTTTAGTCTGTGTGGTATAATGGTACCTATATGTTGGCTCTGTGGGTATGAACTAAAAATTTATACTACACTGTTTTTGGTTGTGAGAAAATTGAAGTCTAAAGCGCTGCGATTCTGAAAACAATCTACCCTGAGCCTAGTAGACTTCTGTCGTGGGTTCGAATCCCACCGCAGGCTGGATTTATCCACCCTACGTTTTGCCATATCGGAATGCTTGGTGACCTTCAGTAAGCTTGGTGTATAGTAACATACGAGTGTGCCGTGATCGCCGGTCTGCGTGAAGTTATGAATGTATGTTTATCTTGAAGGTATCTTTGTGGATATAGTATGCATTTTGTATGTTCAAAGGTTATTATCCCCCGCGTTTAGGTTAAACTTTTCATGTTAAATACCAGTTACTGTTGTTTGTTAGTTTCTGCCGTGAGTAAACATTTTGCTGGCTTTGTCCCATCCTAAAATTTTTAGTAAACTTGTTTTACTCTCATGCAACTAGAAGGAAGGTTTTAACCATGTTACCGTTTCACATACATTGTAAACAACTTTGAAGTTGCCATACTGTATTAAAATATGGTTTTATGGTTAACACGACTTGTTTTTTTTTGTATTACAGCATACATTTGACATAACGTTAAGAAGGTTTTATTTATATTTAAAAAAACAATACGCTTGATGGAGTAACAGAGCACACGGTACGAATCACATTCCCTGAAGCAAAATACTCGCGATTACCAATTGGGTATTCCTCAACCAAAAAGCCCAGGATTTTTGTATGTAAGCAATACTGCTGGGTCAAATTCACTCAAATGGATCGAACACTTTCGTTTTTACGAGGACACGAAGTTATGCTTCATTCAAAATGTTTCTCATCTACAGCAATTTGAAGTCGATAAGAAAGGTACTACAGACAAACCTTAATTTCTGTAAAACTGTGTCGATTAAACGCATTTGCTCAATCCAACCCTGTTTTGAAAATGTCTCATTACCCTCTTGACATTTATGTGGCGTGGTTGGTGAAAGGCTGCCTTTTTTGCACATATATTTTTCACAATGCAAACTCAGCGGTACCTATACCCATGCTAAAAAAAGATGTACAAACCCTGCAACCCACCTGTTATTTCTTTGTTGTTTTTCCTTGGACTGACAAATTTTTTACTCTCCAATTGCGTTTTCCACAAGTTTGTTACAAAGTGCCTATTAGCACCGTTTATTTCTACCTCCTAAGAACACGCAATTACCCAACTGCAGTTGAAGGCTAAATGATTCGGTTTGTGGTTGAACTACTATGCTGTGGTTTAAATGTTTGTTAAATGATGAATCTTTTATCGAATGGCACCTAAACAAATAGACGTGTTTAACAAAAGTTTTACGTGGAGCTATTAAGTGCTGAAGTCAACTATAATCTTTTGCAACAGAACTTTATTACATCTGTAACGAAATCGAAGTCTAAAGCGGTATAGGTTGCTTCTTTGCTTTCGTAAGATCTATGGTGGAGACCTCGATTGCTGACTCAATGTGAAAGGTGCTATCTAAGATAAAACTGGAAAATAAATCGTTTCCATTCTATACGACAAATGCACTAAACCGTCTAGTACACAAACCCAAACCTAAACGTTTTCAAAGTTAAAAAAAAACTCTTGCTGGTGTAAAGCTACCCAGTAATGTATGGGGTAATATGCAAAACACGTGATTTAGCGGAGAAACGATAATTTATTTTCTGTCGTATATTTACTTTAGTTTATATTTATCTCCGTATATTTACTTAACAAACCGCCCCTTTAATTGTTTAAATGTAAATCATTAATCGGTGTTGCAATCGATGATGGAATTCTACAGCATTTTAAACCGGTTTGGTATGTGTGAACATTTTACTGCAGACTACAACTGGAATAAGTCAATACTCAGATTTCATTCTGGTGAGGGTATTTTTTAAAACGTTTTGTCAAAGGGTAGTGAGTGCTTTTGGCATTATACGTATACTATCCTTCGCCTGCTAAAAAAATAGCAGAATGCTACAGCAATAGTTTATTTCAAAACTTGTTGTTTGACTATCCTCTCACAAGACATTTGTCGTGTATGCCTAGTGTGATACATTGCAACAGACAGGTTATTCATTAACTTTTGGCGCTTTTCGAAAACGTGACCAGTGTATCTGAACTAACTTTTAGAATTTGACTGTTAAGACAATTACTCGTTTACTTAAATTTAATAACAAAATACCCATTTTATAAACCCTTTCTTTGTGTAAAAGATTTTCCAAGGCTAAATAGTAAAAGTTGGTCCAAGGAACAGAAATGTTATTTCAAACAACTAGCAAACTTAAATGTTAAACTTAAAATATAAGCAACCAACATACTAAAAATATTGTAGTGCATAAACAAACATAACCAAAAAGTATATTAAACAAAGGGTAAAGAAAGTCAAAAAGAACATTATGTACACAATGATGTAATATTTTAAAATTATGTGCAGGAAAGCGATTTACTTTAGAGGCATAACAAAGCCGGCCCAACTCGACCAAATCCAAAATCCCGAAGTCGGGCCAGGATTTTTCAAAAAACAAACAAATTACGTCTGAAAGTTATATTTACCCACATTCACTGGCGACACATTAATGGGGTTAAATGGGGTGGGCTCGCCCATCATACTCCAAGTAAACAGAGCAACCGCTTTTGCCCAAAAGCTAACAAATGTGACCTAACGAAGCTACATCCTTGTTAATCATTAATTCGTATGATGGCTTAATGGCGAAATGTGGGTGTACAATACCCAAAGCCCTTTTTGATCTTTTTCAATACAGAGCCGCGTCACCAACACGTTAAAGTTCCAAATTATTTTCCCTGTCGAATTATCCTGGAAATGTGCTGGATAAAAAAGTTTGTTATTTACTTTTGTGGTGCAGGCCTGTAGAGGTTGGGAACGTGTACTCTAATCCAGAGTTCGGCAACCTTTTATGCACTGCGGACCGTCTTTTAAAGTGAAAATTTATCGCGGACCGGTTCTCAAAAAACTACTAATACTTAACAATAAAAACATATAAATTAGTTTATCATCCCCGGGATACATGGGCAAAATGTTTTAAAGCATTTAACCTGAAAACTGTACGGCCCGGTAACGAACTCGTCGCGGACCGGTACCGGGCCGCGGACCGGCGGTTGCCGACCACTGCTCTAATCTACCAGAGATAAACTAACATTTTAATTTTATTTTAAATCCCTTACGTAAAAGAAACGGATTAAAAGTTCCAAGGCAAATTTTTAGAGCGCATTTTGTCTGTAAATTGGTGTTGTGCAACATGAAAAGAGAACTAACGTTAACTTTAGCTGTCTTTGCATACCAGCACTTGACATTTATTGTTAGAATGATATTGAACTTTTATTGTTCTGCTGCATTAACTGGTTAAAGGGGAGCCGGTTGCTCACTTAGTGGAAAAACTTTTCGATAAACTCTGCATTGGAAATAAACAGATCAAACAGTGATTTTAGTTTTATTTCAGAGACAGACTTGAAAAATCTTTTTGAACAACAACAAAACTTGTGCGATAGTTTTAGTTAAGTATTGCATTTGCACATATGTGGTCGTACAGTAAGTGAACAACTATCAATGCTTAGTCATGAGATGAAATATTTATCCCCGTTGTGTGATATCAACTTTGGCCATAAAAACACTGACTTTGTTTTGATGCATTCTTTTCATAGCCAAATTGCGGTAAAGCCTTTCTTATCGAAAACAAAACAAAATCTCGAAGGTGGTTGGAAGTAATTTATTTGTGATTTATGTGTTTGTATCTTATTAACAAACACCACCGTACGTTTTTCCTGAATGCAATTGCCGTGACAAATTATTTTTCAAATTTGGGGTTCTTTGACCATGTAAAAAATCGACCTTATTTATCCATTGTGTGCAACCATGCAGCTAATATACCACAGATTTAAACCAAACGTAATGGCAAGTCCATGAAGTATGGTCGTTGCAATTTTTTGTTGTATATAGTCAGTTTACCCCGTCAAACTGTTTCCAAGGGCTATCTCCGAATCATACGGGATATACCAGAAATTTAATGCGGTTATCACAGAAGTTCTTGTTTAACGAGTAGGCCTACGTATGATTTTCTAGTGTAATTCTAATATTCAACTACGAATTTCTGCGATATTTGAATGAATATTCACAATTGAAATGAATCGCTATCATTTTCCGTTTGTCCATCGCCGCAAAAAAACCCATGGTACTTTTCTGTGCTATTTATTTTCAGATACCTGTATTGTCATCGTTTTTTGCTTGTAAGTTTTGGTGTTTTTTTTTTGTTTTTACCCTTTGCTAAAGAACGATTACAAAGTAGGGTGGTTTCATATCGCATCTCGAGTATACTATTGGGAGTTCGGACAGTGTCTTTAAGAGTATTGGGTGACGTTTTAAAACTTCAATGGATGACATTGGTGTAACCGTTGATACTTGCCAGGGCTCAAATCTTTATTGTTGTCAAAAGAAAAATATTTGAGTAAATCTTTAATGCATGAGTGCGTTTGTTCTATTCGGGAATTGTAGTGTTTGGGACCTTTTATACGCCACCTTTGAAGTATAGTTTTCGTTTTTATAGACAACGCTGTAACTATCACAGAACATGTTGACAATATAAAACATGCAAAGTGCAGTAAAGTGCAACGTTTACTGAAAAACAGGAGGTTGTTAAAAAACAAAGATAAGTAGACTGTAGTCAAACGGGTAAATGGTATCTAAAACGCTGTTTCCATTCCAGCATTTATCACTGTTTTTATCATTTTGCACCCTTGGAAAATGGTAATAACCGAACTTAGACTATCGGCTGAATGGATAGTTGTATTGCAATTGTTCCTGTTCCGATTGCCTGTCATAGTATAATAAACAATTGCAATTTATCGGCGAAAAAAAAACGGATAATAACCAAGTGTTTTTTTATCATATACGTGTCAAAGTAAACAACTAAAAAGGATTAAATAGAAGTAATGCTTACATGTTGAAGAATGGGTTTCCGGGCTTACTACTGTTGCTTTGCGTTGCGACTTTAATATGTTACGGAGCCACGGGATTGTTTCTAAAATAAGACTGGAAATTGATCTAGGGTTTGGATATTGAATTCCCAGGATTTTTAGCAAAAGTAAGCCTAGCTTATAACACTTTGTGTGTTTGTATTTGGTAAATTGCAGAAGACCTTGCATAAACGAGCAACCCCAGGCATAATTTTAATGTTTTAAATAAAAAATGCTAAAATTATTATGTACTGTATTGCTGTGGCATACTGCTCACCTTTAATTAGTGCGTTAAAAGATAACAATGCTAGTACTATTAGTAAGATTGTGTTGTAACCTTGCACAAAACAAACAATAAAACAGACATTTCGCTTTCATGTCCAAAGTTATTCGTTCACCTGCACATAAAACCAGTCATCTAACAATGCCCTGGGATTATAGTTGGTACAAAAAGATTCACAGCAAAGTGACGAAGCCGCGCTTCAATAACTGGTTCGTATAGGCTCGCTTATACTCCAAGTAAACACAGTAACCGCATTTTTACAAAGAACTACAGAAAAAGGTGCCAGAAAGTCAACAAAATTTAACTAACGAAGCTACACCATTGTTAATCATTAATTCGTATGATGGCTTAATGACGAAATGTGGGCGTAAAATGCCGAAAGCCCATTTTACACTTATTTAATACAAAACAGCGTCACCAGCGCGTTAAAGTTCCAAATTATTTTCTCTGTCGAATTATCCTGGAAATGTGCTGGATAAAAAAAGTTTATTATACTTACTTTGTGTGGTGTAGGCCTGGAGAGGTTGGGAACCTATACTTTAATCTACCAGAGATAAACTAACGTTTTAATTTTATTTTAAATAACTTACGTAAAAAAAGCGGTTTAAAAGTCCTTAGGCAGATTTTAAGCGCGCACTTTGTTTAGAAGTTTGCACGTTATAGGCCCGTTTGGTAATATTAAAATTTGCTTTAAACTTATAAAATTAAAAATAAGGATTAAGAAAAGTTATACCCTTTTTTCAACAACAATTGGGACTTACGCGCAATCGGCATGCCAGATAGTTCGTGTTTTTTCTGACAACTTAAGATAATACAGCAATAGCAGGAAAAAAACGGCAAAAGTCGATACAGAAAAAAAATTACAGCAAAAAATATTACAACTTACAGCAAAAAAAACGCCTTTAAAACTACAAATGGATTACAATACGCCAAAAAATGAGTTCTTACATGATAAAAAAGCACAAAAATATCAACATCACTGTGTTACGTTTTCTCTCGAAATCTGTAAATGGGTGTTGTGCAAGATGAAAACAGAACTAACGCTAATTTTAGCTGTCGTTGCATACAAGCACCTGACATTTATTGTTGGAATGATATTGAACGTTCATTGTACTTGGTGGCAAAACTTTTTGGTAAACGCTGCATTGGAAATCAACGATACAAACTTTGATTTTACTTTCATTTCAGGGAGAGACTCGAAATGTATCAAGTTTAAAGAGCTCTTCTGGCAAATATGATTTTATTCCGGCGTTTCGACGTCCTATACAGGTCATCTTCATCAGGGTAAATAACACTGAATGCGACTAGCACAGTGCACGATAAACAAAGGTAAAAAGAATTAAACGCAAGCACGTCACAACGCAACGAAAACACCGCGCGATAACAAATGATTGGCCCTCTAATCTTGAAACACCTTACACAACAACAGACGCCGCATTGAAATCAATACGGTTACCTTGTGATACCGCGTGATTGGACAGGGCCGACTTCTTCGCGTCGCTGTTGGCAACATCCCGTTGATGTTCTTTTCGACGGGTGTTGAGTGACCATCCAGTCTCCCTGATAAATATTAACGGACACTCGGCGCAGGGAATAGAATATCCAACACCACGTTGTTCAAGGGTGTCGATTGGATCTTTCGGGTGACTCAGTAGCTTGCGGAAAGTATTGGCAGGTTGAACGCCAAAATCACGCAACATACGCCGTAGAATATCCGTCCGTTTCGGTTTGTACGGAAGTGTCACAAAATCCTCTGTTTTTGGATAGGTCACCTGTTTGGGACACGTTGCTCGTCGATCACGAGAATCCAGTTGGGGTAGCTGTTATATTTCAAGGCTTTGCGAACCTTAGCCAGTTCCGCCTCACAGTCGTCGCTATCAGTGCACAAGCGTCGTGCCTGATCTTTTAGGGAACGAACCACCCCTCTTTTCTGGTATGTGGGGTGATGAGATCGAAAATTGAGATACCTGCCGGTACTTGTTGGCTTTACCCCACACACCAGAAAAGAGGGGTGGTTCGTTCTCTAAAAGATCAGGCATGACGCTTGTGCACTCATAGCGATGACTGCGCGGCGAAACTGGCTGAGGTTCGCAAAGCCTTGAAATATAACGGCTACCCCAACTGATTCTCCGTGATCGAAGGGCAACGTGTCCCAAGCAGGTGACCTATCCAAAAACAGAGGGTTTTGTGACACTTCCGTACAAACCGAAACGGACGGATATTCTACGGCGTATGTTGCGCGACTTCGGCGTAGCGGTTGACGTTCAACCTGCTAATACTCTCCGCAAGCTACTGAGTCACCCGAAAGATCCAATCGACACCCTTGAACAACGTGGTGTTGTATATTCTATTTCCTGCGCCGAGTGTCCGTTAATATTTATCGGGGAGACTGGAAGGTCACTCAACACCCGTCGAAAAGAACATCAACGGGATGTTGCCAACAGCGACGCGAAGAATTCGGCCCTGTCCAATCACGCAGTATCACAAGGTAACCGTATTGATTTCAATGCGGCGTCTGTTGTGGCCCGGGACCCTGACTACAGGAAAAGACTATTTCTTGAGTCATGGAATATTCACCAACGGGGCAACACAAAGAACATCAAACCAGACGTGATGCTTCCAACATGCTACAGGGACCTACTTTAAGATTAGAGGGCCAATCATTTGTTTTCGTTGCGTTGTGACGTGCTTACGTTCCATTCTTTTTTCCTTTGTTTATCGTGCACTGTGCTGGTCGCATTCGGTGTTATTTACCCTGATGAAGACGATTTGTATAGGACGTCGAAACGTCGGAATAAAAGACATTAGCCAGAAGAGCTCTGTAAACTTGATACTATGCCTGGCAGCAATAATACGAAAGGTATTTTTGAACAACAACACAATTTGTGAGATAATTTTAGTGCAGTATTGCATTTGTACATATGTGGTCGTACAGTAAGTGAACTACTATTTAATGCTTAGTCATATGATAAAATATTTATCCATGTTGTGTGATATCAACTTTGGCCATAAAAACACTGACTTTGTTTTGATGCATTCTTTTCATAGCCAAATTGCGGTAAAGCCTTTCTTATCGAAAACAAAACAAAATCTCGAAGGTGGTTGGAAGTAATTTATTTGTGATTTATGTGTTTGTATCTTATTAACAAACACCACCGTACGTTTTTCCTGAATGCAATTGCCGTGACAAATTATTTTTCAAATTTGGGGTTCTTTGACCATGTAAAAAATCGACCTTATTTATCCATTGTGTGCAACCATGCAGCTAATATACCACAGATTTAAACCAAACGTAATGGCAAGTCCATGAAGTATGGTCGTTGCAATTTTTTGTTGTATATAGTCAGTTTACCCCGTCAAACTGTTTCCAAGGGCTATCTCCGAATCATACGGGATATACCAGAAATTTAATGCGGTTATCACAGAAGTTCTTGTTTAACGAGTAGGCCTACGTATGATTTTCTAGTGTAATTCTAATATTCAACTACGAATTTCTGCGATATTTGAATGAATATTCACAATTGAAATGAATCGCTATCATTTTCCGTTTGTCCATCGCCGCAAAAAAACCCATGGTACTTTTCTGTGCTATTTATTTTCAGATACCTGTATTGTCATCGTTTTTTGCTTGTAAGTTTTGGTGTTTTTTTTGTTTTTACCCTTTGCTAAAGAACGATTACAAAGTAGGGTGGTTTCATATCGCATCTCGAGTATACTATTGGGAGTTCGGACAGTGTCTTTAAGAGTATTGGGTGACGTTTTAAAACTTCAATGGATGACATTGGTGTAACCGTTGATACTTGCCAGGGCTCAAATCTTTATTGTTGTCAAAAGAAAAATATTTGAGTAAATCTTTAATGCATGAGTGCGTTTGTTCTATTCGGGAATTGTAGTGTTTGGGACCTTTTATACGCCACCTTTGAAGTATAGTTTTCGTTTTTATAGACAACGCTGTAACTATCACAGAACATGTTGACAATATAAAACATGCAAAGTGCAGTAAAGTGCAACGTTTACTGAAAAACAGGAGGTTGTTAAAAAACAAAGATAAGTAGACTGTAGTCAAACGGGTAAATGGTATCTAAAACGCTGTTTCCATTCCAGCATTTATCACTGTTTTTATCATTTTGCACCCTTGGAAAATGGTAATAACCGAACTTAGACTATCGGCTGAATGGATAGTTGTATTGCAATTGTTCCTGTTCCGATTGCCTGCCATAGTATAATAAACAATTGCAATTTATCGGCGAAAAAAAAACGGATAATAACCAAGTGTTTTTTTATCATATACGTGTCAAAGTAAACAACTAAAAAGGATTAAATAGAAGTAATGCTTACATGTTGAAGAATGGGTTTCCGGGCTTACTACTGTTGCTTTGCGTTGCGACTTTAATATGTTACGGAGCCACGGGATTGTTTCTAAAATAAGACTGGAAATTGATCTACTATAGGCAAAAAATTAAACACCATTTCGGTAATAAAGTTACACAATATTACTTACGCATTTTTTTTACCAATCCCTTCCAGTGAACACAAAATAAGCGACCATCTTGATTACTTTCATCGACTTTTCTTGCTTTGCCTGGGTTAAAACACATTATTACAAATACTTTACATGCATGGGATTTTAAGACAACATGCCTATTGGTCCTCTGTACACGATCAATGTGTAAAGCGTAGTGTCACCCACGCCACCTTGTGGCACGTGTTTCCATCCGAGATGGGTTTTGCAGTGGAAACACGTCACTTTACTCTGCGCGTATCCGTTAATCAGCAGTTTATCCATTGTGCGCTAAAGACAAAATTATGTTTTGTGAAATGAATGAGATTTAATGTCAACCAAGATTGTCATCCACGTTTTTCTATTTTCAAACAAACCGTTGTAGATTTCAAAAACGATATGGAATCATGTAAGTTTGACGTACAATCGTTTTGCATTAATTGCTGCCTTGGTTGGACTTACTAGCATCTTATATTACGAGGGTGCACTACTCAAATGGGGTCGAGAATTTTAAATTTCTCATTGTAACCCAATTGCTTGTACAATACACAAAAAATACTTATTGCGCACGTCCATCTACCAGTAATTCTGGATGAACGAACAAACTAAAACGGCATCTTATAAGCGACTCAAAGGTTTAAGGTTTATTTTTTTGGAAACAAAACACTCCACTTGACGTTTTTTATGCTTCCCTGTAATGATTAATTTCCTAGGATTTTTTTTCTCACCTCGTCACTGTCCATAACATGAGCATCCTTTACCACTGTGACTGTCAGCAGTTCTTTGTTGTGCTTGATTTCGTAAAGTGAAGCTTTTTCATCACAGTCTTCATTTTGTGTGGCGTTTTCAAGGGTATTTTTAGTGTAACTGCACCGTTTTGAGCTAAAGTCTGAAGCACTCGCTATGTAGCGATTGCACTTGCCACAAAAGAATGGATTACCTGTCAGATGTTTGTTAATTTCTTTTAGTTTCAAGATTCTTTTTATAGTAAATCGCTGTATCTCAGGGTACATGTTTTCCACTGCGGCGAAATCATTTTTTGTTACTTTTTCATCGATTTTATTTACTTACATCCAGGTGTGCGGCACAGGTATTATAAAAACACGTAATAATTATAATAATTCAAGAGGTGCGTGCTTTAAAAACTAGATTGTTTGTCGATCTTTAGAATAGTGCAAAAGCGACGTCCTATTGTTGTTGCTGAGATATGACCATTTTTATCAAAGTGCTAGGTTTGTTAATTCTGTTTAATTCTCCACATTATGACTTGCCTAACCGAAGTGGTAAGAAGAGTGGTCGCGTATAAGTTAGCACAATGCAGTTGTTTTTCCATGTCAGTTTTCTTTTGCGTGGTATGGATCAGCTGAGAGACCGAGTGATTTTATCGCCTGTTTTTTCGTCATCTTGCGTTAAAATCGCTATTTCAAAGTTTTAGAATTCGAATCAAGGTCGCATTACTTTCGTAACTGCGAGCACTTTTCTGCGGTTGATGCGTCACTATACCCAAGCTTCGTAGATTCCTGTATCGCACCTTGGCTAAATCGCTCGCAGTTGATGTTGCGAACATAGCAATGCATCGCATTGTTTCTAAAATAGCATTTGTGCTGTCACTGGCACAAATGTCCAAAATTTATCGTTGTTTTTATTTAGCGGATGACTGTTGTCGTATTAAACTAAGCGAGAACTTGGAAACACCAGCGCCAAAAGGACAAAAAAGCGGCGAAACCTTGAGCGATTGTCCTTACCACGTTTTTTGTTACGTCTTAGGGAAATTGTTTTCCCACAGTCAAAACAGTGCTATGTGCCTTAATTCTATGCTGCACGCCCTGTTCCGTATGTGTATACTATAGAAGTTGCAAATTGATAAAACCTATCTGCTAAGTTTTAACTAGAAGAATTATATTTTGCCAACTTTATGGCATATATGTAACCACCTGCTACATATGCCAGGAACAATCGGTTTGCCACTTGTTGAATCGGTCACTGGGAAACTTTGAAAATTCGACAAGACACTACGCAACAGGCAGAGCTACTAACACCTGACGTCTGGTCCCTATTTAGGAAAATTCCGATAGGTGGCGCGAAAAGTTAAATGATTAAATTAGCAACTGAAGAGAGTTAGAGTAAGGTTAGATCCACACACACGCTCGCGCGCCAGCGCATAGTTGGTTTGTTCTTTTATAGCCAGCGTAAAACGCCGGCGCGCGAGCGTACGCTTTCGACTCGGCTGCAAAGCGTGAGATTTCGCCCACAAGGTGGTGCGGAGCTTGAAACCACGCTCGCGTTTTGCCGAGCGCGCGAGCGCTGGCTAAATAAATTTGATTTAGCTCACGCCGGCAAGCCAGCGCAGTTTTGAATTGTAAACTTCTGATGTTCAGGAACTTTACTTGCTGGGCGAAATGTATATCATGTGTGTAATGTATAGTGATTTTAGGGCAGGAAATATATATGTAGTTCTATTTTTTAAGTAAGGTTTTAAGTTGGCTGTATACCCCGATCCAAATAACCTTACATTTTCCATGCATGTGATATGAAGTATAGGAGATAGAAATTGTGTTATGCGAACTTTTACTTACCAACAACTCGGTCAATAATGATTCCATAGAATGTGTCATTGGTTTGGCTGTCACTAGGGTGATATTTCCAGCCGAGTTGGTATTTGCACTTTGGACAGCTTGCATAATTCCAGGCGTAACCTTCAAACCAAGTTGCCGAATCTGTAGGCTAAAAAAACGAACATAAATGTCACTTGAAACCGTTTGTGTGTGTAGTGAGGTGTTTTGGTCGTTTAAAAGGTCTTGAAAAAAAAAACGAAAAAAACGCCCTTGTATCAGCCTTATCCTTGTTAAAGTAAACAAGGCTATAGTGCAGTGGTTCTCAAACTTTTTTGACCGCGACCCAAATCTGAGTTTTATGAACATCTTACGACCCAAGCCTCAAATATCAAAAAAGGTAACAATTTCGAGGCCACGTCGTCGCCGCATCAGAGTCTGCCCAGTTCGATTCGACAATACTACATAACTCGACCCACACATTGTGGCTTAGCAGCACCATGATCATTGATAGAAGTGAATCCCAAATCTAAAAACGTTTCCTTGTACGAATACTTACACATCCTCAAACGTTAACTGTTACATCTCCACGTTCAGTTTCGCATGATTAACTTTCATTCCTCGTGCTATGACGTAACAATCGCCATGACGTAACAAAATTGGAAGGCTATTGTCAGTATATTGCAATGATTAGTTCATTTTACTGTACAACGTGGTCAAGTGAGGTGATTTTAATATCACTACATTAAGTAAATTCGTTTGTGTTTACTTAATGCAGTAATAGTTCGTTTGGCAGAATTGAACCATCATAGCGCGACCCATTTTTTAAACCTGCGCGACCCATGTTTGGGTCGCGACCCATACTTTGAGAACCACTGCTATAGTGTATCGTAAAAAAACGTACAATCCGACAAATGTCTGCCTCAGGGCTAAAGGCGGACAAAGTTTGTCAGAACAAAAGTTATTTATGATAACATTGTATATCGTACCGCTTTTACCAAAGTTATTTATGATAACAAGGCATATCGTACCGCTCCATGTACATAAAACCTTCCATGGCAGGCAGTAAATATTTCAAACTCCCCGTTGTCGGGATTGCGAAAAGTCTGAAGTAATTTGCTTTCGTGTGTGTACACAGGGACATTGCGACTGGAGAGTGGATCTCTGCCATTTCTTTTGAGAATATCCTTTGTTTCCATAACCGATTCTCCACACTTAGCACAACTTATTACACGGTCTGTAGAATTGATAGGTTTTGTTACATTGTTTAATCATTACTTTATCTTGGTGCATCTGAAATATACAGGATCGCTTGCATCACTTATACCACTTGGTTTTTCTTTATAAAGGTAGGTGCACCTTTACATAGCGATATAAAGATGTACCAAGTGCTATAAATGTGCACCAAACGTGCACCAAATATTAACGTGCGCCAAGCAACATTAAGATTTATCAAGTGATATGAAGGTGCGCGGAGATAATAATGCACCAACGATCTAAATCAGGGGTGTCCAACCCGTGGCCCGAAGGTTCTGAGTGGCCCGCGTGGTTTTTTGAAATGACTCATATAATTTATGGCGAACTTTCATTCCGAAAAAATGGCATTTATCGTTTGCGTTATTTGTTTGTTAATAGAGTAGCAATACACAACTGTTCAAGTTACTTTTATTGCGCCACAATGCGCATTGTTACGCATTACAATTTCTACCTTGTTACGTCACAATCTGACTCGTGCTTTAGAAGTCAATCAGTAATGTTTCTTGGTTCATTGAGATACATCTGGTATCAGAGACTCGCGCAAAACGCATTTTGCAGTAAAAACATCATCCGCACTCTGCAGTGATATAGATTGTGCCGAACAGGAAACAAAAGCAAGTAACGCTAACAGAACTTTCCGAGAAAGGTTGGCATGTGACTTTAAATCCCCCGTAAGGTCAGTAATTTGTGACAGCCATATGGAAAATCGTTAAAAAAAACTATATATTGGTGTGTTTATTGTTTTTATAACTGTAAACGAGGATAATAGACATTTCTAAGATTAGAATTTCGCGGTGACGATTTTAATTAGAAATTGTAAGACAGCTATTTCTTAGATTCCAAATTAGCAGTAACACTCAAGTGGCCCGCGCAATCATTCGTAAACCGCATATGGCCCTTTGGCCAAAAAGGTTAGACACCCCTGATCTAAATGATCCAAGCGATCCTGTATATTTTAGATGCACCCGTTTTATCTAAATGTTATCATACAAACGCTTACTGTGATTTACACGTTGTTGCTGACTTGGCATGCTTTTGTTTTGTCCCATGTTTGAAAATCAGGAAATGCGGTCTAGCAAGGAAACGTGTCAAAGTTTTGTACCGCTCCCACTACAGTAAGAAAACAAATCCATAAAAATACATTTCGAAAAAAACGCATCATGGTGTAAACCAGGGTGCACAACCTTATTTTAACAATGCATCACAGTTCCTTATTTAAACTGCTATTTCTTTTGTTTATAAATACCACATGTAAAGAAATAGGATTTATCTCACAACATTCCGAAAAGTCGTACCCGAAAATTTGAAATGATTTAAAACTAAACATGTTTGAATAAACGATTCGACTATTCTTAACTGTTTACGACGTCACGATGTTTATTGCTACGCAGTACGCACTGTGTTGTCTGTACATATTTTGCATTGTTTGTACACAATCTGCGTACAGAAAATCTGATGCGTACAACTATTATACCCGTTATTCTTTTTTATTTGTTGTATTATTTTATATATTTTTATATTTTTCCAGGCTCTAAAATCAATTATTTTTTACATAAATATATAAATTGACTTTTGGCCGTCGGTAAATGTATTTTTACGACCGCACGTTGTACACCCCTGGTTTGAACCAGGGAGTCGAACCGCTTGTCACATGGGTTTAGGTTCGGGTTCACTTGGTTTTGTTTTTAAAGGTTCGGGTTCGGTTCAGGTTTTTGAAAATGTATATTTTCGGGTTCGGGTTTTGTTCCGGTTCGGAAAAATTACCCGGTCCGAACCGGTTTGCGGTTTTTAAACCAGTTTAAATTTTTATTTGTTTTAATTTAATCCTACCCATCATCTGCTTGGCCTTATCAAAATCCAAAGAAATTTGCCCGTGCACTGTTATTTTTGACACGCCCCGTAAGTGTTCTCCTGTATTCTTTAGTGCGCTGTTTTGAGAAAAATCACCAAATATAACAAAATGTAGGGTTCAACTCCGGTTCGGGTTTTTAGAAAATCGTAATTAGCGGTTTGGGTTCGGTTCGGGTTTAATGAAATTAACCGCTTAAACCGGTTCGCGGGTTCGGGTTCAGTTCCGGTTCGACTCCCTGGTTTAAACCACAAAGCGGTTTCCAAGAGTAGAGCTACTAGCACAAGAACTCACGGCACAGGTAGAGCTACTAACACAGCAATTCACAGACAGGCCTGCTAATTTCCAAAAGGTGGCGCAACGGAGCAGGCTTTTACTATGGCAATAATTGCTGACTCAGCAAATTGCTTTGCAATTGCCACAGTAAAAGTCTATGCTCCGTCGCGCCACGTTTTAAAAATTAGCAGGCCTGTTAATTTCCGGTACGTGGCGCAACAAAGTATGGGCGTTTGCTATGCCAACAATTGTCGAACCCCGTGAAAAAAAAAAAAAAAAAAAAAATTGCTGGCTCAGCATATTACTTATCTGTGCCGTGAGTTCTTGTGTTACGGGTTCTATTGTTCACAAAAGTGTTTTGTAAAGGTTTACACTTAAATAAGCTGTTGCTGCCAGGCATAGTATCAAGTTTATAGAGCTCTTCTGGCAAATGTATTTTTACTTTTTTACTTTGTTTGTCGTGCACTGTTCTAGTCGCATTCATGTACTATTTACCCTGATGAAGACGACCTGTATAGGACGTCGAAACGTCGGAATAAAATACATTTGCCAGAAGAGCTCTATAAACTTGTTTACACTTAAAGCCTGCCAGATGCGCTACATTTAGATCTACTGCATTAAATGTTTTTTCTTTACCTGAATACATGTAGGGGCCAATGTTTAACCAAACGGTTAGCGTTTGTTGATAAACTTGAGAATCAGCAAATTTATACACAGATTTTCGGCAAACTGTTACTAATAACTTGTAATCTTCAATCGGTTTATACCAGCTGGTTACCGGCTGCTGGTATGCTTGCTTAAAAAATCTACGCAACCCACCTGTTAATGGTTCTTTCGTTGTTATTGTTTACTTGGCAACGAGCTGACTGCTACTGTTTTGTTGTTTGTTACTTTCAATTCTTTTTGAGATGTTTTGATCGATTTCATGTGTTGTCGCTGTATTTCAAAAAAACACTTCAACAAACTCAATACATTTATACAACTTGAGAATACATACGGAAAGGCGCAATGATTACGTTTATTCGTTTGCTGTGTTGCAAACATTTATTAATGATTAATTTGGAGTGGTTCCTGTTGAACAACAGTCATGAGAAGAGCTACTAAATGCTAACAACCAAATAAAAACCTTTCGTCAAATCCTTTTATCTCGTTCGTAAGGAAATTGATGTCAAGCAGTGCAAGTGTTTAATAGATGTTTAGCATTGTTTCAATGGATAATACCAGCATTTCTAAAAAAAAATCAAATCGGAAAAACTATGCCTTTAAACTCATCAGCAACGAAGTCTGCGAAACCCGTTTCTCGTGATTTGGGACAAACACTGTGTATCCGTATACCTTTACACGGCTTGTTCGCCAAGTCCTCGAAAAACTAATGTTTCGTTGTTAATTTTGTATTTGAATAATCACAAACATTTCACCTTTGGAATGAATCGAACAAGCCAAAAGTTTAATTGCTCATAAAACATCTCTGTTTATTTGGTAACGATTGTTTTCTTTTTGTCAAGTAATGTGAGGTATCACAAGTATTTGATCAAAAACTACTGCATTAGATTTATGAGAAAGTCAGTTAGTAGAACTACACTCAGCTTTAGACAAACAGTTCTTGTGCTTTGGTGGAAACCTAAAAAGTCATAAAGTTAAAATATGTGGGTCATTGTTGTAACTAAAAAGCCGGTCATCATGTTTTATTTTGAACATTTTTGCGGTTTATTTAGCAGAAATTACTAACAAAATGCAAGATGAAACCATATAGCAAGGTTTATAAATGACAGAAAGCATTGGTGTTGCATGAACTAAAAGCATAATTACTAAATGTCAAACACGTAAACAACATAATTGTCGAACGTTGATTAGAGGAATGGTGACACGTTTATAGTTGTGTGAAGTCGATGTTAAATGTGAATGAAGAGGAAAAACATCCGCATTGTTCCTTAGTTCTGTTTTCTGCCTGAGAACGAAACACTTGGTTACGAGCAAAGCTTTGTAAGTCTGTTGTAACCCAGTGTTATTTAACCACACAAGGCGATGAAGTGAAAGAAGTGTGCTGTCCACTCAGCAGGGCTCAATGGGTAAATAACGCCGAAGACCCAGTTTGATGGTACTCATTACAAAAAAAGCGTTACTCATTACAAAATACTTTTTGATTTTTGACAATTTTTGATTACAAAAAACTAAATAAAAACTGTGGTAAAAAAGTTATTTCCTTTGATGATCAAAAGTCTGTACTTACTGTCATTTTGCCTGTCGGATGATTCGTTTCGTGTAGCGTGAGCGTAGCGTATCGCACCACAAACAAAACTGATGACAGCAAAAACCACAATAATCAACGGTTCCATAATGGCATTAAGCTAAAAAACAGTTACAAAAAACAAAAAGTTTCCTGTATATAGGTATATCGAAAAGAAGTGAAAGCATGGACTATGTACTCGACAGGCTTACGTAAAAACAACCTTCGACAGCAATATTTATTGATCTTAAAAAATTAGAGTAGGATTTGGGCCCCGAAAATTCCTATCCTGAATTTCTAGAATATGTTTTTTTTCTGAATTCCAACCCCGGGATTTCAGCGAAAATAATCTCAGTTTGTAATTTTTAGTGCGGGGCGGGTAATTCGTAAAAAAAACTTAATTTTATATGTTTTACATAAAACAACATGCTTAAGTTATTGTTTGTTGTATTGCGACAACGTAAATGTTCGCGTTACCAATCATGTTACCAATCTATCCATTGTGAGTGCTACGACATACCGCTTAATTTCATAAAGCGCGGTTAGAAAGATAATAAAATAACGATGATAGGTACATTACTGCAACAAAATAGCAATCTGGCTTCTAAGTCCTACTAAGCTATCTGTTCACCTACACATAATTAAATGATTCTTACGAACATTTTCAGAACAACCCGACAAGAAACAATTAAGCTGTTCATTAATTTGCACAAAAATAATTAGTGTCGTAGTGACGTTGTTGCCCTGAGTGACGAAAAAAACAAAACAAAAATGTTTACCTTCCAAAACTATTTATTATTGTGGGCTCACCATTACTCCAAGTATACAGAGGTAACAACTTTTTAACAAAGAACCCGCGATTTCGCCCTCCTACTGCGCCTACTAGGATTTCCAAACCCATACCAACAACAAATAAAATCACACAAGGCATAACCGTTAGTACCTTAAAAAAACAGCAATTTTGAATCGAAAATTTAACACCAAGTTTTTTTATACGTCCTTAGTGTTTATTGCGCTTCGACAGTAAGTGTGCAGCCTAAAAAACAAAACTAACGTTAATTCAGGCTAAAGCTAAACTGTTGTTGCATACGAGCGCCTGACATTTTATTGTTGGAATGACATTGAACTTTTATTATCCCGGTGCAATAACTGGTTAATGATTAGCTTGCACTTCTGATAAATTCTGCATTTGGAAATAAACAAAACAAACAGTGATTTTAGTTTCGCTTAAAATAGAGGCCGTCGACCCTTTTTGTACTGTGGATCGTTTTAAAACTGAAATTTTATCGCGGACCGGCCTTCAAAAAACAGCAAATGTTCAGCAATGAAAATGTTTTACAGCTCATTTAAGTTATTAAGTATAATTCATTAAGAACCTTGAGCTTGTTTTATTCGGCCCAGTAACAAACACGGACCGGTGGTTGCCGGTCACTGGCTTATAGGACTATTACGATGGTCTTTTTGGCCAACTACAAATAGGGCAATAATTTAAGTGCAATGCGTTCTTACAGAAAGTAATAGAAACATTAACGTTTAGTCCTATGATGAAAAATTTCAACCTATGCCATAACTGCGACAATAAAGTTAAACATATTAAATTGTTTTTCAGTTATACGCAATAGTTTTACGGGCCCTTGTTATCGCAGGTATTTTACGTCAGGGGTGTTAAACTCGTGGGGTTCGAGGGCCACATTGCAGTTTGAAATTATGCCGAGGGCCGCATGTGATTTTTAATCACGTTTTATACACTTAACCATTTCGCTACGACGGCCGCGCATTACAGATCCTTATTTCACCAACAGGCGCCAATAACCTGCTGGTTTTTGTTTTGAAATTAGCAATGAAGATCAGTTTTAACTGTTTATTACGTCATCATCTATATTGTGACGCTTTTGATACCTGTTTTTTCGCATTGTTTGCACACAATAGGCCTACAAAAAGTCAGACGCATATGGCTGCTAGGCTAGTGATACTCTTTTCAGTAACACAAAATCCGTTTAGAGCAGTTTGAAATTCAAAGTTTTTGCCAAAGAAATTTTAATTACATCACGGCCGCAAGTACATTATTTTAATAAACATGTTCACGGCCGCACAAACTCGTTTCTGCGGCCGTATGTGGCCGTACGGTTTAAGGAACGGTTTAATTACTATCGTTTCTATTCATAACATATAAATTAATATTTATAAATTACATTTCTAGAAATGTCTATTTAAATAATAGCGTTCACTTTGAAAAGTAAGAAAAAAGCATTGTAATTAGATAAAAATCCGAGTGTTCGTGGGCCGCATTGGAGAGCTTCGTGGGCCGCATGCGGGCCGCGAGTTTGACACCCCTGCCTTACGTGGTTTATTCGCATGGGCGCTTTATTGTACTCCTAAATTTAGGATCTTAAGATGCTTAAAATGTGGAAAAAAATAACAAAAACATCAACATCACCGTGCTAAGCTGTCTTTCGAAATCTGTAGATCGGTTTTGTGCAACCTGTATTCGGCAATTCTTGCAATGCCTGCAGAAAAACGGAACTAACGCTAACTTAACTGTCATGGGATACAAGCGTCATTTATTTATTTTCCAGACATTTATTTGTTAGTCCGACATTAAACTTTATTGTTCTGATGCAATAAATTGTCAATAGTTGCAATAGAAAAAAAAACAGAACAAACAGAGATTTTGGTTTCGCTTCAGGGACAGACTCGAAAAGTCTATTTGTAAAACAACAAAAACTGTGTTATAGTTCAAGTGCAATGTGACTGTAGTAAGTTTTATAACCAACAACATTTAGTTGCACGATGAAAAATCTTAACCTATCCGACGACTGCGATAAAAACGTTGGTCATAAATATACTGACCTAATTGTAATGTCCTTAATTTTGTTGCTTTTAACTATAAAGTTGAATTGCCCAAAAAACGAGGATGTTGATGTTTTTTTGTGAGACTTGAGAAAGTTTACGCTTCTCGTCGTATGTATGACCTTTGTTATTGGTGCATTTCATGCGTCTGGTAAACAAGTTATTTTAAGTCGAAGCTGCCATGATTTGCATCTTACAAACAAGTTTGATCGTTTTTATATGTACGTAAAGTCGCGACTAACAATTTTTTATCATTTATTTTTCGCGGGAGTTCGAACCAAGGACACTTCCAGGTACGAATCTCGATCAGTCCCGAAGTCCTTGCACACTGGTTGCAGCTCACCAAGTGCCAACCTTTCTTTAAACACAAAAGTATGCTTAAACTCTGACACGGAACAATAGAACAGTACATCACCAAAATCTTATCTTTGACAACTTAATTTATCTCCATTGGGACCGATTTTGTATGAAAAGCAGATCACAGAGTGCTGCGTTAGTGTGTTTGTAGAAGTTTAAAATTTTGTGATAATGTCGAGGGCGTGAACAATAGTTCAACAAAGACATCCTTGTCAAAAATAGTCGGAAAGATTTGGAAAACGCCATTCACTTTAGAGATGCGTGATAATCTGCCAATTGTTCCGGGAAACTCACAAAGCAATGCTGGACTCATTTTTGTGAAACTCTCAATACCCATTACGAGGCCGTTTTTCAAACTATATCAGTTTTTACCAAGCCAACAAAAAAGCGACGGCAACGAAAGCAATAAAATATGCTAGTCAGTAACATGGTTTTGAAATGTAACTTCGACGGCTTTGTATATGTTTATTTCGTAATGTCCCGAATCGCTGTTTTCAATACTGCCTGTAAATGGCGTTTACCAAGTAATTGGAAAATCATTTTCAATGCACAGTCATTTTTGCCAGTAAATTTATGTGCAAATAACGACATAAACCCAAGCATACGCCCCTGTATGTGGTTGAATGCTTTAATAAGTTTAACTACTGGTCAAACAAGGCTATGCATCCATTATGCAACCTCACTTAAATGTTTTATGGTTCATTTTACGAGTCTGGTGAAACACTGACCCCGAACAACTGGCGTCACATTGGACAACCAGTAACTTTTTGTCTTAAATCGTGTTTATGGATCTTGCCAATATAACTGCTGCTCATGTTTAACGGTAGACCCCGACAAAATTTAACCTACATGTCAAACAAAGTATGGTGTATTTATGAAGTATTTTTGTTTTATCCTTCGTTTTACTGCGCCTCAGTGAAAAGTCAAAAGTTCATAAAATCGAAATTTTGTGGTTCAACGTTGCAATAAAAAGGTCAGGCTTTGTGTTGATTTTGCAAACCACGCAGTTTGTATTAAAGTCCGCGGTAGTCGGTTGCGGCGGAGTTGTACTGTTTCAAATGGCGGAAAAGCGAAAATTGTACAGGTTTGGATATCTGTTGAGATTTCGACTTTCTGAGTTATGACTTATGCTGTCTTTTGTTGTCGTGCTCAGTTATCTGTGTCACAGTGGTAAAAGCAAACTGTTTAATCCTTTGCATTCCATAGAACGAAATCTCGCAAAGTTTGTTTAGGGCCGTTTTCCGCTTCGGTCAAACCCGACGTTCAATTTTTAGGACAGAATTTACTTTTTGAGGTCTATGGATTTTGAAGGGCTCTTGAGATTGGTATAAGAGCCTTGTTGGCTGCTACTGGAAGCCTGGTCTGAGTTATATGTTGCTAAACCAGTTGGTTGTGGCGAGTGTTGATATGATATGTTACAATTATTGCTGTGTAATTGGGTATAAAAGATTTAGCTCCGCGGTCAATATGGTAGCTTGAAAGTACATTCGTTTCTGAACAAGTATGAGATTTTTAAGCCATGTATTTGTCGGTGGTCGCAGTGTTTGTTTATGCTGACTGAATCAGTTGGTTGTAGAAAAGAAAAACTATTTTTTGCCTACTTGCTTCCCTTTTTTGCGAGGTGCAATCGCATTTTTGCATTAGTTCTTTGTTGTTTGCTGTAGTTATAATGCAATGCCTTTTTTGGTTTCCATCAACGTTGGTGGGTAATCACGTTGAGCATGGTTTCTATCACAGTTTTTGCTTGTCATTGTGGACAATTCTCCTCATTGGTAAACTTCCAACGTTCCGCTTAGGTGCGTGATTGCTAGCCAATGACGTGGCTTAGAAAAGTGACGTCTACGTTTGAGCCTTGTATTTTACATTTTTCGGAATTTTCCGAATCACAATTCCCATCGCTGCCTGAAAATGTAGTTTACCATTTGGAAAACCATCGTCGTTGCACAACTATTTTGCCATTAAATTTAATGTACAAATAACCACATAAGTCCAAACATTAGACCTTTGCCCGTGCGTCGAATGCCCCAAAAGGCTATACGTCCTTATGTAACCACAGCTATATGTTTTATGATTCGTTTTACGAGTCTGGTGTCCTCAAAAATTGAAAACTAGCATCACATTGGATAACCAGTAACTTTTTGTCATAAATCGTATTTATGGATTTTGCCAACATAACTCCTGTTCATGTTTGAAATGTAACTGGGATAAAAAGTTAGCCTTCATGTCAAACAAAGTATGGTGTATTTACGGCGTATTTTTTATCCTTTGTTTTACTGCGCTTCAGTGAAAAGTCAAAAGTCCATACATTCCAAATTTTATGGCTCAACGTTATAATAAAAAGCCACAACGTTTTATATTTATTTGCAAACTCAGCGGTTTGTGACAAAGTCTGCAAACAGTTAGATGTAGTTACATGGCTTGATATCATAACTTCTTCAATTGTGGGAAATCCAAATTATACAGATTTGATTTATTTTTTTAGTTTTTGCATTATTTATTTAGTTTTTGCATTATAGAACGAAATGTCGCCAAGTTTATTAAAAGGCTCTTTTTCTTTTTGGGGCAGAATTAAGTGGTGTTAGATTTGAAGTGCTCTTGAGATAGGTATGAGAGTGTCATTGGTGGCTGCTAAGAGCCTAGGCTAAAGTCTGCGTTGCTGTAGTGGCAGTGATAGCAGATGAATGTTTATTAGGCAGCAGACAAATGTTGGTATAATGTGTTACAATAGTTGCTGTGATATTAAAGCAGAAAGATGAGAGAACAAACGGTTTGATGTATGTAGTCAGTATGACAGCCAGAAAGGTGGTGACAGTTAATCAAATACGTCTGTATTTATCTAAGTGTGGTATGTTAAAGCCGTTTGTTTTTCGGCAGTTTTTGTTTACCATATGTACGTAATAGTTAATGAAAATCATCAACTTTTTTTGCGTAATGTCTCACATGATACCTTATTGGTTCCCATAAATTTATAACTGCGTTGAACATCGTTTCTATCAAAGATTCTGCTTGTCATTGTGGTTTTGCCCCTTCTGGGTTATTTATCCACGTTCCGCTTGGGCGCGCTGGCTTAGTTCTTCCATGCGTGACGATCTTGGTCTAGACACAAACAGACCAAGCTTACATCCAAGGCTCGTACGCGCTAACAAAATTTGGGCATTCGATGGTTGTATAACCTAAATGGTGAAAATACAACCCAAATAGACGTAAAATGCGACACTCTTGATTTTTAATTTGTTTCAATATGTTCCAAAGTTATACAACGGCGTAAAAAAAACAGATAATGTTCTTGAATTGTGGTCATACAAACGTCAAAATTGTGGTCATACAAACCTTAGCTTGTTTTCGGAACGTTGCGGTAGTTGCTGATGTATATAAAGGCACTTCAAACATTTTACTAGTCAAATTTACCTTGTTGCCTATTAAAACTCCGAGCAAGTAAGCGAAGAATGCTTCGACCTGACAAAGGGGTACGAGCAGCAAAAAGGTTGGGAACCCCTGGGTTAATGAACATAAGTTCTTACTGGTTTTTCTAACCTCACCATATTTTTATGGAGTTGTGGATCACCTTGATAAATATTTTTTCGTTGTAAATCTTTATGACTTTATTTGAGTGCGTTAATGCTTCCTTAATCTGCGTAATATTCGCTTCACGTGATATTTTGTCGCTGTGTCCCTCAGTGCGTGAAAAAAAAGGTTTCGTTAACGATGGGAAATTCTCTACACCAGTGGTTTTTAACCAGGGGTACGTGTACCCCTTTGGGGTACGAAGCATCAAAGCAGGGGGTACGACATGCAGGGTGAAATTTTATGCTATTTAGGCATATTTGTGAAGCATGCGTAACAAGTTACTTTGTTATATATCTAGAACGGGTTAGTTTTGTCCTACTTACAATACTGTTTTCATGCATGCATTCAACACCCAAGTTATAAATACACTAAGTTTAATTCCTATTATTACAATTCTATTTACATCCGTCGGCCATTGTAGACAGGGGGTACGAGAAAATTTTATGAAAGCTCAAAGGGTACGAGCGCAAAAATGTTAAGAAACACTGCTCTACACCAACTAAAAACGAATTGGCAGAAACGTTTTTGGCTAACAATGCAATATAGTTTTTGGGAATCTCGGAAACTTGCCAATAGCACAAGAATAGCACGAAATCTTTTTGCAACATCTTCTCCAAAACTTAAACAGTTCCAAGTTTTCGCTGGGTCCACCTATACTGCACGCAGCAACCACGTATTTTTTTCTATCATGCACTTTAATCCACATGCCATATAAACAAATCAGTGTTTACCTTAATAAAACGATGCAACTGTAGTATTTTGGTGTTTAACTTTAAAATCCGTTTAATTTGACTTTGTTATTCGCGTCAAGCAATTACGCGTAGTTAATTGCCTACGTGAGATTGCAACAATAAATACGCATGTAGGCTGAATAACGGAAAGAACAGTGGAATCACTATTTTCTAACCTGCTCTTATTAGCAGGATGTAATAAAATATGACTCATCGAATTTCCTACGCTATATAGTCGGTGGCAAGAGCAATGCTTCTTTAAAAGTGAATCTATACCTGGTTTACCTAAGTTTTAATACGGTTTTAGTTGCAACCGTCGCTTTACTCCAAAGATAGTACTGGGTACCAAAGCCACACTGTTAATTGGCAAATATAAAACACATGTGTATTTAAATTGCGACCATACATGTATTTTGCTCTTTGCATTTCAACTTTGCACAAAGTAGGAAATTGTGAACATAAACATGGCGGCACATAAATCGTACACTCCATTGGAATGTGGTTTCCAAGCACGTACAGTGGTGAGCACTTCACCGAAAACAATCTCTCAAAATGAAACAGATTGATGTTAGCGCATTCTTTTCAAACCACGAGACTTTTATGTCTGAAGTGTTTTGTAAAACTAACACAAAAAATCCTTGTTTTTTATCATTGGGAGGCTAAGCATGCAGGGTGTTGGTGGATGAACAACAGTTCCTTAAAAATCACGCTGCGTTTTACCAACCAACAATGCTTCCCTGTGCAAATTTGTAGGACTGAACTACATCATGCGCAGTGTCAGTGTGTATGACCCTTTGTATGTTGGTTCAGTTTGGGATGTACAAGGATTGACGTAGGGTGATGTCACGTTTTGTCCAAACATGACGTTTCTTTATGCGGCACAGCTTTTAGCACAACCGTATTTGATGACGAAAAGGCGGATATATTTTAAACTGTTAAACTTTGCGCAGCGTGAACGTGTCGCCCTTTTTCCTAATTTGTTGTCCATACGAATTATACCGACAAGGTAAAAATAACAAACAAACTTTAAAATGTCAACGATTCAGCCTTTGTGGGTTGAAGGAAATTCGACTGACAATTCTGGGCGTTGTACTTTCGTTTATACTACGTTAATCTCAATGATCAGTCATAACAACACGGTTATTGGGAAATACAGGGTAACTTATCCACACGACTTTTACAGAGCTTCACCAGTTCATTTTCCAGTATAACATCATTAAGCTTATTATATGGTGGGTGAATGACTTGTTCAAGGTAACACGGTTTTTGACGCAACAAATGGTGTTAACGACGATTGGTGGTTTTGGCCAAAGGCGTTTTTTGTCCACGCTGATTAGTCATTCGGTGTGAAGCACCGTTGCTTCGATTTTCTGGTTTGGAAATAGTGATGTAGGAGCTCAGTTTGTATTTAAGTTGGTGTGAGTTGGACAGTGAGTAAGTTGACCTTGTCTGCTTGCAATAATAAATCAATGATCGATTGAGTTAAGGCAGGCAAGTGGCAGAACGTTGTTTATAGTGATATTCATTTTGGCTGAGCTGAAGACAAATCGGTTTGTAGTGATTAGGTGTGTGGTAAAATCAGATATACCTTTGGTTTTTATAGGCTTGCTATATTTCAAAAATTAGTTCGCACGACGAATACACTTGTTTGAGAAATTAAGTTATACACCGTAGCATAGCATGGTAGACTTTGTACAAACAGTACAAAAAACGTTATGATTTGGATTATTACGCCTTGTGCAGTAATATATTCAACACTTTCAGGTACTTTCTGTGCTATTTTTGGTGGTTTTCCGCATTTAATTCATCATTCATATGAATAATTTAACACTGCTAAAAAAATACGTCTATTTGCAGCAATTGAAGTAAATGTCAAAATACTGCACCGGAAATGTAATTAAAGCTTATTTTAGTTACTTGCCAAAAACGCATTTAAAAGTTTGCGACACCAATCAGCAACAAAAAAATACGTATAACTTAATTGCATTAGCGCGCTCGCATCACTGTTGGTATGTTAATACATGTTTGAAGATTTTGGATGTATTGCAAGAAATTGGGGCATTTTATCCAATGCGTGACAGGCATAGGCGTTCCAATTAACGCGACGGAGAGGTTTAACAAAAACAATTTGGAAAGGATAAAGTCAATTAGGAAATTGAATTTTACTGTTTGCGTTATTGTTTGTGCGCTGCATTTTTTCCTGGAATCAAAACTCATTCGCCAAGCAGCAACCAATGTCGTGTAAGCATTTTTTGCCAGTACACAAACCTCATTATCGTTAGATGTAGCTCGTAGACAATTTTGCGTCTGCGTTTCCAGATTTTTTAGTGCATTCCTACATTTGCATTAGTCAGTTTGCAGCAGATCATAAGCATTGTAGTAACGGTTCTGCTTTTTGTACGTTGCAACGTTTTTGATGAAAGTGTATTTTGCCTCATTTTTGAAAAGGTATACCCGAGTTCACTTCGGGTACGGCACTCTTTTCTGAAAATAGCTTCCAGTTTTCCGAAACGGTCCTGATTTCCGGTTTTGGATCCGTTTAGTTTTTCTCGGACAGATGAGTCCTACTGACGTTTCGATTCCAACCTTTCATGTTTTGGCAAGCTTAGTGACTTTATATGAGGCCAAAGCTGGGTTCGGGATGAAAGTCTTCTGCTTTCTAAAGAAATTCTACCTAAACCTGAATATAGTTCCTAACGTGTTTTGTATGGTGTTAGTACCACGAAGGTCAAAAATGTCTTGTAACTTTCTTTTTCTAAAATGCAAGCAAACATACGAAAATATAGGTGTTTTGTAATTTTGTGAAAATAAGGTGTATGGCGGACTAAGGCAAAAATAACTTTACGGCCTGTTGTGTTTGCTTTAAACTCATGTGATTTGTAAAATTATTATTGTTTGAAATTTTAACGGAGGTGAAAAAGGCTTTTACTTTTGCTATTATTCGTTGGTTTACAATAGACACATTATAGCCAGTCATTCTGCTATAAAATCTATAGAAATCTTTTGTAAAAAACAAAATTACTGTTGGTAAACTTATTTTGTTAAGTTTCTAAGAAAAAACCGAAAATGTTTCCCTGTGCACCTCGATGACCCTCTCATACCGACGTTTTGTTGTTGCCGCGTCACGCTAGGATCATATGACGCATCTTTTAATGACTCAACGTTCCTCCTTTCACGTTGACGAGTGAGTCGTGACGTCGGTCCGCGTAGGACAAAACATTCTGTTGTCGTGACAATCGCAAACTGAGTGCCGTGTTTTTTCACTTTCGCCTTTCTTGGGATTAAAATGTTGACTATCTTGTTTGGGGCTCTCGCGGTTTGATCTATTTTTAGACATTATTTGTCATTTCTGGAACACTCTCCCATTAGGCGTAGTGTGTTGCAAGTCCAACGCAAAATATACCTGCCAAAGTCGAAATGCAGGACACAGACATTGCGACTCAAAAAGGGCACTGCAAATAAGGATGTACTTATGTATGTATTTTCCTTGTATCTTACAGTGGATAAACTTGGGTGAAACCCTAAATTACATTGTACTGATATATGTTCCCGCATAAAAAATCTTTTTAATTAAGAACAAGATAACTTTTCCTCATGCGGTACATATGGTGAAAAATCAACATTGTTTTATAAAAGTCTTTCATCGATAAGTGTCGTGTTTAGTGACAAATGTTTTATTGGTCAGTCATATTTAATTCTTTTCTGAGGATTTAATATGGGTTACCTGTTGTAGTATTTGAACTAGGTGCGCAACCTTTACCGCCAATCAGCCGATTACGGTAATATTCACGTTTGTTTTGAGTTTATCAGCTATCAGTATAATTTGCTTAGGCACAAAAAATATTGGAATCTACCTAGAAATAATTCATAATTCATTCCAAAATTCAAAAATCACCGCGGGTTGCACAAGCTGGGTTCAATGGGCCGCATTTGGTCAGAGGACCGCAGGTTGGATATCTTCGTTTAGACATCAAACAAGGGCTTCAAGCACTTTCTGCAGACTTTGCAGCAATGCCCTAAAACACGGTTTTTGAAACATGAGTAACACACTAATTTTGTGATGCACACTGGATACTTTTTTCATGCGTAAAGAGCAGTTTGCATCTTGGAATCTAGTTTGTTGTCGCCCGCTGAAATACACGTGTGAAACGGTTTTAACGTGACAAGCCGCAAGATCTTTCTTTTGAACTTTATTCGCTTTTTTATTTGGTGCTTTAAATTGTTCAAGTTGCTGCAGCCGATAATATGTATAAAAAGCAAATTGGAAAATATATTTTGAAGGCCGTCTTTTAGCAAAATGTGGCTTCTTGTCAGTGACAACTTCAAAAATCGTAAGCTTTGTGCGTTAAGGTATTTCCCAACAAGGCAGTCTTAAACAAGAATTGCCATATCGTGCAACGCTGTGTAAAAGGTTCTCGTTGACACACAAGCAATAAAACAAATCAAGTTACCGTGTAGCTGCCTTTGGCAGTTCAATACCGACGCTTTTAACACCTAATGAATGAGTGAGCTTCTATACATACTTAATGCAGCGTAAAGACTCTTGTGTTTTGCTGAAACCGAGCTATTCTGTGGTTTTTATGTTTGAACTTATGTGGTGGTACTCGTAATTAAATTTAGAGTACCAATTTCTCCGCCTTTTTTATTTTGACTACAAGCAAGATTTGGAAATGCCCCGCAGTGGTCTTGGTGTTAATGCTTTTTGTCACTGTAGCCGCAGTTCAGTACAGGTTTGATAAACCTATCTACGTTTTTTTTTTGCAAAAAATGGTTTACTCCTTTACTCAGCTTCGTTCTGTCTTCAGTAGTGATAAAAATTTGCAGTTTAAACAGAAAATGCAGTTTTTATCATCTATGTCTACACAGATTTTTTTCTTGATCATTTCGCCCCAACTTTTTTTTTTTTTTTTTTTCCTTTCATTTATTTTCCTCCACTTTTTTTCTTTATTGTTTGCGTGACAAAGCGCCGTACGACAGGTAGGCAGAGAAATTCGGTTCAATTTTCTGCTCAGTAATCTCTGCCCAATTAGCAAAACTGCGAACATGTAGCAAAAAAGTCGTTATGCGCAGACAACGTCCCGGGTGCAAAACGTCCGGTCCAAAAGTTTAAAAAGTTGACCACACCACAAAGCGCGCTGTGAAAACAACGTGTTTTACCAACGATACGCGCTTCGTGGCTCGTTATAACGCCGTAGGTAAGATATAACGTCATTTGAACGGATAAGCGAGCTGTAATCGCCCGTTTCAATTGGCGCAAGTGTTTAATTGTACCCGGTTGAATTGGCTGGGTGAGTCGTGATTTTGCAGGGTGCCGTCTGCAAAACACCGCGCTGTAGCTATTTCATTTTTTTCAATGTACACATAGGCCTCTTTGACTTTTCCGTAAGTGTCAAGCGTCTATTTAAAAAAGACGCAGACAAAAACCGCCGTGTATAATGGTTGAGCCCTTCCTTCGTTGTGGGTAGGAATCTGAAGTTTTTGGCCTTTAGTATATTTTCGTATTGCTCAAGGCGGTTTTTAACACAGTGCATAACATTAAACATGACAAGAGAACTTAATTTAACATCGTTGCGGCATTTGTGTGAAATTTAACTGCAAACCAAAACTTAATCCTTTCTTCAACAAAAAATTGTGACTTGTAAAATTGCATACGCTTGTCAGCAGTTTCTATTCACTATACACAACATAGGTTAACACTCATTTTGAAACACCAGTACCTAAGGACGTTTTTCTTGTATGTTTGTTATGGTTTTAAAAGGTTTCGTAGAGTAGGGTATTGTCGTTTTTGGGCAAACAATAGGTTAACATTTTATGTTTTGCATTGTATAAAATAACTCTAAAACGGCACTGAATTTTTTTAGATAATTAGGTTACTGCGGTAGAATTGGTTACTTTAAACAAAGCGAAAACTTAACGTTGGTTTACATTCAAAACAATTCGATTTTTCCGGCGAATTTAATCCGTTCATGACCTGATTGCTTAGTATACGATTTTTTGACTCGCGCACTTGTCTAAACGTTTTTAAATTTTATTGCTTGCGGCTAAAAGTCACTCGTGTGACAAATACGTTCATGCTTAGTTGCAGACCTATTCATTTGGGCCATGGTAGTTGACGTGCTTTAACGTCACATTGCGCACTTTTCATGACGTTTTTTGTTGTTTATGTAGTGCCAAAAATATTTCGTTGTTTCTCTTTTTTTATTTTTTTCCTTAAATAAGCAAAATTGTTGTTTCTCCCATTCACCTGTTAATCTATAATTGTCATGGGTACCATGAAAAAGGTGTAGCCTCGTATATATTACGGTGTGAATCATACAAGGCCATTTCCATTAAATGTACAAAAGTGTATTTGAAATTTCCAATGTACAAACTAGGCCTTTTGAAATGTGGTTTATAGGAGTTTACGCAGAAATTTTGCATCGCGAAACTATAGTTTTTTTAATATTAGAATAGTATTTTGTTTTTTCAAAGTAAATAACATATGAAATGCCAACAACTAACTTACCAATTAAGTAGAAAGCATGTATTTACGAATATATTACAAATTAAGCCAGAACTGCATTTGATGGCTTTAAAAAAATAATTCGAGACATAATATTTTAGCCTCTATTATTACAAGCATTAATATAAATCTCATAATAGATATGATATTTTATTTTAGTCATAATCAATCACGTTGTAAGTTATTTAAGATGATAATTGCCAAATCCAGCTTGAATGTCAAGATGGATGCACACTGGTATGATGTATACGAAATTCCTCCGTCGAATTTTTTTCTCAGTAACGACATTTGCAAATGGATGTTACATTTCGATGCACACGGAATAACTAATGGGGAGAATTCATCACAAAACCGAAATACTTGTTTGTCATAATTTAACGTAAAAAACGTGTCCCATTGCACACGAAGTCTTCACACTCAAAACCCCAACGAAATTATTACATTTCCGGCTGACATAACACATTTACTGTCCGCGGTTATCTCGAAGCAAAATGAACAAAAATTCCTGGACATTTGACCCGGGGCTAATTAGGCATGATCTAACTGCATTTGGTCATAATTGCGACAATTCAAATGTCGTATGGGATATTTCCCAACGACAGGAAGAACTGACCTCATAATGTCTTCCGTTTGAGTAGGGTAGGACAATGATCATGTGTTTTTGTAAACGGCAAAAAACTCGTTGTGTCTAACTCTACTGGCTGCTTGGCCTTTTTCTTGCGATGCCGTAACAACTCAAATAGCGCCGCTGGTTACAGAACTTATTTAAAGACTAGCCGAGCCAAGCCAGGAAATTGTTTGTGTCAGAATGTAGTATTTGACTGACTTAGTTGGGTTTGGTTTGTTTCAGTTATAAGGTATGCGAGTTGTTTTTAACGTGTGAGTAAACTAATATGCATGTGGTAATCAGGACATGTTTGCCATTTTTGACGTACCAAAGGTATTTAAAAAATCAGCGGGAATAGTCAACTTTAAAAAATCAGCGGGAATAGTCGACTGTAAAATACAACATTTAAAATCGTATGGCTTATTATTATTTATTGGTTTGTTAAAACGAACATTTTTCTGAATATACTGTTGCTGCCAGTCATATTGTATCAACAAAATTTCAGCTCTTCCGGCAGTTTTTTATTTTAATATGCCAACGTTTCGATGTATCATACGAAACACCTTCATCAAGGACATTTTTTCTACAAAGACATGTTTGTAGTAGAAAACCAATCCCTACAAATTTGGGATTACACCACAGCCAATATCCCGGTTTAAAAGTTCATTTTAAAAGCTGTTTTTACGAAAACGAAAATAGTTTGGTACGAAAATAGTTTAGCCTCAACCAATACGTAACGTTTTGTATGTGGTGTTTCCAATTTTGGTAATTTGGCATCTGCCAGCGTTCTGCGAAGATATGTTTTGAATCACGTGTGTTGAAATTGTTGCAACGTGCTGGATAATATACAACTTTTGGGCCCTACAGTCACTGCCAGCACGCATAGCATCAGTACTGCTCTACATGAAAGGGCGGGAAGACTTCAATATGACGTAGAAGCGACAGGTCGTTCGCCCGCGTGACATAGGTTGGTTTGACAGAAGTCGTGTTATGATGGTATGGCTCGCTTGTCGGCGTTTCCTCGTTTTGCTTGGCAACTATGGCAGTATGGAGTTTGTGGATATTTGTTTCTGTTCTTTAGTTGGTGTTAGTTTGTAATGAAAGTTTCGGTTTTGTGCCGTGGTGTTATTTTTAACTAGAGTATTGAGCCAGTAAAGGTCATGCAAGTACAGCAAAACAAAAGTACAGAAGAATGTCCGAAAAGCAAGCTGAAATGGAGAAAGTGAGCGTTGTTCAATCAAACCCAGCCAAGATCTTCTTTGTGCACCGTCTTTTTATATAGGTTATGTCTTGTTTATGAACAGCACAGTACAGTCGTTTTAACAGACTTGTTTTGGAAGTCTAGTAGTTGTAAACATACAAATCAAACGTATATGTACATATTATTACACCTATTACTTTACCTACAGATCTTAAGACAAAGGTGGTATACGGCTAATATAAGACCACAAAACATTCTGCAATTACGATGCTGTTCGTTTCGAAGCCCACAACATTGCTATGTATTCTATTGCTCGTTGGACGCAGCCTAGCCCAGCCAAGTAAGTAATTTCTCTTTGCATTGCCTCATTTCCTGGTGTAGGGCACGATTTCGGGGCATTCCCTTTCAATGTTTCTTGGAAGCTCATTGACTACACACACTTTGGCTGACATTTAATGACATCACATGCTGTTTCATGACGTAGTGTGTATCTTCATACGATGTTTGACTTGAGTTGACCTAACTGCTGTTTGTGGTAATGGTCTTGCCTTGTGGTGCAAATATGTTGCCCCTCAAGCTTCCTTGTTGTTGGTTGCTTTGAAACATGTGGAATCGACCATGGGAGTTTTAATAACATGTGACCGAATCACGAGGGTCAAATTCCACATTTCTTACGCAAGTTTTTAGTTTCTCGACAGGGTAAAGAGTCCAATGCTACAACGCACAATTATGTGAAATTTGGGTCTATTATAAGCCATTGAAAATTTAGGTTTTAAAGCACTTTTTGATTTATAGATATATCTTTGCATCATTTGTAAAATATATTTTTTATTGCAACTCTGATTCAAAAATATATTTACGTCAGTATTTTATTATTTTCACTTTGTACCTTTTAGCACTGGTCGACCAACATGATGACGACGACGATCATCACGAAGATGAAGATCACGACGATGATCATGATGATGATCACGATCATGATCACGACGAAGAAGATAGTTTCACGCATTTGCTTGAAATCGTCGGATCTGAATCAGAATATATCGACGATGAAGCTTTTGTGAATTTAACCAAGGGATTGTTGGTTAGGTTTGATACATGCACTGGAGTTTGTGCTGAGGTTTGTCCTGTTAAGGATTGCTAATTTTTCATTTAAAGCAGACCCCTTATTATGATTCTTTAACTCATTTTAGTGTTTCTCATTGACAAGTATGAAAACTTTGCTAAACGTGGATCCTGCGACATCTTTTAACTTCACCGAGGAAACATTTTCCGAACCAGCCCAGGTCATACTGGAAATCTTGTTGAGAGAAAATTGCTCATCTATAAGTAAGTTTAATTTTCAAGCAATGAGTCGATTTTGTTATTAAATTGGAACGCATTAAAACTAGGATTTTATAAAAATACAATATTTTTGTTTGCACAGCAAAATCTGCACACAGGGTTTTTGTTGTTAAAAATATGTCACATTTTAAGTCAAATGTACTAATATTACCTTCACTGAAAGAAAAAGTTCATTGTTGTAAACACAGCAAAACCAGAAAACTTTTCAGAAGAGCAAACAAAAAGTATAGGGCCCCTATTTTTAACCAGAAAGAAGAATTTGGTCTATTGTTTGGGAGAAACGTTTTATGGTGAACTCAACCGTGCAGACCCATTTCTTGTTGACTGATTTCGACCTCCTTCGACCCAAAAACCTTTCATAATAGTTCTTCTTCTATTGTTCGCCACGGCTCCTAATAGGACCACTATGTACGTCATTCGACCTTCGTGCTAGCAAACGGTTTAAGCTGGAAATTCCTGAACTTTAGGGACATTTGCAACTTTATTGGGAGTAAAATAGAGCGTAAATTTATTAGTGGGCACCACTTCTCGCCAATGTAAAACATGCCCAAAATCCTGGCAGTAACTGCATGTAAGACTTAGAACAATCGCAAATATTTTTACAAAACTAGCTTTGCCCCACACTGGAATTCAAGTTACGGTAACAATATCATGGCCCAAAAATGATTTTTGCTAAATTTTTGTGAACTTTTTGTTATAGTAAGGTTGAAATTTGATTGGTTTAAAGTTTGATCTTGAGTAATTTTTCTTTTAGAAAGAAGCCAGTAAACAAAATGGGAACGGGAATTTAGAGTTTATCAGTTTTTGACACTCAACGGCAATTACCAATTTTGACTTTAGTTGCATTGTTTGAGTTTATACTTGTTGTTTTTCGGCAGACTCGACCCATCTCGGTATTAGCTTCGGTGTTGACGCCGAGTCCAGCGTCACAGATTTGTTGCAAAGGCTTAAACCGATCTACGAAGCGGAACATGACGTCACTAAGGTGAGTTTTGTATTTCTTGTCGCTCTGCGTTTGAAGACCAACATGTAAATTGCCAGGCGAGAAAATATTGTTCTGACTCTTTTGTGTTCACTTTTTGTACTAAACATTTGTATAAATTGATATTAAAGCAATGTTATAATGGTGTTTAGCAATCACTAAACTAGTGTCACCATTAGTAAAATGTAACATTCGTTAAAACCATCGTGATAAATTTTACCAATGCTTAATTTAGGGGTACTGAAATGTCAGTCACAGTTTCAAGTTCTTTCTGGCACTTATGCCGAGACGTTTTGCCTTTAACGTACAATATAATTAAACTTAATTTTCCTTCAACCGGTAATTAGTAAAGATGAAAGCCCAATTAATACCAGACAGGCATGAAACGTCGTGATCGATCAAAACTGAAAGTTACAATCTAATTTGTCAGCCTTTTAGGTCTTATAAATTTGGATTTTTGCAGGACTTTTTTATGTAGCAGTTTTGTTTGCATTCTGTAACGCTCTACCCATAATAATCTATACACTTAGAAGTGAGCATCGTATATTTATCAAATCTTATTTTTACTACTATTTGAAAGTAGCATTATTTAATACAAATCTGGTAAAACAATCGTTACAACGGCAGTTTTTCTTTATTGTTGCATGTTAAATGCCTACTTTTCCAAAGCATTAAAAAAACATTTTTGGCATGTTTAATTTTATTGTCTCTTTTTGCACTTTGAAGCGCACAATACGATTACAAGTAACAAACCAAACTACCTATTCTTCAACAAAACGCGGTTGAAAAGGTTCGCGTGCGGTCAAAGCGTTTCGGTCTGCAATTCAATACCGTCTCGCGCAAGGTCGCATCGCCAAAATAGCTGACGCAGAACCAAGCCTTTAAAATAGTTCGCCTCTACACGCCGTATCAAAATCTCAAGCTACGACAGATTTAATAAACTTAATATTATGAGTTGATTAATTTAAAACTATTGTCAATCCGGCAGTTGGTACAAGTTAGCCGTTAGTTAAAAGAAAACACTAAGTATTATATTAGAAATATGACCCCACCTTTTTAGCACATACTTTAAACCTAGGGGTCGGAAAACTTTTAAACTCAGCCTTGCAATTTACTTAAAATGCTTATTAATTTGCGTGCCGACATTTTTGTTTGTTATGGTGGTTTCTGCCAGCTGATTTGTACAGTACTCAGAAAACATACTAATTCGTATTTGTACCGTAGGTTAAACTCCTGACTTAAACCAGCTACCTTATAGTTATAAAATGGAGGAACTGCAAAACTATTGCAACGTTTAGTCCCTACTTCGCGCACCATTGACTTAAGCCTTCATTTTTTGCAGTGCTTCAATGCTCATGTGTTATTCGAGGATGGTTTAAGTGGTGACAACCTGACTTATCAAGTTTTGGTCAACTTGTTTGAGGGCTATTGCTTGTACCCAACCGATCACGAACTAGAAGATTCACTCTTCGAACATTTCGGCGTAGAAGGCGATGACGTATCAGACGCAGGTTGGTTGAGACAGACATTTACGATTAGATTTGCTACTCGTTTCAAACGTTTATTTTTGTCTATGTACAGTGTGGGTATGGAATACAATTGTAAAAATGATTTTTTTTAATTCAAAAGAGTTAATTGATGGAAAACAATACTGACTTGCAAAACATCGGGCCTTTTTCCTAAAAGTTGTTTTACTCTGTGTAATCATATGATAGATCTTTTACATAAGAAAACAATTATTGAAATTGTACCAATATTGTTTAAAAAGTTTTGACGCATATTTTCTGTACGGTTTTCTAAAACTTGTTGGTTGCAATTTTATAGCGACACCGCACAACGAAGTTTTTTTATGATCTCCAAACAGGCAATTTTTTGTTTGTTTCAGTTTTTGATGATTTTCTTAACGATCTTGGAATTGGAAGTATCGCGGATGCTGCTGCTGGAGAAGACGATCACGATGATCACGGCCACGCGAGGAAAAGAAGGTCATTGGACGGTCATGTGATCGTGAAACGTCAGACAGATGACGATCACGAACACGAAGATGAGCACGAAGATGAACACGGACACGAGGAAGAAGAAAGCCAGGTACCAAGAATCGTATTATTTACATACAACTAGAGGACAGGTACCTGTGCATGAACGTAACTCACATTTCCGAAAAAATAACTGGTTTCGAACTTAAAGCACAAAAACACACAATTTCGGAACTGCTATGTCTGGAAGTTTTGCCCTACTGGTTTTGAAGTGTTTTGTTTTTCCAAACAGCACACCAGGAGTGTCAAAGTATTTTAGTGTCTTGGTGTATTTCCCAACCCAGATATTTTGCGGGACAGGCTAATTTGCAAATCCACATACAAATCAAACGAGAAATACATATTTTAACAATAAGTTGCTAATTTTATCATTTTAAACAACACCATAGTATAATCGTAATAAAGTGCAAACATTCGCTGACAAAAAGTTTGAATCATATATTCTTGGTAAAAATGACCTAATTAGTCTTTTGGACGTTTAACAGAACCAACTTAAGTTTGATTTTAGTAAAAATGCAAAACCCAAACATCTCCACTTTGCGCATTTGTTTGTTAGTAAACAATCTTATTTTTTCGCAGTGCTACAGCGGGTCTCAGTTGAAGGCGATTTACGGTTTAAGCGGCAATCTTACCCGCGACACTCTGTTGAGCATGTGTCCATCCTTCATCCAACAAATCATATCTGGATCTTGCAATGCCCGCGCACCGAATGCTACAACAGGACCTGCCACTGATTCAAACTACACAGATAGCCACCGTAAGTACTTAGGATATGACCTGGTTTGTCAAAAGGTACACGTACAATTTGTTTAACCTGCGTTATGACTAATAACAAATAGATCAATTTTAGGGTGAAATGAAGTGTGTGTGTGGGTCAGAGATTTTCGGTATTTCTTCTCACTTTTTCTCTTGAATTACAAAATGTAATCATAAGCTTGTTTGACACGCAATATACTTGAAATATTGTTTTTCTTTATATTTTAACCCTTATTTAAGAACCTCTGGTATTTCCTTGTGTCTACAATGCCACAATAAACGAGTTTTTTATTTGTTTTTGTGGCCTTTTATTACTCAGAAAAATAATGAATATTTAGGTTGCAATTTGCAAACAACAAAGTTGTAAGGCATGACTGTTTCTTGATGACATATACCCTTCTGAAACAGAAACTGTTCTTTCTGTGTATTCCAATCTAAAAATGTGAGGCGTCGATGTCATGTGACGAAATTCGTTAATGCCAAAAAACAAACAGCATTCTGGGCAGTTTCCTGGTCGTTCCAACAAAAGTTTCGACTTTCGTATTTTAACTGACGACATGTACGCAAATAGAAACACTAACGACCTAACAGCTCGTTCACGCTTTTGCATTCAATTTCCATGTATAATTACTTACAGGATACGGATATGGAACTGTGGCTGTTGCAGTAATTAGTCTCCTAGCTTTTGTGGGCATCCTGTTTTTCCCAGTACTTGCCACATCATGGTTCAAACTTGTCATGCAGTTCTTCATCGCTCTTGGAGTTGGAACCTTGTCTGGTGACGCAATTCTCCATATTATCCCAGAGGTAAGAAAAAAAGTGTTAAACCCAAACAAACCTTTTTTAACCAACAGGTTAGTTTCCAGCCACACAATCTTGTTATCGCTGTTATTTTATGCTTTGTTACTTTTGGTCGCTTAATAAAAAAGTTGTCTTTTAAAATAATGCCATTATCTTAATGAAGTCGTCTTGTATGGGACATCGTAACGTTAATTATTATAGTAAAAACTGCTGCAAGAGCAATGCTCGTTAAAACCTTTTTTGTAGGTTATATTTTTCTTTCAAATTAAATAGTTACGAAAACTCAGTCTTCCGATGTGATAAATTTTCGCAAAGTTACTTAACTGACGATGTCATGTGCTTTTGCAGAAACGTTTTAGAATGATATTAGATTTCGTTATTAGATGTATTAGCATTACTTTTTCCCATAAGTTTAATGGAATTCACATTTAAAAAAATGATTTGAAAAAAAAATCAAACGCTAATTAACAGTTTATATAAATAACACTGGTGTTTATTTGATAAAAAAGCAGAATGGAGCCATTATTTGATGAAAAATACCTAAGATAAATAATAGGTTTTATGTGCCTCTTAAATGCTTAAATTTACTGTAGTGTGAGCTCTTGACATACAACGCTTCATACTACCATGTCCATTAACCAAATAAGCACTCCACGTTTTCACGTTCTTTGTGTATGGTTCAGTGTGTATATAAAGCCATGTTGCTATTACCAAGCGAAATAAATTTAACTTAAAGATTTGTATTACATGAGATGTTTTATAAGCTATTTTCTTTTACAGATTGTAGGGTTGCACGGACACGAAGCTGGCGACGCCCACGACCATGAGAATGAGGATAGAAGTTATGTATGGAAACTTCTGGTGGTTATTGCTGGCATTTGGTTCCTCTTCATTTTTGAGAATCTTATCAAACTTATCCTCGGAAAACGACATGTAAGTTAATATTCTATCTCACACATTCTATTTAACAACAAAGTTTGCACATATAGTGACTGCTACCGATAAAAAAATCGTTTAAAACTGTTGTGTAAGTTTTTTTTACGGCAACCGCTGCAGATATTTGAAAATTGGTTGAAAAATTTCACTGAGATTTTGTATTAGTTTCAAGTTAGGGCAACCATTTTTTTCAGAGTACACATAAATTTCCTATTCCAAATATTTCAATTGAAGTATACTTTTCGATCTCTGAGCAGATTCCTGTACTATGTACCAAAGAACATAGGCAACCACGACATACTGTTGAAAGAGAAAATAAATCGAAAACTTTACACACACTAAAATTCAGCAGGCTTTTTAGAATTACGCTTTTTGTTTTAGACTCACCAACATAACCACAGCGCCGTCGACGCCCACTGTCACGTGGCAAAATTCAGCTCTTCAGAGGCACCTAACGGCGACATTCCTAGCGAGGTGGGTTATTTACTCTTCATCAGTAATTTGTTTGTAAAATTATGTTCACTTTGATGTGATAGCTCTTGTAATTTATTCACCCATGTACTAATTGTTTTTTTGATAATTTTAGATTGAAGAAACTAAATCCGGAAAAAAGAAGGACCCTCCTGTATGCTGGGGTAAGAACTTCTCCATATGTTTGTTGTAAAAACAAATGTTTGATAAATTAACGCGATATGAAACAAACAAACAACACTTAACATTGTCATTTGACTTCTCACAAACAAAAACCATCAAGTATATTATCCTGTTTTTAACTGTTTTTATCTTTGGTTCTGTTTGTGCGGAAATCAAAACATCTGCTTCTGTTTTACAGGGTTAAACACTGTTTGCATTATGGTCCTCATTGGTGACATGTTACATAACTTTGGTGATGGAATTGCGATTGGTGCTGCTTTCAGTGCTTCCTGGGTACAAGGTATTGGCGCATCACTTGCAATCTTCTGCCACGAACTGCCTCACGAATTCGGTAAATACTAAACTTTTTGTGGTTGTTTATAAAATTATTTAATGGGATTGAGAACCTACTGTCCTGTACAATAAGGATCTCATGTTACCTAGCTAGCACCTATATTTATGCCTATAAAGGTATACAGTTCCACTTTGTCTTAGCATTTACGTGCAGCAAGATCAAAGCAAAGGCGAAATAGTTATTAGTCTTTTTGTTTTTTAGATAATATGTAATGTATACATATCGCTTTTACAGCATTAGTATCTTATTCAAATATAACTTTTTTTGAGATCCTAAATTTATTGCCGCGAAGTTTTTCAGTGTTGATTATTACCAAACCATGGATCTTAAAGTTGTGAGCAGTGTTTCATACCGGAACGGAATGGAACGTAATACCGGAACGAAATAAGTTTTGGCTCAAATACCGGAACGAAATACCGAAATAAAAAATATTCAAAATACTGGAACGGAACGAAAACCGTTATTTTTTATTCCGGTATTTCGTTCTGGACATTTGACATGAAACAATTGCTGAAATTGACAAATGTTATGTGACGTAACAACTACCGACAATAATTCTTGTGTATTGCAACTTTCTTTCTTTTTTCGCTAAATAGTTGTAAAGACCACAAAGAAATGTTTTTTTGTTAAGACCGAAATACCGAAAAATACCGTTATAAATTTATTTCGGTCAGACCGGAACGAAATGAAAATATCGGTCCAGAACGAAATAACGAAATAAAAAATTTGCTCAGAACGAATAATGTTATTTGGTTTCGTTCCGTTCCGGTATGAAACACTAGTTCTGAGTATTGAATCGTTTGTTTATTTTTTTATTTTGTTTTCCAGGTGACTTTGCTATTTACATGCGCAATGATTTGACAAAGTGGAAGGCCTTGCTTCTCAATTTTATGGCCGCTTGCTGTGCATTTATTGGTCTGTATGTTGGTCTTGCTCTCTCTACAAACTCGGAAGTTCGCCAATGGCTTTTAGCTGTGGTTGCGGGAATGTTCTTGTACATAGCTTTCGTGAATGTGGTACGTACATGTTTTAGTGTAAATAGACATTGATAACTTCTGTTTTTAAATGGAAACCCTTTCCTTTTTTTAATGATGCAGTCTTTTGCAAGCTTTACAAATATGGTTTATACATTCATGTGTCCTTAAAGGGCGCAATGACTAAGACCATTTTGTTATATTTACTTATCCAGAATGTATCTTACACAACACCTTTAAAGCAACTAAAGTTTATATCTAATGCTTACTGTACTATTTAATTTGTAACGCAATCCTGTATTTGTTCAGCTTCATGAAATGGTGGAAGAAGAAACCGGTTTCCCTGTAGCTCAGTTTATTGTCCAGAACGTCGGTATGTTATTGGGGTGGGCCATTCTACTCATTCTCTCCCTCTACGAAGACCAATTGATCAACAGTATATCCGCCTGACAACAGCACAGCCTAAACTGTAGACATAGGGGCGCAGCAAATATACGTATGATGTTTTTGTGTCTGAAATAACAGTTAAGACCCGCAAGAAATAAGTAGGTCTGGTCCAACAAGAATTAAATCGTTTCTTTCTTCCTTGAATGATATCACGCCGTGATGGTGACGTGATTGGGTGGTAATTCTTTGTTGCGTTTTTTTTTAAGTAAGGAATTGGTACGACAATTTTGTATTTAAATGTTTGGAAATTTGGTTGATGCCTAAAATTGTTGCCTGGTGTACGTCCTTAGTCGGGTCGTTCATGATATTGATTTGCTATCACTCGATTTTTTTGGGTTGTTTTTTTTTGGTATCTTTTTATGCCTTTCACCAAGGATGGCAGTACGGTACGGTACGTATTGCGTTGACCGTACCTCGTTACGAATAACGTACCGTACCACTGTACCGTACCAAATGCCAAAAATCGAAACGTACCGTACCACCGTACCGTACTTTTTGATGATTTTTGCTACCTACCGTATCGTACTGCCATCCTTGCTTTTTACAAACGTGTCACCGTACAATAATGGCCACACTGGCCAAGATTGTAAAGTAGGTCAGATGCAGCACAGAACATTTGTTGTGTGTTGTATGTGACGACCGTTTTGATAGGGCTGCGTGGTATTTCATATGCGCCTATTTATCGACCTTTTTTACATCTCTTACATTTTTGTTTGTGTCAATTTTGTTTCCGTTCTTCTCTTTGAATCCCATCCTTTGCTATTAACTCCCGTTTTGCACTTACTAGTGGTTGGTGTTGACCAAAATAAACTTTTTTCACCTCCAATTTTTTCCAACAGGTTGAAATTTGATTGGATAGGATGAGAGAGAAAGTCACAGATTATCCAATTGAAAAAAACAAACATCATTTTTAAATAATCTTTCGATTTTTTTCAATCACCCATTTGTGCTTTCTTTATACGCCACATATATTTTTTAAACCGTATTGTCCCCTTGCTACAGTATACACTGGTTTTATTGTTCTGAAAACAATCTACTTTCGTTGTGCCTGTACAGCCCGTATGCATTTTCTACGCTGTAGCATGTTTTATGTCTGCCAAAAATTAAATCTTTGTCAAGAAACAATTCTTCAATGGTTACATGTGTGCAAAGTGAAAATGCTTGTTTGTAGGGATGTACGGAATATTCGATTTGCCGATGCGACTTTAATCAGCCGAAACCGAATCCTTGTAAAATGGCCGATTCGGTCGAATACATCACTACAACAATTTGTTGCGATTCGGTCGAAAAGGAATCTTTAACACCAATTTAAAGCGTGTATATTTTTCGCTTAATGAGGTGATACACAACCTTCACTAAGATCGCGAGAGCTTTGATATCTTTTAAAACAATGTAGTTTTTCAGTGCACTCTAGATACTGACAACCATGGTTTGAGGCAACTTTAAAACCCACAGAACTAAAATGAAAAGGAAAATACTGTTCTGTTGTGTAACACCACTTCGCGTGACGTCATACACTCGGTTTCGGTCCGAACCCGAATTGAGCCTTTGCCGCAAATTTATGTTTATGTGGGTTTAATTCAGAGTCATTTATCGAAAACGGTTGTAAAGTGCAGAACAAATTTTGGCCCTTTGGCCTCTCTGCAGGGGTTTTCAGCTTTGAATGACAATTTTGATGCAATGTGTCAAAATTCGGGCTTTAATTGTGGCCCATGTTTTTCATCAAAGCGACCAAAACCGACCTGAAAAGTCCAACCGTCATTCATTTGTATGTTAATTGAAAAAAAATATTATCACACATATTAATTTTAAATGTGTTGTTATCATGCATATATTTTAGCATTGATTCGTCTGCGCAAGCAGATAAAAGGCATTGAAACTTGGCTTGTTTTAGGCTTTTGTATTTACTCATTAGTTGCGAGTTGCCCTGTTCAAGAATTTTATCTAGTGACAACATTGCGTATAGTGACAGATTGCATGTGTAACTCTTTGATTGTACCAGAGGATCTCAAACTTGGGTCCGCGTTCCCTTAGGGGTCCGCCACGCGATTTCCGCGAAGAGACTAACATATTTTTACAATCATATGTAATGTCAGCTCTTGCGACTGTATAAGCAAAACTTGCACAGATAAACGAGTATTCTGTGATAAAAAGTGGTACATTTGCTTCATTTTTAAGTAACAAACAGAGGCGATGGTCTGCGCACTATATTTATATTGTTTTAGTCTTGTTTGTGACGTAATAAATTGCTGTTAAAACATTCCCACGGAAAGTGATCTTGCAACACTAAAATAAATTCATTCTGCATGTTTTGGAGGGAATACTTTCAAAAGGAATAAATTAACTTTTATTTAATGACTCAACGGTTATATTTTGCCAAGATATTTTAGTTCTACATGGCCTATGTGACAAAAAAATAAAAGTTTGAGAACTGCTTGATTATACCATGGCACTTTTAGTCTTACGTCAATACGAAATCACTTCAGCCTCTATTGGCATCGGCAACCTTTTTAAGCGCCACGTGTCATTTTTCCAGTTATCTTAAAAGCCAATCGCTTAGGCTATGGTGACAAGAGTTTGATGCTTTACAACGATTTGTCACCGTCAAATTGAAGAGCAATCAGAAAGTAGACAGTTTCGAGCAAATTTTAAGGAATATTAGAAGTTAGAAAATCTTATTTTGTTTTGTTTTCTAAAACTTTATAGGTAAACAGGCTTTTATTATTTTTTCACGGTGTTCGAACTCATGAAGCTCCCAACGATGAATCCGGATGAATGTTTTTTTGTGTCTGTATGTGGGTCAGGCGCGCCGGGCCATTCGATAGATCATCTGAAACCAGCATGTTATCGGATATGAATTCATAGGTGTGTTTTAGTTTAAAAGTTTCACAAAAACCTGCCATACACAACAAAGTTTGATTCAAAAACAACACCTGCTGAATTATGATCGCTTTGATTTTCACAAACGAAAATCTGGTTTGATGGTGGACATCCACGAAACCATTACCAGACGAAAATAACCGCTTGTAGGCGGGACGGTTTGCCTTGCAACGAAGGTCCTTTAGCCTGTGACTGGCCAAATTCATTTCGAGCAACAAAATTTCGTCTAAAGGTCTTGTGTTGAGCAAACTGCTGGTCGATTGCAGGTTTCAGCATGGGAGCTTCCCCACTCATCCTGTGTCGCATCTTTGATACTCATGTTACGCACAACTATTCAATCGTGTAAAACGATGCAAACCCACAAACGAAAGCACAAGGACGCTGTTACATATGGTAACAAGGCATTTATGCCGATGTGACGATTGAATGAGGTCATTACATTTGGTTAAAATTAAGTCACTTACGTCACTGAAATCGGAATGCTTTAAAGCCATGGGTTGGGTTAAAATGGTCTTACAGTGCTTTTATTCAAGCTCTTGTGTTGAAGGCAAACCGGCTTCTCGCGCGATATGTGCTTTCTTATGCGATTTGTAATGGAAAATTTTACATTCGGTTGCCGGAGATGGACACAGCCATCATGTTAGGTGTCCGGGCAACACTTTAGTGCAGGGGTGGCCAACCCGCGGCTCGCGAGCCGCATGCGGCTCTTCGCCTGGTTTTATGCGGCTCTTAAGTTGTTGTCGAAGTTTGGGGCCATTGTGTATATTTGGGTTAGCATGTGGCGATCTGGTATAAAAATCGTTAAATTTAAAGTAAAGCTTCAACAATTTTGCTTTTGAACACACTTATTATTGGTATGGCCACAAACCTTGCCTTAAAACTGCAACTGTATGTGGCAAATGGATTGATTATGATGGCATATATTCAATTGTGAACAATGAATGGTTGCTCATTGTTGCGTACAATGCGAATGAGACACAAAGCAACAGCAATATTTGCAACAAATGTGTTCCAAAGTAAATAATGCTTCAATCCGTTGTTTTTCGGGTTATGACGAACGTTATATTTTATCGGCAGTTTGTCTTGGGTTTGAATTGAACGATTGTTGGTGGTGAATGCATTAATGACGTCGCAATGAATTAGTTTCGCCACTTTGCACTTGGCGCACATGCGCGTTAGATGAAAATACCAAGAGTTTTTTCAGCAGGGAAAATCTTTTAAATAAACAATTTTTGTCAAGTTAGCCTTCAAATTGGCAGTGAAAAAAGATTTTAGCAATTCACCAGAAATGAATCTCACCGCACGTTATTTATAGAATGAGAAAAAAAGGGGGATTTAAATTTATATGTTTTTGTTTGATGGATTCGTTGAAATGAGGGTTTTGTGTGAGAGACGGTGTTTGCACTGACCATTTATAGTTGGAAATGACTGGCCCGTGGTCTGTACAAGTCAAATTGTGTCGTTATTATGTTATTATGTTGGCGACATTTAGAATAGATCTGGCTAAGCACATGTCTCTGTGTGTGAGGAAGGGACAAGGCATTGAACATATCTGCTTATGCGTATAATGTGGCTCTTTGTGGTAACACAATAAAAAATATGGCTCTTAGGCTTTGACCGGTTGGCCACCCCTGCTTTAGTGCATCGCTGCATTCTGCTGACTGTTCGAATTTCTAAGTTGCTTGTATCTCCCTAAAATGAGTGAATCGCCATTTCTTTTAGTAATTGCTTTGTCAAGATTGCACAGACCTGTCTGCGGTGTATATAGCGTGTGTCTTTTCTGCTGAAATTCAGTTCTTGTCGGTGTCGTGTCTTGCATATGTAACAATCGTACAATTTGTAAGATGAACCTAATTTCGAATTAATCCTTTGTAAATGCATCCAATAGTCCCCAGAGAGCAGTTGTGCTTTGTCGCAGGCATATTCCTAATTCAGACTTATTACAGCGATAACATAGGACTCACTATAGCGACCTACCCATTGATACTTGGAACTTCTCGATTGAACGGTGCTAATTAGCTCACAATCTAATCAAGTAAATAAACAGTACATAGGTCGCAACAGACGCTTAACGAAAAAGCGAGTTTCTCGATGTCCGGCCTTGATTTGAGCGCTGAACATCGGTGGCACAAACACTAAACAATGCGATTGGGCCTGGTAGCACGGTTTTAAACGCAACAAATGGTGTTACCGGCGCGTGCTGGTTTTTGCCAAAGGCGTTTTTTCTGCCCACGTTGATTGGTCATTCGGCGTGAAGCACTGTTGCTTCAATTTGCTGGTTTGGAAATAATGATGTAGGAGCTCAGTCTGTACTTGAGTTGGTGATAAATTGGGTACTGAGTAAGTTGAATTTGTCTACTTGCAATAATAAATCAATGATCGAATGAGTCAAGGCTGGCAGGTGACAGAACGGTGTTTCTATCGGGTTATTTGTTTTAGCTGCGCTGAAGATAACTCTGAATGCTAAGAGGTTTTTAGTGCTAGGGAGTGTGGTAAGATCAGATATACTTTTGTATTTCATAGGCGTGTTTAAATTTAATATCAGTTCGCACAATGATTAAGCTTGTTTAAAAAATTCAGTTAAACACCGAGGCTTGGCATGGTAGACTTTGTATAAACAGTATATAAAAACGATATGATTTGAAAGAATACGGCCTATGCAGAAATAGATACAATACTTTGTTCTTCCTGTACTGTTTTTGGTGGTTTTCCGCATATTATTTATCATTCATATAAATAATTTATCAATGCGATAGAAAATGTATGTCTATTTGCAAAGCATTCGAAGGAAATATCAAAATACTACACCGGAAATGTAATTGGGGCTAATTTCAGTTACTTGCCAAAAAATCATTTAAATTTAAGTTTGCCATGCCAATCAGCAAATCAGAAGTTAATTGCATTTGTTTGCTCTTATCACTGTCGATATTTGAATACAAGTTTGTATTGCAACAAGTTTAAAGATTTTGGATGCATTGCAAGGAATTTGGGAATTTTATTCAATGCGTAACCGCAATTAATGCTGGAATTAAACCAATTAACGCGTCGGAGAGGTTTAAAAAAAAACAAGGGTAAAATCGATGCGTTGTTTATGGGTCGCTGTTTTTCCTGAGATCTTGTTAGCATCTATTGCCAGTCTACTTGCTTCACTGCGTTTTTGCGAGGTGAAAACGCATTTTGCATTAATTTGCCAACCAATATAAACTTGCTGGATACGAATTCTTTCTTGTTTGGTGTAGCTATAATGCAATGCCTTTCTTGGTTCCCATTAACGTTGGTGGGTAACCACGCTGAGTATGGTTTCCATCACAGTTTCTGCTTGTCATTGTGGATAACACCTCATTGGTAAACTACCAACGTTTCGCCTAGGTTCGCAACTGGCTATGCTGCGTCAAGCGTCGAACTAGACACGAATAAAAAAGCTTGTAAAAAAAGAAATTTTGTTTAGTAGGTGCCGACAAAATTTGAAATTTAAATGTTTTTATGAAACTTGCGACCCCGCTGATAAACGACAAAAAGCAGACGTCAGGCAAAATGCATCGTTCGAAATGTTAGGGCAACAGTTTGTGTTCAATAACTGACATAAAATGTGGTCGAGCCTGGAGGTAATCGCCGAAGTCCGTAAAAATTTTTTTAACAAAACTCTGGTTATACATACGTTATTTTTCACACCAATTCAGAATATTGCGGAAGTTGTTCATCCACAAAAGGGTACTTTAAACTTTTTACATATGTAATTTAATGTCTTGCATATTAAACCACTAAATTTTTGAAACCTTTAAAGCGAGATTAAGCTAATTTGAAGCTATTTGTGTTCGGTTTTGAAGGCCATTGGTTTTTTTCGAACACACCGGGATAACATCACGTCACCAACACAGATACAGACCTCATGCTAGCAGCGTGATCAGCATATGGCACAAACACTGTGGGTGAAAAGTACCATAAATGCCAGTGGGTAAAACAAAAACATTAAGCATGTAGCCTCGCCGTAGCAACTGTCTTTGCTTTGTCGAATGCAGTATCAAAATACATACATATTTCCCAGTTTAGAGTTGTTCAAATAGTTAAATATACGTTTTGTTATTACGTTTACGAATATAAATTCTTCAAATACGTTTTCTACCTTTACCCAAAAATCAAAAAAGTACTGGGTCACTCGAACCATCTAACCTTAAATCTTTGTGTCAAATTTGTACATATTAATGCGCACTAAAATGCGTGAAATCGTGGATTTATGCTTATGCGGTCATGCAATAAGTAACGTAACATTCTAGTTGTATCACACGATAAACCATCAACGTTTAGTTATAATTAAAACTGTTAACCTATGTGATGATTGCGATAACAACGTTAGACATAAATATACTGACATATTATTGTTGTGTCCTTGATTTTGTCGCATTCAACTATTACAGAATTGCAAAAACATCTAAACGGAACAAAGACCCAAATCTAAACGGTGTTGGTCTTATATTATGTGAGGCTTGTGGTAGTTTACACCTTTAAGTTTGTTATTGGTGCAGCTCTTATCACGTGTCAAGTAACTTGTACAAAGCCGAAAGTTGTATGATTTGTATCTTAAAGTACGACCGTTTTTCCTACACGTAAAACCGCGACATATTCTTATTTTTATGATTTATTTGTCACGAAGTTCGAACTCAGAACGCTTCCAAGTACGAATCTCGATAAAGTTTTTATGTCTTTACGAGTTTAATGTCTCCAAGTACTTGCAAATTAGCCCAACAGCTCCCTACGTGCCGACTTTTCTTTGAAGTAAAAAGTATGTTTGAACTCAAACACGTAACAAAAGGCAGAACAATTTGTCACCAATATCTGATTTTTCACAAGTAAATATTTTTCCTTTTCAACCGATTTTGTATGAAATGCAGAGCACAGCGTCCTGTGTTAGCTTGTTTGCATAAGTTCGAGATTTGGTGATAGTTTTGAGAAATTTTAATAGTTTAACAATAAGACATCCGGGTTCTAAAATCGTTCCAAAGATTTGGAAAATGCCATTTAATCCTTCAGTCACAAAGGGTTTTAGAGACGCCTGATAACCTGCCAATTTTTCCGGGAAACTCACAAAGCAATGCTGAGTTCAGTTTTGTAAAAGTCTTAATACCCGTTCCGTTTACGGTAACGAACAATAAAATAAAATATGCTAGCCATAATGTGGTTTAGAAATGTAACTCCGACGGCTTAATGTATGTTATCACTGCCAATATTTCGGAAAGTCCCGAATCGCAGTTTTTAATACTGCCTGTAAATGTCGTTTACCAAGTATTTGGAAAATCATTGTCAATGAACAGACAATTTTGCCAGTAAGTAAAATGTGCAAACACCCACATAAATCGTAGCATAGATCCCTGCATGTGGGTTGAATACCACACATATAAGTTTAATTACAGGTCAAACTAGGCTATACGTCCATTATGCAACCTCAAATATATGTGTTATGGTTCGTTTTACGAGCCTGCATGGTGTCCGTAGAAACATTTATCCCGAAAAACTGACGTCACATTGGGTAACCAGTAACTTTTTGTCATAAATCGTATTTACTGATGTTGCCAATATAACTGCTGTTCGTGTTTAAAAGGTAACTGCGACAAAAAGCTAACCCGGATGTCAAACAAATCATAGTGTATTTACGACGTATTTTTATTTTATCCTTCGTTTTACTGCGCCTCCGTGAAAAGTTCATCAACTTCAAATTTTATGGCTCAACGTTGTAATAAAAGGCCGCTCGTTTTATATTTATTCGCAAACTCAGCAGTTTGTGACAAAGTCTGCAAACTGTTAGATGTAGTTACATAGTTTGAGATCAAAACCACTTCAATTGTTGAACATACATGATTATACAGATTTTAATCACCAATTGTGGTTGCGAGTTCATGAGCTATGACTGTTGCTGTTTTTGTTGTCGTACTTAATTATCTTTTTTTTACAGTCGTAAACACCAAAAAGATAGCCCTCTTACATTGCATTATCGAACAAAATCTCGCAAAGTTTGTTAACAGGCTGTTTATCTGTTCGGTTAAATCTTAAGTTAAACTTTTTGGGGCAGAATTTTGTTTTAAGTTGCGATAGATTTTAGGCCCTCTTGAGATAGGTGTAAGATTGTCGTTGTTGGCTGCTTCAGTATAGTATTTCGTGGCAGAAGTAACAGATCAATGCACATTGGGCAGCAGGCTAGTTAGGCTAGTGCTGGTATAATAGACTAGGCTAGTGGTGGTATACTGTGGTACGGTTGCAAACAGTTTATAAAAAAAAACAGTTATATAACTTAAATAGTTGTTTATGTACATAAAGACACTACAAACATTTTACTAATATAATTTAACTTTGTTGCCTATTAAATCCCTAAAAACCCAAAGCAAAATTAAGCTGATTTAAAGCTAGTGTTTGTATTCGAATTTAAAGACCTTTTTGAATCCATTTTTTCAAACCCACGGGATAATATTGCGTAAACCATGTATCCCGGGGAAGATAAACTAATTTGGCGTTTTTTGTTGCTAAATGTTTGTAGTTTTTTGACGGCCGGTCCGCGAAAAAAAATCAGTTTCAAAAACGGTCTGCAGTAAAAAAGGTTGCCGACCCCTGGCGTAGACGACCCAGACACAGACATTGTTCCAGCAGCGTGTTGACGTATACATGAGACAAAAATGCCAGTGGGTTAAGCAAAAATATTTGGTACATATCGTCTTCGTAGCTATCTGTCTGTGGTTTGTCGAATGAAATATCAACACACACAGCTATTCACACATTTTGCATTGTTTGAACGGTCAATATGCTGTAAGGTATTAATGAATTTAGGTTAATGAATATTTTTTACTTTTACAACAAATTTCTTGGGTTCTGGGTCACCTGGATAAAACATAAACATAGAGGTACATAAATCGTACACTCCATTGAAATTTAGTTTCTAAGAACGTTTAGTGGTTAGCACTTTACCGAAAACAATCGTTTAAAATGAAACAGATTAATGTTAGCGCATTCTTTACAAACCATGAGACTGTGATGCTTGGAGTGTTCTATGTAAAGCTTACACGAAGAATCCTTGTTTTTGATCATTGGGAGGCTAAGCATGCAGGGTGTTGGTGGACGAACAACAGTTCCTTATAAATCACGCTGCGTTTTACCAACCAACAATGCCTTCCTGTGCAAATTTTTGGGTCCGAACTACATCATGTGCAGTGTCAGTGTGTATGACCTGAGTTGAGTTTTCAGTATAACCCCATTAAGCTCAGTATAAGGTGGGTGAATGACATATGTTAGGTAGACTGGTAATGAACGCAACAAATGGTGTGACCGGCGCGTGCTAGTTTTTGCCAAAAGCGTTTTTTTTTGCCTACGCTAATTAATCAATAGGTGTGTGAAGCGACGTTGCAGCGATTTGTTGGTTTCGAAATAATGATGTTGAAGCTCACCTACATTGGCATTAGCCAGTTTGCTGCAAAACATGAAACGGATTGTAGTAACGATGCAGCTGCCGCGCTTTCAGTGTGTGATCACGATTTGTGCCTCCTTTTTGCGTAGACTGCAACGCTTTTGATGAAAGGGCATGAAATATTACTTTTCATTCCTCTATTTGTTATCAGAACGTTGATGCCTATTACAACATACAACAACCTTGGCCCATTTTGTATTTTACAGTTTACAATCGAGGAAAATCTGTTACTACTGCAATTTTACTGCTTAGAATGCGTTTGCTTTTGTCTTAACATTTGACATTGAACTGTCAATTTCATACACAATCCATTCCACCTGTTATTATTTCGACAGAAAATATAATATTTTTCAATAAAAAAATCTAGCAGTTGTAAACATACAAATCAAACGTATATAATATAGATATATACATATATTATGACACCATTTACTTTACGTACAGATCCTAAGATAAAGCTGATATACGGCTTAAATACGATCACAAAACCTTCTGCAAATACGATGCTGTTCGTTTCGAAGCCCACAACCTTGTTATGCATTCTATTGCTCGTTGGACACAGCCTAGCCCAGCCAAGTAAGTAATTTCTCTTTGCATTGCCTCATTTCTTGGTATGGCGCACGATTTCGGAGCATTCCCTTTCGATATTTCTCGAAAGCTCATTGACTATCACACAATTCTTCGCCTCGTCTTTTGGCTGGCATTTAATGACTTCACATGCTGTTTCATGACGTAGCGAGCATCCTCATTCGTTGTTTGACTTGAGTTGACCTGACTGTCGTTTGTGGTGGTGGTATTGCCCTGTGGTGCAACCACAATTCCATATCGTGGAATATTAATTTCCAGTTCCATAATATTTAATTTGGCCCCCAAACTTCCTTGTTGTTGGTTGCTTGCTTTGAAATATGAATCGACTTTGGGAGTTTTAATCCCATATGACCAAATCACGACCGTCAAATTGCACATCCGTTAAGCACGTTTTTAGTTTCTCAAATGGGTAAAGAGTCTAATGCTACAACGCACAATTGTGTGAAACTTGGGTCTAATACGCAAATAAAAGTTTAGGTTCAAAGCCATTTTTGATTTATAAGTATGTGTTTGTATCAAGTTTAAAGAGCTCTTCTGGCAAATGTGATTTTATTCCGACGTTTCGACGTCCTATACAGGTCGTCTTCATCAGGGTAAATAACACTGAATGCGACTGGTACATGCAGTGCACGATAAACAAGGAAAAAAAGAATGGAACGCAAGCACGTCACAACGCAACCAAAACACCGCGCGATAACAAATGATTGGCCCTCATATCTTTAAGCAGGTGCCTGTAGCACGCTGGAAGCATCACGTCTGTTTTAATGTTCATTGTGTTGCCCCGTTGGTGAATATTCCATGACTCAAGAAATAGTCTTTTCCTGTAGTCAGGCTCCCGGGCCACAACAGACGCCGCATTGAAATCAATACGGTGGCCTTGTGATACCGCGTGATTGGACAGGGCCGACTTCCTCGCGTCGCTGTTGGCAACATCCCGTTGATGTTCTTTTCGGCGGGTGTTGAGTGACCTTCCAGTCTCCCCGATATATATTAACGGACACTCGGCGCAGGGAATAGAATATACAACACCACGTTGTTCAAGGGTGTCGATTGGATTTTCGGGTGACTCAGTAGCTTGCGGAGAGTATTGGCAGGTTGAACGCCAACCGCTACGCCGAAGTCACGCAACATACGCCGTAGAATATCCGTCAATTTCGGTATGTACGGAAGTGTCACAAAACCCTCTGTTTTTGGATGGGTCACCTGTTTGGGACACGTTGCCCGTCCATCACGGAGAAACGTCGAAACGTCGGAAGAAAATCACATTTGCCAGAAGAGCTCTTTAAACTTGATACTATGCCTGGCAGCAATAGCTTATATATGTGTTTGTATCATTTGTAAAATAAAAAAAATGTTGCAACTTTAGCAAAAAAATATATCTACGTTAGTATTTTATCATTTTCACTTTGCACCTTTTAGCACTGGTCGACCAACATGATGACCACGACGATCATCACGAAGATGAAGATCACGACCATGATCATGATCACGATCACGATGAAGAAGATAGTTTCACGCATTTACTTGAAATTGTTGGATCTGAATCACAATATATCGACGATGAAGCTTTTGTGAATTTAACAAAGGGACTGTTGGTTAGGTTTGATACATGCACAGGAGTTTGTGCTGAGGTTTGTCCTGTTAAAGATTGCTATTTGAAATTTAAAGCAGAACCCTTATCATAATTTCTACTCATTTTAGTGCTTCTCATTGACAAGTATGAAAACTTTGCTGAACGTGGACCCTGTGTCATCCTTTAACTTCACCGAGGAGACATTTTCCGAACCAGCCCAGGTCATACTGGAAATCTTGTTGAGAGAAAATTGCTCATCTATAAGTAAGTTCAATTTTCAAGAGATGAGTCGATTTTGTTATCAAACTAGAACACATTAGAACTAGGATTTTATAAAAACACAATATTTCCGTCTGGACAACAAAATCTGCACACATGGTGTACTGGTCAAAAAAGCCAAATTTTAAGTCAAATGTACTTATATTACCTTCACTAAACGAAACAAATTCAATTTTTGTAAACACAGCAAAACCAGTAAACTTTTCAGACGGGCAACCAAAAAGTATACGCCCCCTATTCTTGTTGACTGACTTCGACCTCCTTCGACCCCAAAACATTTCATAATAGTTCTTCTTTTGTTCGCCATTGCTACTTGCACCACTATGTACGTCATTTGACCTTCGTGCTCGCAAACGCTTTAAGTTTGAAATTCCTGAACTTCACTGACATTTGCAACTTTGTTGGAGGGGGGGGGGGGGGACAGAGCGCAAATTTACCACTCCTAGCCCACGAAAAACAAGCCCAAATGCCTGACTGTAACTGCATCTAGAATATATGCAGTGAACAAAATGTGAAATTCTCAGCTTTTGACACACAACGGCAATTACTTCTCCGTAAAGTTGACTGTAGTTGCATTGTTTAAGTTTATGCTTGTTGTTTCTCGGCAGACTCGACCCACCTCGGTATCAGCTTCGGTGTTGACGCCGAGTCCAGCGTCACAGATTTGTTGCAAAGGCTTAAACCGATCTACGAAGCTGAACATGACGTCACTAAGGTGAATTTTGTATTTTTTGTTGCTCTGCGTTTGAATAGAAACGTAAACATTGCCATAAGGCGAAAGCTTGCTGATCAATTTAAGGGTACTGAAATGCCAATCACAGTCCCAAGTAAACCGAGAATGTTTTGCCTTTAACCTACAACATAATTAAACCAAATTTACCATTAACCAATAATTAGTAAAGATGAGAGATTAGTAAAGTTAATAACAGGCAGGTATTTAAAGTCAATAACAGGCAGGTATTTAAAGTCGTGATCGATCAAAGCTGAAATTTACAGCCCAACTTACGAGCACATCTTATGAATGTGGATTTTTGCAAGACAAGTGTTTTTTATGCAGCAGTTTTGTTTGTATGCTGTACCGCTTTACCCATATTTATCTGTACACTTGAAAATGAGCATCGTATGTATTTAAAAGTAGCACAAATTCATTATAAATCTGGTAAAACAATCATTACAGCGGCAGTTTAACTTTATTGTTACATGACAAATACCTACTTTTTCAAAGCATTTTTTGGCATGTTAAAATTTATTGTTTTTTTGTCATTTTGAAGCGCACAATACCATTACAAGTAACAAACCAAACTATCTGTTCCTGGACACAACACGGTTAAAAGGTTCGCGTGCGGTCAAAGCGTTTCGGCCTGCAATTCAATACCGGCTGGCGCACGGTTGCAGAGACAAAATAGCTGACACAGCACCAAGCCTTCAAAATAGTTCGTCTCTACAGGCCCGTAACAAAATTACAAACCACCCCAGAGTTATATTAACGTACTTGATATTATGAGTTGATGATTTGAAACTAATGTCAATCCGGCACTGTATACAAGTTTGCTCTTGTTTAAAAATGCACTATTTACGATTTGAAAAACATGATCTCAGATTTTTAGCACATACTTTAAACCAGTAATCCAAAAACATACTATTTCGTATGCGTAGATAGAATATGTGCCGTAGGTTGCCAACTCCTGACTTAAATCAGCTACCTTATATTCATAAAATGCAGGAACTGCAAAACGATCACCAGGTTTGGTCTCTTTGCGCACCATTGACTTAAGCCCTCATTTTTTGCAGTGCTTCAATGCTCATGTGTTATTCGAGGATGGTTTAAGTGGTGACAACCTGACTTACCAAGTTTTGGTCAACTTGTTCGAGGGCTATTGCTTGTACCCAACCGATCACGAACTAGAAGATTCAATTTTCGAACATTTTGGCGTTGAAGGCGATGACGTGTCCGAAGCAGGTTGGTTGAGACAATTTTAATGTTTAGAAAGCTTCGATATTCTTTCACGAGTAGATTTGCTACCCGTTTGAAATGTATATTTTAGTTTATGTACTGTGTAGTTAGATGGTGCCCAGTTTGGTGAAAATGATTTCAGTTATTTGGTAGAAACAATACTGATGCGCCAAACATCGTTTTTATGCCGTGACAAAAGTTGCTGTGTGAGATCATATAAGAATCATTCACATAAGAAAACAATTATTGTTCAAAAGTTATTTACAAGTTTCTGAAACATGCTGGTTGTAATTTCGAAGCGTTTTTTTGTTTTAGTTTTCGATGATTTTCTTAACGATCTTGGAATTGGAAGTGTTGCGGATGCTGCTGCTCCTGAAGAAGACGATCACGATGATCACGGTCACGCAAGGAAAAGAAGGTCATTGGACGGTCATGTGATCGTGAAACGTCAGACAGATGACGATCACGAACATGAAGATGAACACGGACACGAGGAAGATGAAAGCCAGGTAATATGAATCATATAATTTACATACAACTAGAGGACAGGTACCCGTGCATGAATTCTGGTTCCCGAAAAAATTTTGAACCCAAAAAACACATGTTTTTGGAATTGCTTTTGTGGAAGTTAAGCCTTACACACAATTGACATTTTGCCATCCTGGTTTTGATGTGTGTTGTTTTACAAACGAACAGACCAGTATACCAGTAGTGTCAAAGTTTTTTAGTGTCGTGATGTGTATTTACCAACCCCGTTTGCAAATCAACATGAAAATTACCTGATGAAATTCATATTTTACCAGTAGGTTGCTAATTTTACCATTTTAAACAAGGCTATGATTTGAAACGTACTACAGTGCAAACAATTACCTACAAAAAGTTTAAATCATGAATTTTTGGTAATGATATCCTAATTAGTCTAATTTTTTGGACGTTACCGTAGTCACATTAAATTTGATTTCAATTAAAATGCAAAACGAGACATCTTCTCTTTACACATTCATTTGTTTGTAAACTATTCTTATTTTTTCGCAGTGCTACAGTGGAACTCAATTGAAGGCAATCTACGGTTTGAGTGGCAACCTTACACGTGACTCTCTATTGAGTATGTGTACAGCATTCATCCAACAGATCATATCTGGATCCTGCAATGCCCGTGCACCGAATGCTACAACAGGACCTACCACTGATTCAAACTACACAGATAGCCACCGTAAGTACTTGAGATATGACCTGCCCTTTCAAAAAGTGCACTTGCAATTTGTTTAACCTGCATTATGACCAGTAATAAACAGACCGATTTTAAGGTGATTGAAATGATAATGTGTGGGTCAGAGAATTTCAGTATTTTTTCTCTCCTAAATTACAAAATGTAATCGTATTGTTTTTCTTTTTCCATTTTCCCTCTGGTATTTACTTGTGTCCACAACGCCGTAACACATTTTATGGCGTGTATTACTCCGAAAAACAGTGAATATGTTAGGTTACGAACAATAAAGTTGTAAGACATGACTATTTCATAATGACATACACCTTTCTGAAACGAAAGCTTTTTGCTGTGTTTTCTAAACTAAAAAAGAAGCCAAAATTGAGTCAATGTCTTGATACGAAAATCATTCATACCAAAAACACAAACAACATTTTTGGCATTTTCCTGGTCGTTCCAGCAAATGTTTCGACTTCCGTATTTTACCTGATAACATGTAATAGAAACACAAACGACAGCTCGTTCACGCTTTTGCATTCAATTTCCATGTATATTTATCTACAGGATATGGATATGGAACTTTGGCTGTTGCAGTGATTGGTCTACTTGCATTTGCGGGCATCCTGTTTTTCCCAGCACTCTCTACCCCATGGTTCAAACTGGGCATGCAGTTCTTCATTGCTCTTGGAGTTGGGACCTTGTCTGGCGACGCAATTCTTCACATTATTCCGGAGGTAAAGAAATGGTGTTTTACACACCAACCCTATTACGTTACAAATTACATCGTAAAGAACTTTCAATTTTCTTGTGTGATAAATCACCGCAAAGTTACTTAACTGACGATGGGCAATTTGCCGAAACGTTTTAGGATGAAGTGTTTTTCTTATTGCGTCTATTAAGATTTCTCCAGACCCAAAGTTTTAAATGAAACTTATATTTTGAAAATTTAACTAAAAAAACAAACGGCAATTAAAAGTTATGTAACTCTGGGGCAATTTGTAAAATCTTAATCAGGCCATTGTGTTGTCAAAAAGCCCCGCTAAAGAGTTTTAGGGGCAATCTAATTGTTCAAACTTGCAGTAGTGTCTCTTATCATATATGACTTCATACTGACATTAAGCTGCAGCATGTTTAGCCACTGTCCACCAAGCGTGTCGTTCCGGTTTTTATGCACCGTTGCAAATCTGTCTTTGACTTAGTAAATAGTTCCGTGAAATTGGGTGGCAGTTTTACTATCACCAAGCGAGTTAACTCCAGTGTTTGTCTTATAACAGATATTTTTTAAGCTTTTTTTCTTTAAAGATTGTAGGGTTGCACAACCATGGGGCTGGCGACGCCCACGACCATGAAAATGAGGATAGAAGTTATACATGGAAACTTCTGGTGGTTATTGCTGGCATTTGGGGCCTCTTCATTTTTGAGACCCTTATGAAACTTATTCTCGGCAAACGACATGTAAGTTAACATCCCGTTTTGTCAAGTCTATCTTTAAAACAAAAAAGCACATAAAGCAGATGCTATCGATAAAAAAAAACAATTGCGTAGGTTTTTTCTGCATAAACCTATTTTTGAATGTTTTATAAAAATTTACACTAGGATTTTGCATTGGTTTCAAATTTGGGCATCCATTTTGTTCACAGTACACATAAATTTACAACTATTCGAAATAAAAAATAAAACTTTACGCCTACTTTTCTACTGCTGAACAGAACCGTGTATATTGTTCCAATGTACATGTGTAACCACGATAATACTATAGTAAAAAAGGAATGTTTACCATCTTTCCACCAATTGTGCCATTACCTTTGTTGAGCTTTATATCATCCAAACGTTGCGCAGCTATTTCCGGATTAACTCAACTCAAACAGATCCTATACACACATTAAATTTCAGCAGGCATTTAGGATATATTTTTTCAGGCCAACCAACATAACCAAAGTACCGTCAACGCCCACATTCACGTGGCAAAATTCACCTCTTCAGAGGCACCTAACGGAGACATTCCTAGTGAGGTGGGTGATTTACTCCTTTAACAGTCGTATGCATTTATTTGTACTACTATATTCGCTTCGATGTGATAGCTCATGTAATTCATTCACCCATGTACTATTAGTTTTGTTGATTTTAGATTGAAGAAACCAAAGACGGAAAGAAGACAGATCCACCTGTGCTGTGGGGTAAGTTTTATTATATGTTGTCCTTAAACGAATTATGTTTGAGTTATGTTTGAGTACCAGAGTTGAAAGCCTGACCTGGTCCGATTCGGATCTGACTTTACACTTTGTGTCCGTATTTTTTAAATAACTTTAACTAGCTATAGTTAGGTAGTTGCTTGACCTGACTTAATGTCAAACATACCCTAAAACGCCTTATTGAAGACCAATTGCCTATTGTGTTTGTTGTCTTGGTCTTTCCTGAAGCTTCAATGTATATACCTGTCAATCAAACTTTCGGGACTTCTCTTGGGTTCGACCGGGTTTTGGGCTTGCACTTTCGGGCCAGGCTTCAATTTTAGGCCCATTTACAACTGTGCAACAAACAAGCAACACTAATTATTGTCATTTGACTTTTTACAAACATAAGCCAATAAATATCTTTTCCTTGTTTATGGATCTTTGGTTATGTTTTGTTGTGCGTTTTCAAGTGATATTAAACATCTGTTTGTTTTATCAGGGTTGAACACTGTTTGCATTATGATCCTGATTGGTGACACGTTATGTAACTTTGGTGATGGAATTGCGATTGGTGCTGCTTTCAGTGTTTCCTGGGTACAAGGTATTGGCGCATCAATTGCTATCTTCTGTCATGAACTGCCTCACGAATTCGGTAAGTAACAAGGCTTTTGTGGTTGTTTATGACAATATTTAATGGGATTAAAAACTTACTGCCCCGTATTCAGTAAGGATTGCATGTTACCTAGCTAGCACCCATATTTATGCATTTTACGTTCATCAAGATCAAACCAAAAGACGAAAATACTAGTTATTAGTCATTTTGTATGCAAGTATACGTATCGCTTCAACAACATTAGTATTTTATTTAAGTAGAATTTTTTTGAGATCTTAAATTAATTGCCGCGAAGTTTTTCAGTCTTTATTACTAAACCATCGATCTTTAAGTTGTAAGTATTGAATCGTTTGTTTATTTTTTTATTTTGTTTTTCAGGTGACTTTGCTATTTACATGCGCAATGGCTTGACAAAGTGGAAGGCTTTACTTCTCAATGTTTTGGCTGCTTGCTGTGGATTTATTGGTCTGTATATTGGTCTTGCTCTTTCTTCAAACTCTGAAGTTCGCCAATGGCTTTTAGCTGTGGTTGCGGGAATGTTTCTGTACATTGCTTTCGTGATTGTGGTACGTACTTGCATAGGCGCTGAGTTTTACAAAAATGCAAGGTGGCGGACATAAAAAATGACGTCACTTTATGTCACTAATGCGTGCAACCACAAGACTCAAATTCAAAGTAAAAAAAAGCTTTCCATATAATGCAATGTACGTCAAAATAAAAAAAGATATGTTTGAAAAACTGTTTAGTTCGCAATTTGCAACACGTTGCTGTAACGTTTTTGTTAGGCTCAGCAACGTTAATAAATGTTTCGTCAAGTTTAAACATAACACATTTGCACTGTACACAATAATGCACAACATTTACTGGCAGACAATATTGTGTTTGACGCCATAAACGAGGCACTATAACCAAAACAGGTTGCAGTTTTAAGCCACGTTATGGTTCGAACCATACCGCTACAAACTAACCAAAATATTCACGGTGGCCGCCACCGTGCTTTTAAAACCCAAGGTGGCGGCGCCACCCCGCCACCGCCTACTCGACGCCATGTTTTGTTGTAAATGGACATTGATAACTTTTACCCTTTTTTTAACTTTTACCCTTTTTTTTCAGTCTTTTGCAAATTTTACAAATATGGTTGCAAACTTTACAAATATGCTTTATACCTTCATGTGTCATCAAGACCGTTTGGTTATTCGTATTTGTCCAAAACGTAACATACACAACACATTTAAAGCGACTTAATTTTCCGTTTCTGTCAAGTCATGTTTCTGTTCATTTTTAATGTTCGTTGTACTTGACCAAGTTTTCATTAATTTGTAACGCAATCCTGTATTTGTTCAGCTTCATGAAATGATGGAAGAAGAAACCGATTACCCAGTGGCTCAGTTTATTCTCCAGAATGTCGGTATGCTGTTGGGTTGGACCATTCTTCTCATTCTCTCCCTCTACGAAGAGCAATTGATCAGCAGTATATCCGCCTAACAGTAGCACAACCTAAACTGTGGACAGAAGGACGCAGCAAATATGCGTATTGTGCTTTTGAGTCTTAAATAAAAGTTAAGACCCGCAAGAAATAAGTAGGTCTGGTCCAACAAGAATTAAATAGTTTCTTTCTTGCTTGAATGATCTCACGCCGTGATGACGTCATGACTGGGTCATAATTATTTGTTACGTTTTTTTTAAAGAAAGTAAATTGGTACGACAATTTTGTCTTCAAATGTTTAAAATTTGGTTAATACCTAAAATTGTTCCCTGGTATACATCCTTATTCGGGCCGTTAATGATATTGATTTGCTGTCGCTCGATCTTTTTATGCTTTTCACAAATATGCCAACGTACAATAATAACCCCACTGGCCTAAACATTTTTGAAAAAGTATTTGTCAAGTTTTTAAAAGTAGGTCAGATGCAGCACAGAAATTTTGTTATGTGTTGTATGTGACGACCGTTTGTATAGGGCTGCGAGGTATTTCATATGTGCCTATTTATCGACCTTTTTTACAATCTCATTTTTGTTTGTATAAATTTTGTTTCCGTTTTTCTCTTTGAATCCCGTTCTTTGCCGTTAACTCCCGTTTTGCACTGGTGGTTGGTGTTGACCAACAAAAACTTTTTTCACCTCCATTAGTTTCCAGCAGGTTAAAATTTGGTTGAATAGGATGAGAGAGAAGGTTGTAGATTATCCAATTTGAAAAAGCGTCTTTTTTTAAATAATCCTTCGAATTTTTTTATTATGTTTTGCTCAAACACCCATTTGTGCTTTCTTTATACGCGGCATTACGCCACCTATTTTTTAAACATCTCATTGTCCCCTTGCTACAGTATAAATTGATTTTATTGTTGTGATAACAATCATTTTTTCGTTGTGCCTGTACAGTCGGTTATGCATTTTCTACGCTTGTTTTATGTCTGCCAAAAATTTAATCTTTGAAAACAATTCTTCAATGTTTACATGTGTACATAGTGAAAATGCTTATTTGTAGGGATGTACCAAATATTCGATTTGCCGATCCGACTTTAATCAGCCGAAACGAATCCTTGTAAAATGGCCGATTCGGTCGAATACAACACTACAACAATTTGTTGCGATTCGGCCGAAACGGAATCTTTTAAGAACACAAAGTTAAAGCGTAAATATTTTCCGGATAATAAGGTGATACCCAACCTCTACCAAGATCGCGATAGCTTTTATGACTTTTAAAACAATATAGTTTTTCCAGAGCACTGTAGACACTGACAGGCGGGCAACCTTGAATTAAGGCAACTTTAAAACCCACAGAACTAAAATAAAAACGAAAAAAATATTTTCTGTTTTGTAAAACCACTGTTCGCGTGACGTCATAACTTCGGAATATTCGGTTTCGGTCCGAACCCGATTTGAGGTGATTTATGTTTATGTGGGTTTAATTCAAAGTTATTTATCAAAAACGGTTGTAATGTGCAAAACAAGTTTATTAGTAATCACGGTCGCAAAGGTGACTTACTTTTGGTTGACCAACTTTTATATTTTAAAGGTGTTCGGCCTCTCTGCGAAGGTTTTTGCGAAGGAAAATTTTGATGCAAGTGTGTCAAAATTCGGGCTCCACTGGTGGCCCATGTTTTCCACGTAACTCTTAAATCGACCAAAACCGACCTGAAAACCCCAACCGACCCTCACCTGTACGTTAATTTAACAAAAGTTATTGTCAAAGATTTTATTTTAAATTTGTTGTTATTTTGAACATATTTTAGCATTCAGTAGTCTACACAAGCAGATAAATGACAGAATTTGATCTGGTGATAACAGTGACAGATTGCATGTGTTTTCGCACAAGCAAAGCCAAAAATGGATCAAGTAAAGTAGTAAGCTGTTTGATTATACCAGCGGTTCTCAAACTGGGGTCCGCCACGCAATTTCAGAGAGACGGCGAAGACTAAAGTATTTCTGCAATTATACGTAGCATCAGCTCTTGTGGCTGTATCAGCAAAAACTATACAGATAAACGAGTAATCTGTGACAAAAAGTGGCACATTGCTTCATTTTCAAGTAACAAACCGAGGCGATTGTCCGCCCTTGAAACGTTCCCACGCAAAGTGATCTTTCCAGACTAAATTCATTCCATATGTTTTTGTGAGAATCCTTAAGGAATAAGGGAATAAACTAACTTGTAGTTGGTAACTCGCCAGTTATATTTTGTCAAGATATTTCTAGTTTTTAAAAATATTTAGCTTGTACCGCGGGTGCACGGCAAAATTGCAAAGAGACCGTAATGACAAAAAATGGAAAAGTTTGAGAACCGATGGATTACACCATGGCACGGTTAGTTTTACGTCAATACGAAATCTCAATTACTTCAGCCTATATAGATCTGCAAGCGTTCGAGCGCATGTCATTTATTCCGTTATCTTAAAATCCAATCGATTAGGGTGACATAAACATTGTGTTTTGCAGCGGTTTGTCACCTCTAAATCGAACCGCAATCAAAAAGTAGACATTTCCAAACGAATTTAAAGGAATCTTAGAACAACCTTTTGTTGTTGTTCTTGAAACTTTAAAGGTAAACAGGCTTTTATTTTATTTTTCACGAGGTTCGAACCCCGCGCCGGGCCATTCGATGGATCATCTGAAACCAGCATGTTATCGGATATGAATTCAAAGGTGGGTTTCAGTTTCAAAGTTTCCCAAAACCTGTCATACACAATCAGTGTTTGTGGTGCGCACAACAGCCAAAAACAACACCTGCTGAATTATGATCGCTTTGATTTCCACAAACGAAAAATGTGGTTTGATGATGAACATCCATGAAACCATCACCAGACGGGTATAACCGCTTGTAGGCGGGACGTATGGTCTGGCGCGCCTGACCCATATACATACATAAAAAAAACCTTGATCGGGATTCGTCCCCGGGATTGTCCTGGGTTCGAACCCCGTGAAAAAAAAAAGAAAAAAAAGCCGTTTAGGTTTCTTTTATCATGGCAGGGTTCGGAATGGGCAAGGCCTGCGGCAAACTGAAGCGAAACAAGCGATTAGGTTCAGTTTTGCGTGAACAGTGACTGGCAAAATGTGTTTCGAGAAACGAAGTTTCGTTCAAAGGTCCTGTGTTGAGTAATGGGTCCAATTGCAGATTTTAGCATAGGAGCTTCCAACATCGAAACAAGCACCCGACTCGTCCTGTGTTAAATCTTTGATACTCATGTCAGGCACAACTATTCAGCCTTGTAAAACGTTGCAAAAACCCACAAACGAAAGTATATTGACGCCCAACGAACAGGAGAGTACTTAGATGTCCGACTTTGGGTTTGGCGCTGAACATCGGTGACCGTTTGCCAGCGCGATCTTTCCCAGAAGAGGAATGGGAGGAGCAAGCCGAGCGACGTAACGAATGGAATCGAGCGAGTGTTTCGTCCAGCAGTCTTGTGATGCGCAAACTGCTTGTCGAATGCGGGTTTTATCTTGCCAGCTTCGCACATCAAGACAAGCACCAGACCCATCTTTTGCCAGACATCTATGTCGCTCAAGTGACTGCCAACTATTCGACCATGAAAAACGTGGCGACCATTTGATTGCATTGCAATGTACCCACACACACGAAGCCCACAAACGGAAGTTGGGTGCATTTATTGAAATATCCCACATTTTAGGGCTTGAGTGAAGCTCGTTCTGGCTGTTTCGGCAACTGGACGTTGGCTCGTCCCCCAGCTCCGTCACAGGTGACGTCCGACCTCGGGAATCGGCTTCATAGCCGGATTCCCGAGCAACGACGGCATTCTGTTTCGGCGGTAGCAACGGGGACGAGTCGAGTAGCTCGGCACCGCTCCTCTCTTGAGGCTCGGTGCGGGCCTTGTGCTCGGCACCGCTCCTCTCTTGTAGCAAGTCGTGGTGCTGACGTTGCCCGTGCCCAAGTGGGCGTTGGAATTACTACTCTAAGAAACCATGACGTATACTGCTTTTTGTGTCGTCAGGCTGTTGCGCTGCTGCTGTGAGGCGGCAGCGATCCCCCCAAAAAAATTCGGAAGCTTTTTTACAATCGATGAGACAGACGAAAAAAGAGCACAAGGCTCTATTTTAACCAAGCCCGCTCAAAGTAGCCAACCATCGCGGGGGTCAAAGCGTCCCGCTAGGCGGCTTCTTGCGCAAGAGAGGGGGAGCAATGCTGGAGCACGAAGCACCAGCACTACACCCACTTTCGCCCAAGAGGAGCGGAGCTGGTCCGTAGCTTTTTAGAGGGCGATGGTACTTGCGCATCGAAAGCTCTACGTCACCACAAAGCAAAGTGCAAAACCCTCGCTCAGCAGTGACGCGTCGGCTCCGAAGCAGCAAGACTTCACCTCCCAAAGCTTACAGAAAAGGAAAAATTGCCTCTTTTCGATTCTACAAACAAATTTCTGTTTGTGGTTTGCGGAAAGGTGCTGCAACTGTTCGTAGAGAAATCGTTTTGTTACGTGAGCAGATGCATGGAAACAAGAGCAATTCAGCGACGTGGCATTAGGTGGTAACGTAGCTCAGGCGAGCGCTCCCGCACGCCCAACGCAAAGCCCACACCAAAACTAGACATCGTCTCCACACGACCGTCTAGCGGGCATTGGGCTGTTCGTTTTCCGGTGGCATCGGTCAAGACGACTTATACAGCACAAGTCGCACCCAACAACGCCCAACAAACAGTAAGTTGCTCGGTGTCTCGGCTCAGGTTCAGCGGAAGAACACCGGTGGAAACATCGGCCAAAGGTCGATGACCGTCTGCTAGCACGAAACTTTTGTGGGTGCACCACATAACTCGGAAATGGAGTTTGGTGTGGCAACGACTTCGACTCCCTGGTGCCTGGCACGCGGCCTGCTGCAAAAACGGGTCGTGACAAGCAGGGCAATTAATGGAGCGGGTCGATTCGAGCGACTCAGTTCCGTCCAGTAGTCTTTTGGCGAGCGACCTGCTGACACAGTGCGCGCTTCGACTTGGGGGATTTCCGCGCCGAAGCAGTCACTCACGTGACTAAGAACTACTGAACCGTGTCAACGTTGCGACCACCTGATTGCATGAAAATGAGTCCACCCGAAAAGGAAACCACAAACAGAAAATATCGACATCTATTGAAATATCCCACATTTCAGGGCTTGAGTGAAGCTCGTTCTGGTTGTTTCGGCAACTGGACGTCGGCTCGTCCCCCAGCTCCGTCACAGGTGACGTCCGACCTCGGGAATCGGCTTCACAGCCGGATTTCCGAGCCACGACGGCATTCTGTTTCGGCGGTAGCAACGGGGACGAGTCGAGTGGGCTTCTGTTTGCAGCGCCGGCCTCTCGGCTTGTTCGGGGAGATAGGTGCTGGGCCTTGTGCTCGGCACCGCTCCTCTCTTGAGGCTCGGTGCGGGCCTTGTGCTCGGCACCGCTCCTCTCTTGTAGCAAGTCGTGGTGCTGACGTTGCCCGTGCCCACGTGGGCGTTGGGATTACTACTCTAAGAAACCATGACGTATGCGCCGCGGGACTGCTTTTTGTGTCGTCACGCTGCTGCGCTGCTGCTGTGAGGCGGCAGCGATCCCCCCCCCAAAAAAATTCGGAAGCTTTTTTACGATCGATGAGACAAACGAAAAAAGAGCACAAGGCTCTATTTTAACCAAGCCCGCTTAAAGTAGCCAACCATCGCGGGGGTCAAAGCGTCCCGCTAGGCGGCTTCTTGCGCAAGAGAGGGGGAGCAATGCTGGAGCACGAAGCCCCAGCACTACACCCTCTCTCGCCCAAGAGGAGCGGAGCTGGTCCGTAGCTTTTTAGAGGGCGATGGTACTTGCGCATCGAAAGCTCTACGTCACCACAAAACGCTCAGCAGTGACGCGTCGGCTCCGAAGCAGCAAGACTTTCACCTCCCAAAGCTTACAGAAAAGGAAAAATTGCCTCTTTTCGATTCTACAAACAAATTTCTGTTTGTGGTTTGCGGAAAGGTGCTGCAACTGTTCGTAGAGAAATCGTTTTGTTACGTGAGCAGATGCATGGAAACAAGAGCAATTCAGCGACGTGGCATTAGGTGGTAACGTAGCGACGACGAGATGTCGCAATTGCGCAGGCGAGCGCTCCCGCACGCCCAACGCAAAGCCCTCACCACAACTAGACATCGTCTCCACACGTCCGTCTAGCGGGCATTGGGCTGTTCGTTTTCCGGTGGCATCGGTCAAGACGACTTATACGGCACAAGTCGCACCCAACAAACAGTAAGTTGCTCGGTGTCTCGGCTCAGGTTCAGCGGAAGAACACCGGTGGAAACATCGGCCAAACGTCGATGACCGTCTGCTAGCACGAAACTTTGTGTTTGTGGGTGCACCACATAACTCGAAAATGGAGTTTGGTGTGGCAACGACTTCGACTCCCTGGTGCCTGGCACGCGGCCTGCTGCAAAAACGGGTCGTGACAAGCAGGGCAATTAACGGAGCGGGTCGATTCGAGCGACTCAGTTCCGTGCAGTAGTCTTTTGGCGAGCGACCTGCTGACACAGTGCGCGCTTCGACTTGGGGGATTTCCGCGCCGAAGCAGTCACTCACGTGACTAAGAACTACTGAACCGTGTCAACGTTGCGACCACCTGATTGCATGAAAATGAGTCCACCCGAAAAGGAAACCACAAACAGAAAATATCGACATCTATTGAAATATCCCACATTTTAGGGCTTGAGTGAAGCTCGTTCTGGTTGTTTCGGCAACTGGACGTCGGCTCGTCCCCCAGCTCCGTCACAGGTGACGTCCGACCTCGGGAATCGGCCTTCACAGCCGGATTCCCGAGCCACGACGGCATTCTGTTTCGGCGGTAGCAACGGGGACGAGTCGAGTGGGCTTCTGTTTGCAGCGCCGGCCTCTCGGCTTGTTCGGGGAGATAGGTGCTGGGCCTTGTGCTCGGCACCGCTCCTCTCTTGAGGCTCGGTGCGGGCCTTGTGCTCGGCACCGCTCCTCTCTTGTAGCAAGTCGTGGTGCTGACGTTGCCCGTGCCCACGTGGGCGTTGGGATTACTACTCTAAGAAACCATGACGTATGCGCCGCGGGACTGCTTTTTGTGTCGTCACGCTGCTGCGCTGCTGCGCTGCTGCTGTGAGGCGGCAGCGATCCCCCCAAAAAAAATTCGGAAGCTTTTTTACGATCGATGAGACAAACGAAAAAAGAGCACAAGGCTCTATTTTAACCAAGCCCGCTCAAAATAGCCAACCATCGCGGGGGTCAAAGCGTCCCGCTAGGCGGCTTCTTGCGCAAGAGAGGGGGAGCAATGCTGGAGCACGAAGCCCCAGCACTACACCCTCTCTCGCCCAAGAGGAGCGGAGCTGGTCCGTAGCTTTTTAGAGGGCGATGGTACTTGCGCATCGAAAGCTCTACGTCACCACAAAACGCTCAGCAGTGACGCGTCGGCTCCGAAGCAGCAAGACTTTCACCTCCCAAAGCTTACAGAAAAGGAAAAATTGCCTCTTTTCGATTCTACAAACAAATTTCTGTTTGTGGTTTGCGGAAAGGTGCTGCAACTGTTCGTAGAGAAATCGTTTTGTTACGTGAGCAGATGCATGGAAACAAGAGCAATTCAGCGACGTGGCATTAGGTGGTAACGTAGCGACGACGAGATGTCGCAATTGCGCAGGCGAGCGCTCCCGCACGCCCAACGCAAAGCCCTCACCACAACTAGACATCGTCTCCACACGTCCGTCTAGCGGGCATTGGGCTGTTCGTTTTCCGGTGGCATCGGTCAAGACGACTTATACGGCACAAGTCGCACCCAACAAACAGTAAGTTGCTCGGTGTCTCGGCTCAGGTTCAGCGGAAGAACACCGGTGGAAACATCGGCCAAACGTCGATGACCGTCTGCTAGCACGAAACTTTGTGTTTGTGGGTGCACCACATAACTCGAAAATGGAGTTTGGTGTGGCAACGACTTCGACTCCCTGGTGCCTGGCACGCGGCCTGCTGCAAAAACGGGTCGTGACAAGCAGGGCAATTAACGGAGCGGGTCGATTCGAGCGACTCAGTTCCGTGCAGTAGTCTTTTGGCGAGCGACCTGCTGACACAGTGCGCGCTTCGACTTGGGGGATTTCCGCGCCGAAGCAGTCACTCACGTGACTAAGAACTACTGAACCGTGTCAACGTTGCGACCACCTGATTCCATGAAAATGAGTCCACCCGAAAAGGAAACCACAAACAGAAAATATCGACATCTATTGAAATATCCCACATTTTAGGGCTTGAGTGAAGCTCGTTCTGGTTGTTTCGGCAACTGGACGTCGGCTCGTCCCCCAGCTCCGTCACAGGTGACGTCCGACCTCGGGAATCGGCCTTCACAGCCGGATTCCCGAGCCACGACGGCATTCTGTTTCGGCGGTAGCAACGGGGACGAGTCGAGTGGGCTTCTGTTTGCAGCGCCGGCCTCTCGGCTTGTTCGGGGAGATAGGTGCTGGGCCTTGTGCTCGGCACCGCTCCTCTCTTGAGGCTCGGTGCGGGCCTTGTGCTCGGCACCGCTCCTCTCTTGTAGCAAGTCGTGGTGCTGACGTTGCCCGTGCCCACGTGGGCGTTGGGATTACTACTCTAAGAAACCATGACGTATGCGCCGCGGGACTGCTTTTTGTGTCGTCACGCTGCTGCGCTGCTGCTGTGAGGCGGCAGCGATCCCCCCCAAAAAAATTCGGAAGCTTTTTTACGATCGATGAGACAAACGAAAAAAGAGCACAAGGCTCTATTTTAACCAAGCCCGCTCAAAATAGCCAACCATCGCGGGGGTCAAAGCGTCCCGCTAGGCGGCTTCTTGCGCAAGAGAGGGGGAGCAATGCTGGAGCACGAAGCCCCAGCACTACACCCTCTCTCGCCCAAGAGGAGCGGAGCTGGTCCGTAGCTTTTTAGAGGGCGATGGTACTTGCGCATCGAAAGCTCTACGTCACCACAAAACGCTCAGCAGTGACGCGTCGGCTCCGAAGCAGCAAGACTTTCACCTCCCAAAGCTTACAGAAAAGGAAAAATTGCCTCTTTTCGATTCTACAAACAAATTTCTGTTTGTGGTTTGCGGAAAGGTGCTGCAACTGTTCGTAGAGAAATCGTTTTGTTACGTGAGCAGATGCATGGAAACAAGAGCAATTCAGCGACGTGGCATTAGGTGGTAACGTAGCGACGACGAGATGTCGCAATTGCGCAGGCGAGCGCTCCCGCACGCCCAACGCAAAGCCCTCACCACAACTAGACATCGTCTCCACACGTCCGTCTAGCGGGCATTGGGCTGTTCGTTTTCCGGTGGCATCGGTCAAGACGACTTATACGGCACAAGTCGCACCCAACAAACAGTAAGTTGCTCGGTGTCTCGGCTCAGGTTCAGCGGAAGAACACCGGTGGAAACATCGGCCAAACGTCGATGACCGTCTGCTAGCACGAAACTTTGTGTTTGTGGGTGCACCACATAACTCGAAAATGGAGTTTGGTGTGGCAACGACTTCGACTCCCTGGTGCCTGGCACGCGGCCTGCTGCAAAAACGGGTCGTGACAAGCAGGGCAATTAACGGAGCGGGTCGATTCGAGCGACTCAGTTCCGTGCAGTAGTCTTTTGGCGAGCGACCTGCTGACACAGTGCGCGCTTCGACTTGGGGGATTTCCGCGCCGAAGCAGTCACTCACGTGACTAAGAACTACTGAACCGTGTCAACGTTGCGACCACCTGATTGCATGAAAATGAGTCTACCCGAAAAGGAAACCACAAACAGAAAATATCGACATCTATTGAAATATCCCACATTTTAGGGCTTGAGTGAAGCTCGTTCTGGTTGTTTCGGCAACTGGACGTCGGCTCGTCCCCCAGCTCCGTCACAGGTGACGTCCGACCTCGGGAATCGGCCTTCACAGCCGGATTCCCGAGCCACGACGGCATTCTGTTTCGGCGGTAGCAACGGGGACGAGTCGAGTGGGCTTCTGTTTGCAGCGCCGGCCTCTCGGCTTGTTCGGGGAGATAGGTGCTGGGCCTTGTGCTCGGCACCGCTCCTCTCTTGAGGCTCGGTGCGGGCCTTGTGCTCGGCACCGCTCCTCTCTTGTAGCAAGTCGTGGTGCTGACGTTGCCCGTGCCCACGTGGGCGTTGGGATTACTACTCTAAGAAACCATGACGTATGCGCCGCGGGACTGCTTTTTGTGTCGTCACGCTGCTGCGCTGCTGCTGTGAGGCGGCAGCGATCCCCCCAAAAAAAATTCGGAAGCTTTTTTACGATCGATGAGACAAACGAAAAAAGAGCACAAGGCTCTATTTTAACCAAGCCCGCTCAAAATAGCCAACCATCGCGGGGGTCAAAGCGTCCCGCTAGGCGGCTTCTTGCGCAAGAGAGGGGGAGCAATGCTGGAGCACGAAGCCCCAGCACTACACCCTCTCTCGCCCAAGAGGAGCGGAGCTGGTCCGTAGCTTTTTAGAGGGCGATGGTACTTGCGCATCGAAAGCTCTACGTCACCACAAAACGCTCAGCAGTGACGCGTCGGCTCCGAAGCAGCAAGACTTTCACCTCCCAAAGCTTACAGAAAAGGAAAAATTGCCTCTTTTCGATTCTACAAACAAATTTCTGTTTGTGGTTTGCGGAAAGGTGCTGCAACTGTTCGTAGAGAAATCGTTTTGTTACGTGAGCAGATGCATGGAAACAAGAGCAATTCAGCGACGTGGCATTAGGTGGTAACGTAGCGACGACGAGATGTCGCAATTGCGCAGGCGAGCGCTCCCGCACGCCCAACGCAAAGCCCTCACCACAACTAGACATCGTCTCCACACGACCGTCTAGCGGGCATTGGGCTGTTCGTTTTCCGGTGGCATCGGTCAAGACGATTTATACGGCACAAGTCGCACCCAACAAACAGTAAGTTGCTCGGTGTCTCGGCTCAGGTTCAGCGGAAGAACACCGGTGGAAACATCGGCCAAACGTCGATGACCGTCTGCTAGCACGAAACTTTGTGTTTGTGGGTGCACCACATAACTTGAAAATGGAGTTTAGTGTGGCAACGACTTCGACTCCCTGGTGCCTGGCACGCGGCCTGCTGCGAAAACGGGTCGTGACAAGCAGGGCAAGTAACGGAGCGGGTCGATTCGAGCGACTCAGTTCCGTCCAGTAGTCTTTTGGCGAGCGACCTGCTGACACAGTGCGCGCTTCGACTTGGGGGATTTCCGCGCCGAAGCAGTAACTCACGTGACTAAGAACTACTGAACCGTGTCAACGTTGCGACCACCTGATTGCATGAAAATGAGTTAACAGGAAAGGAAACCACAAACAGAAAATACGGACATCTATTGAAATATCCCACATTTAAGGGCTTGAGTGAAGCTCGTTCTGGTTGTTTCGGCAACTCGGACGTCGGCTCGTCCCCAGCTCCGTCACAGGTGACGTCAGGAGCGAAAAGCCCCAGCACTGCGCCCTCCCTAGTCCAAGAGGAACGGAGCTGGTCCTTAGCCTATCAGGAGGCGATGGTACTTGCGCATCGAAAGCTCTACGTCACCGCTAAGCAATGTGCAAAGCACCAGATCAGCAGTGACGCGTCGAGCCCGCCCTAAGCAGCAAGACTTTTGAATCCTTTTGCACAACTTCTGTTTGTGGTTTTTCAGAACCTACTGCAATTGGTCGTACATAAAACGTTTTATTCCGTCAGAAAATATATGCAAACAAGACATGCAGCGACGTGACATTAAGAGGAAATATAGCGACGAAACATTGTAGCAACTGCGCGGGCACGCGCCCTTGTACACCCAACGCAAAACCGTCGCCACTACTTGATATGGTCCCCACACGATAGTCTAACGGGCCCTGGTACGTTTGTTTTCAGTGTCATCGGCCCAGAGGACTTGGCACCGAATAACAGCCAACGAACAAGGGAGTTCTTAGATGTGTGGCCTTGGGTTAAGCGCTGAACATCGGCTGGACGTCGAAGACCGCCTGCCAGCGCGAAACTTTGTGTTTGTGGGCTCATGTTCATGAAGCTTGGTTTGGTAAAATATGTGGTTTTTATTATTTACGGGTCAAGACATTCGTTATGTGCTTCAAACAAATTCTGTCGTACAAGGATTTAACATAATTTTTTGTTTGTGGTTTCCCCAACTGTCGGTTGTTTAATAGTCGAGTGTGTTGTTGCTTTGCCACCTCCTCTGCTTCCTAACGGCGGTATTTCATGCACTTCGCCTTATTTCGTAGATAAAAAATTTTTCCTTGATTATCCCCTGATGGGCTGTAACTTTATTTTTGCACTTATCGGTAAAATGATACGAATTTTGCCTGTTGCGTTATAAGTGTTGTGTGCTTTTAACCACATGACTCAACCTTATTTCATTTACAGATAAACTAAAACTAACTGTAGATAAAATCCGCACCTCCCCTATGTGATGTACATTCCAATCAGGGAGTCGAACCGGAACTGAACCCGAACCCGCGACCCGGTTTGAGCGGTTTATTTCATTTAACCCGAACGGCTAATTACGATGTTCTAAAAACCCGAACCGGAGTTGAACCACATAGTTTGTTTGACGTTGGACCTAAACCATTAAAAATGCAGCCTGTATTATATTTTGCGATTTTTTTCAAAACAGCGCACTAAAGAAAACGCGAGATAAAAGTTATGTCGCGTATCAAAAATAACATTACACGGTCAAAATTTGGGTCGAATTAAAATTTAACTAATGGAAATTTGAACCCGTTTAAAAACCGCAAACCGGTTTGGACCGGATAATTTGCTTGAACCGGAACAAAACCCGAACCCGAAAACATACATTTTTAAAAACTTGAACCGAACCCGAACCCTTAAAAACAAAACAAAGTGAACCCGAACCGAACCTGAACCCATATGACAAGCGGTTCGACTTCCTGATTCTAATACTAATTATATAACAAGCTATAACTTATATTCAACAGTATTCACTTAAAAAATTTGTTTCTCCTTAAATGAAAGAAAAGAGTTATAGAAGCAGCTTAACAAAGTTGAAGTAATTTAAATAATATACAGAAAATCAAATCTAATAATTATTGAAAATGAATTCGGAACTTTTTTTACTAAACTAAACCTTCAGGGCTTTACTATTCAATATGCCCTCACTGATTTAAACTAAAAGTATGAGCTACGTCGATGGTTTGCACGATTTGGAGCCTCCATCGACGATCTGAAAAATAGATTTGATTCTTGACCAGCAGCGATGATGATAAATAAAACAAGTGAAAAAGTGATTAAAGTTCTTTTTTCAAACCGAGCGTTTTTCAACGACTTCGGATTCCATCAACGAAGGTCTTGATTTCGTTTCTTTATATTTTCGTTGGAGGTCAAATTATGATCCAATTTATAGGAAATAGTCGGGCGAAAAACGAATCAACGAATCCAAAGATAACTTTTGTCAGTCCTATCTATACAATAACGATGAATTCACTACCTATTTTCCGAAAATTAAAACTTTTAAAAGAGATCATAATATATTCCAATCGTATGCGTTGCAACCAATAGCTTACAGCATGAAACGTTACGACAAAATTGTCCTACCCAAGCATACAGGTAATGTTTACCTAACGCCCTGTTTACATGTCTAAAGACACATACATTGCTGAAGACGCTCGTAGTAGTAACACGTTCTACCTACATGTGTGTAAACTTGCTGCGCTGACCGTATGCTATCCCATTATATCACGCCTTATTGATTTTTTTTCCACCGAAAACATAAATCGGGCAAACGGTTCAACGTAGTGCTGTCTGTTAACCAATAGCTGTTGATGTGAGATTTTGTGGTTAGCCCAAAAAATGAATTATAGGCATGTTTGAGGCTACACAAGTTCAGCAGCTGTTCACTTTTTGTCCGAAAGAGCACTGGATTTCATACTTGAGTGACGAGATAAATTGAGATTACTTAGATAGTAGGCTTAAGCCTTTCAGTGGCTACTAAATGCCAAAAACTACAAGTCAATTAAAATTAGAAAGCAATTTGGTCTACCTAATAAAATTTTCGCAATTTACCAACATTTAGCTTGTCTGTGAGTGACCTCAGCGCAGTCAAATGTGTTTAAAACATGACTTAACTTCTTAACTAAAGACCAACTCGAAGAAGTGTTGTATTTTTCATGTGCTTTAACTTTACGTATGTCGAAAACAATTTGGTACACGGTTTTGCAGAGATCAGTTTAAAACGCTACAAAACGTTTTTTACTATTTGTTTTTAAACAGTTTACCAAAATAGCTGTTAACAAACTGCCAATAGCACACCAGCATTTGCTGACGAGTCGTAAAAGACAATTTGGATCAGAACAGCAACCAAAGATGCTGTTTTCCTATGCAGGGACGGTGTTGACATAATTGCGTTAGTCTGTAAGTCCACAAACCTCGCTTCAGGTTTGCACACGAAGATCAAATAGTGGTAGGGTATGGTGCAAAGTATATTAGCGCATTGGTTTATACCACAAAGCTGATGTGCAATGTTGGTAAGTTTTGCTGATAGTACAGGACATATTCAAGTGAAAGAACTTGTTAATGTGGACGAATATGAGAAAAATGCGGTAACCAACATTTTTGTTACATTCAAAGAGATCTAATTTTATTGCGTTAAACGACTGTTCAGTAAGGCACGTATTGGAAACGTTTCGTTGTCAGTTTAGTGACGAACTTTAATTTTATCATGAATATTAGTTAGGTGTAGAATTTCTGCCCATAAGTAAAATTAAATGATGAAGCTTGTTTTATACAGATAACCTAAATTCATAGGCGTCGGCAGACAATTCTGCAAGGGTAGGCAAATTTAGACTCATACATTTAAGGATAAATTACGATATCAAGTAATTGTGTAAATTTAGGCTGAAATTATGTACAGCAGAATTGCGTTGCCTAAAACTGATACACTCCACAACAACAGACCTCAGCAAACGTTAATTTTTTACTACGCAAACTTTGACCCCAGAGAATGCGTCACATATTGACGTCAGTAGCTGCCGGTGACCATAATCGTAAAGTTTAAAACGTGGAACATACGGCTGCGAGAAAGCGAATGCCAGACTTGGTGCTTATTTTTTTCTCACCAACGAGATTTTTATGATCGATACCGTGCGACGTTAATGGGACAAAACAAATTTGAAACCGTCGTTTAGACCAAAATTATAAATTAAGTGAAATACGCGTCTGCAAATAGACTTAAGTTAATAGAAGGTAAAACCAGTAGCGACGAGACTAAGCTCGCCTTGATTCTTTTAAACCAGTGATTGACCAAGCAAAGTCACCCGTGCGGTAATACAAACATACTTACATGTTCATAATCTATGTAAAACAGTAGTTTTAACTATATGTCTAAATTTTTGCCCCGTAATATGCATAGTTGTAGAGTTGCTATGCTCTCATTTCATGGTAATCGTGGATTAAAATTGGGTGTTTATGCCGAGCCTATCTTCCCAAAATCTGTCTCATGCAATTATTTTTTTGCTAATTTTTAATAGTGACCCGCAAATATTTGTTAATGTACCGCAATTAAAAAAATATCTTTCTTTACCATGATAACAAATTAAGGCTTGACTTCTATAATTGTCATAGTGTTTGAAATGAAAGGAACGTATAGAAACCGCAGTGAAAATTACTATAAAAATACTTTGTATTACAGTGGTTTGCAAAAGTTAAGTCTTAATTATTTCATTAAAATATTAAAAAATGGAAGAAATCACTCGTTCCTTCGGTGTTTGGGATTACGTAGTTTTCGGTGGTTTGTTTCTTGTCTCGGCTTGTATAGGAATTTTCTTCGCTCTGATTTCGAGAAAGAAAACAAACAACAGCGATGACTACTTGATGGGAGGACGACAAATGCATGCAGTTCCGGTGGGATTTTCTCTCACGGCGGGATTCCTGTCTGCAATAACAAGTAAATAGAAGATATACATAGGCAACTGGGGTGTCATACTATCCTTTTCCCAACAATTAAGAAAATGGTGAGGTGCTTATGGAAAAATTGGTGGTTGGGAGTGTTATTATATTTGCATATTTGCATGTGTTGTATGAGTTTTGATCGATGCTTAGACGTGGGACATACATTTTGCCCCTTTTCTGTCATTAACAGCGTTCCAATCTAAAACATTTTTGTTCACTTAAGTGGTAAGCTTATATTTTTACCCTTGATACACACGACATAAGTTACATATAAACTTAGATTCAAAACGCTGTACACGCTGATAAAAAGGAGTAAAGACTGCAGTTGTTAAATATTCAAGTCGATGAACTCCTTTTGCTGTTTGACAACGAAAATCTCATTTGTATGAATCATCTAACGCCGACAATTTGATTTTGTTTGCACTTAAGCAACATGCAAACATTTGTCATGACTTGTTATGCAAACGTTTTCGTGCTATTCACCACAAAGCAAACAATGCACTGATTGTTTTCCCATGGTGAACTTACCATAAGTCGGCGCAATTACAGTTTATAGGAAAGGAGTTTGAGTGAGTGATTCATTTAATCCGCGACCTCACAATTCGTTACTAATCATACAGTGCGTAACCCCTGATAAAACCGGAGTTTTTATATGTTTCGCAAATTCCTGTACATGTTGCGAAAATGAACTTCAAAAACAGTTATACATGGGACCGTAAAGTGCCACAAACCGTCACAAATTTCCACTAATTTGTATTGGGGAAGAGGGATACATTAAATATGTATAGACCAAACCAAGCTATAGTACCCGAATAATGGTTGTTTTGAAAGTGCTTCGGTCAATATTTAAAATATTATTTGTCCACATAGCAAAAATAAGTAAAAACTTAAATGGTTTTCATTACCACGCATGAGTCACCAAACACTTTTCCTTCCGCATTGAGCGGTTTTCGTCAACCCAATAAATTCTTGAACAGCCAAAAGCGAGAAAATTGGCCGCTCCCATATAGTTGTAGACTAGTCAGGGTCAGGTTTAAAAATGCAGGCCTGCAAATTTCAACTTTTGCACATTTGCGTCGTAAGTTAACTTTCTTTTACGAATTTGTATGCGAACTGGGTGTACAATAGTTTGTTGCGTACAGCCGAACATTTATTATACCTTTGCGTAGACATGTCGGCCAAGTTGATTCATTTGGTAAACAAGTCCTTGGCGCCTAATTGGGGGTTTAAAAAGGGAGCTTTGTACGTACTTTCAGGTTAGGGTCCAAGGTTAAGGCCCGCTAACAACTTGGCGCTCCCATTTTATTTTTACATCATATATGTAAGATTAAAAAACAATGGATCAAGCACCTGCGGCTCTTCCTTATTCTGTGTTCTTTCGTCGTCGAGTATCATTTAAACGGATTGTTTTTGTTTTTCCAGTTATAGGTACCCCGTCAGAGTTTTACATTTACGGGACGATGTTCACTTGGTATATGCTCAGTTACATTATCGTTGCCATTGTGTCAGCGGAAATCTACATTCCTCTGTATTACAGACAACACATCACCAGCACCTATGAGGTGATTAAAAGTGACTTCAAAACTTCTGTAATGGTTTGGATAGTAAACTTACCTAAAACTCGGACAAGCGATTTTTCCCTTTTTCGCACACAATTTTCTTGTTTTTGATTTTATATTCCTGCCTTTTGTGATTCCACTCAAATTCTTTGCATGTCGAACTTGATTCGATATACTCCTCTTTTTGTCTGGCGTGTACAATTCACAGCTGTCAAGTATTAAACAGGGTTTAGTGGACTATAACACAAAAAAACGTTGATTGCAAAGAATAATGTACCCCTACTATAATGCAAAAGAAACAAGAATTTTTTTCACGCCACTGGTTTTCAACTTGTGGGTAATTATCCCAGAAAAGGGTACTTTTTTCGGGGGGTAACTACATTACAGTTTTGCGATGTTATTCTTCTGTGACGTCGTAATTGGTAATATTGCTTTTTATTTAAATAGGAATTGAATAAAATTCATCTGCAAGGGGACAATAAAAATTGGGTTAATTATAAGGTTCTTTTGATTTAGGCGGAAATCTATACAACTGTAGGGTTCTAGTTTGCCGTTGATCTTATGAATTGGCGGTGTTTTGCCCCTGGTGTTTTGCCCCTATTTTGATTAACCACTTAAATATTTTTGTTTGATTTTTCAGTATCTTGAACTTCGATTCAGTAAATATATTCGTGTGATGGCCACGACCATTTTCATCATTAACCAAGTGATTTATATTGGAATTGTTATCTATGCACCAGCCCTGGCACTCAATGAAGGTAATAGAATTCGATTTTATGTCTTTAAACCTGTGTCCTACCATCGTATACCCTGTAAACTATACAGGATTCTTACATTACGTTAAACACGCATGTCGTCAAAACCATTGCTTTAATAATACCGACAATTGACATTACTTGGAAACAATAAAAAATTGCATAACATTTTTGCTGTTGTTTTTTAGTGACTGGTTTGGATTTATGGACGTCTATTGCCGTCACGGGTGTGGTGTGCACGTTTTACACAACACTGGGAGGGCTGAAGGCGGTAATATGGACTGACGTCTTTCAATGCATCGTCATGGCCGTGGGATTCATTGCTGTTATTATACAAGGATGCATTGTACTGGGAGGGATAGAAAATGTATGGAAAATTGCGAACTCACGAGGGCGTATTGATTTTGTTCAGTAAGTCGATTTTTCTTTTGGGTTCTGCTTGCATTGTGTTCTTTGAGTTTGTATTTGGTTTTCGGGCGAGGTATAAAAACTTTCAATGCAGACATGGTGAAGTAAAGGTGTGCAAGTTTACTTCCGGAAGCAATGTTTAAACATTTTTCGATAAATTACTAAATTGCAAGTCATGCTGAAGTTATATTTACGATACACTTGAAGTTAATTATCTTGCACAAATACCTGTAGTTTCAAATCATGCAAAGTTAAAAAAAAAACAGAAAACACCTTTAAAATATCAAAAATGTAATGGTTTTCTTTTAAAGTGGTTTCAAGATCGTAGGAGTGGGTCTGGTAACCTCATAAGGGTAAAAAGGTCGATGACAGCATCTATGGTTTTTTGTTTAATGAAATAAAACTGCTTTTGGGGTTGAAACAGAATTCGGTTCAAAATTTGCAAACAACTTTTTAACCGAAAAAAATCGAAAGTTCCAATGTGTACAATAATATTTATCATTGCAGCTTTGAAGGCGACCCTCGTATTCGACACACGTTTTGGTCAATTCTTGTGGGGGGAACCATGACATGGGTGGGGACGTATTGTACCACGCAGACCGTAGTGCAAAGATACCTGTGTTGCAAATCTGAGCGTCACGCAAAAGCGTAAGTAAACTTCGTTATTTCTATTGCATTATATAGTTAAGGCAAAATTGTACGACTAATTGACAGATATTATAGCTGCACTATTTATTACGTGCCTATTCCTTTATCTATGCTATAGTGGCTTCTTTTCCGCTAATTCCAAATATAATCACCACCAATCCCATTACCTACTACATGTACTAAAGAATCTACGAATAAAACTACGTTTACTGACCATGTCTTAACAACAAACGTGCAATGGTCCGTTCCCAAGGCCAAATTTGTAAACTCTTTACCTGCTCGTTTTCAAGTTGAGATAACACCTTCATATATCACTGGTGATACCATGAGCATTTGCAGAAACTTTTGAAAAATAAAACGTGTCGCTTTTCGCGTCTATCCTTACATAGTGTTGGGATAACACCTGTTTATGCAGCACGGATTTTGAGTATAAGATACTGGTTTAGTGCCACTTGTGATTCTGATGCAAGAAAGCTAGATCTTATAGCACAAGCACGCAATCTACAAGTACTAATTTCTGTGCTCTATTTTACTTAGATCAGTCTACATGAACGCATTTGGAATGTGTACCATTATGGTGTTGGCCGGTTTGTCAGGTCTAACAATGTTCGCTTATTACGTGAACTGCGACCCGTACGATGCTGGGTGGGTGTCAGCGACCGATCAACTGATGCCTTACTTTGTTATGGACGTTCTCTATGCTTTTCCTGGGCTTCCAGGCGTTTATTTGTGCAGCGCGTTTAGTGGCACATTAAGGTAAAACTGTGTTAGAAAAGACTTGTTTTCCTATTTTTGCGCTCTATTCCTAGTCTGTACGGAAAACTTATTTATATTAAGTCGAGACAATTTTTTTGGTAACATTGGGTCCGATATATATATATCAGTGGAAAGGGGTAACTAAACTTTTTTTTGATGGAAAAAATGTTTACGTTATAGTTTCCGTGGAGTAAACATGTTTTTTTAATTACGTTTGTTGCCAAATTACTTAATCATCAGTGTGCTTAAATGGTCGATATATCTATACAAAACATCCCTGTTGATCAGAAAATCTCAGTGATTTGATGCAAACTCATAGCTTATTTGTTGCAAAAAAATAGATAATTTTTTTGTCAGCACCGTATCGTCTGGGATCAACGCAATGGCCACAGTTACTTTGGAAGACTTTATAAAACCCCATAAGAAGTTAACACAGACACAAGCAGTATGGATTTCTAAGGTACAAAATTATTACTTTTAATAAGTTTATAAGTTTCGGCTATGAAGATTAAATTGCTCAGTTGTTGTTAGTTTGGGGTCCATTTCGATAGCATGCATATAGCACTGTCACAACTTATAGTCAGAAATTTTCAATTATAAACTTTATCTGAGACAGATTCTGGTTGTTTTCTTTGGCGGATGCTGCTTAGCTATGGCGGCCCTGGGGTCGAATCTAGGTGGAATTCTTAACGCTGCACTTAGCATCAACTCAATGATATCTGGACCTATCGTTGCGCTCTTTACGATGGCTTGGGCTTTTCCGTGGTGCAATTCATGGGTGAGTTATACGAGTGCGAAATAGTTTAAGAGCCGAAGAACAATATAGCAGAACTTTCATTTGGATGCTACTATGGAACGAATAAAAAAATAGAACAAAATCGCCTAAAGTTTTTTGTATTTCATTTTATCCAAAGAAAACTTAAATGTGCCATGCTTAAGTCCGCAATTAATTCATTTTTTATTTCCTTTTGTGACTAAGGGAGTTGATAACTTTAATATATTTTCAGTGGGCTGAAATTAATGTATGCCGCCCTCGATTGTAAGCCGTATTTAGCGATGTAAGGTATTGTTTAATCGCACTTTTTTATGTTATCGCCCTACAGCAGGGGTGGCCAACTTGTTAGTCGTTGAGATCGACAAAAATTTTCTTAATTGTACACGATCGACTGATTTGTGGTAATTTAGACTGCAACTAACACAAAACAATAACGTAAATTTCAGCATGAGATTTGATTGACAATTACCATATATTTATATTCGAGTTTTATTGTCAAGTCAAGCATCATTTGGTTCTTGTGACAATAAAAAGTCGCATGTGTAGGCTACATTTTTTATCAAAGTAGTCAGTGGGATGTTTAAGTCATCACATGGTTTACCAACTTTTCATAATCAGGCGTGTATCCTGTCAAAGACAGCCTTAACTGTAAAATGCTTTAACTTTTGCGTTTCCTTAATCAATTGCATCTGCTTCATTAACGCAAACACTCTGTTTGTTACGACAAACATTGTATTTGTTACGACATAATTTGATGCCAAAATCACAGCTGTTACATACCAAAGAAGTGATGTTTACATTATTATTGAGCCCTGCCGTAAGAAGTGCTGTGTGGTATTATTTAATTTTAAAATTGATTTCAAATGAATACGCTTTTGATTAGTTGTGGATAATTTAGTGCGATCCACCAGTCATAAGCAGACGATCGACCAGTCGATCGCGATCAACGTGTTGGCCACACCTGCCCTACAGCATAACAATTTGTCAACAATTGTAACTCACGCAAATATTTTTACCCAGCAGAGCGTATGTTGACGTGTGAAGTCAATAAGCAAAAAATTGGTTATTTTTTGAACCGCATTTACTTGATTGTAAGCCGCCCTCGACTGTAAGCCATACGTTAAGGTGCCTTAAAAAACAATCTAAGTCGCCCTCGATCGTAAACTGCACAAACTGTAGCGTAAAAAAAATATAAGCCGCGGCTTACAATCGTGTAAATACAGTACGACATAAAAATGTAAGCCGCAAAAGCGGTGAGGTAAAAATTTTATAAGCTGCGGCTTACGATCGAGTAAATACGGTATTGGATCAATTATTGACTATTTATTGCCTTGCATTTTTAGGGAGCTTTCACTGGCGTTGTAAGCGGACTATCAGTATCAGTTTGGTGTTATATAGGAAGCACAGTTTATCCGCCGACCAATAAATACCTTCGGGTGCTGGAACGCAGTACAGTGGAATGCGTATTTCCGAACACAACTGTTGGTCCTGATGTTTTCACTACAGGTAACATCGTTTTGCTGGAACTTATAAAAAGCGGGTCGACCACTGAGTTTTGTTTAGTTATTAAATAGCTTTTTTATGTCTTTTTTTCAAGGGCAACACAAGTCAATGAATAATGACGTCATCAAATATGACGATATAGAAAAAAAACACAATTTTGTTATTTAGCATGTTCTTAAATCAGGCATATTTTAAATAGGCACTTTCTCTAAAAAATACATTTTATGACTTCATTTCGATAACAATGACGTCATGAAACTGACATATTAACCAAACTCGCGCCTGATGTACAGATGCATTGCAAACCACGACGGAAGCATACAGACCACCGATTGCAGAAATGTATTCTCTTTCCTACGCGTATTACGGAGTTTTTGGATTTGTCGTCGCAATGATTGTTGGACACATCGTTTCGTTTCTAACAGGTGACCATTGCAATGCTATTTATCTTATTAACGCCGAGTTGCATCGTTTAAGTTGGACTTTATGTAAGGATTTTTGTTGTGGTTGGCCATGGGTTTTGAGGCACGTACTTAAGGAAGAACTTGGCAAAGTAGATAAAGTAACGGGATATGTACTGGTTATGCTGTAATTAAATGGAATCATAAGATTATAAAAATAAGTTTTACAATTGGTAGGAAAAAAATAGTGAAAATAAGCTACTAATAACTTACAATCCTAAACTTTTGCTTTTTAAATAACAGGCAAAAAATGACTTTCGAAGTGGTAATTTTCTTGGGGTAATATAAAATATGTATGTAGGTGTTTAGGTGCGGGGACTTGTATGCAAAATACTACCATCTCTACACTTATTACCATGTGTCAATTAACACATGACCCTTAATCAAAAACACAACTGCACTGTCGGGTTGAATAACATTAACATTTTAAACAAACCAAAAAACAAACTTACAAATTGCCCAAACAGGTTACCAACGTCCCAGTGAGTTACCGGCTGGTGTCACCATCCCATTTTTCGATCATCCAATCTTCAAGTGGCTTCCTGAGAAGGTTCGAAGATTTTTATGGTGCGGCGTGCCCTATGACAAATACAGAGACGAGAAAGAGTCGGGAAAAAACACAGGCAAGACCGAGAACGATTGGGTGGATGTCAAGGAGTTAGAAATCAAAGAAAACGGAAACACCAACGTTGCTTATGTAACAGACGATCGTGATTCGGGCATCAGCGAGCCCGAGGTTACGCCACTTTGATTTGACGATATCACAGAGCTATTTTAGGACTATAATTATTATATACACTGTAGAATAGATAAAAGTGTTACTTATTTCGTTTTTTTGGTAAGTTTTTTTGAGCAGATTTTCTCAACTATTTTTTCTTCGTTTATGAGAACATATGAGATTAATTGAATTTACACCCAAACCTTTCGCACGCATAGGCCTATACGTAGAACGAAATGTTTTCTGTTTGCAACGATAACAACTGCAATATACGTTTAACAAATTTGTCGTTCAACTGGTGTAATGCTAAACAAAATACTAGTTGTAGTTTCAAGAACTTGTAGTTTTGCTGACGTTTCGCCTACCAGAACGGTCGGGCTTCTTCAGAGCAATGAAAAATGTATTGCGAGCACACAAGCGAAAATGTACAAGGGCAGCGGGATATAACGAAAAATAATTACGCAAGAACAAAGGCTTTCCATGAGAAGTTCAATTTCGTTGATATATTTTATCAACGCCTGAAAAAAGTCCATTCGGTTCCATTAGTGCGGTTTATTCAATGGATTAGGGATCATACATACATATATATATATATATATATATATATATATATATATATATATATATATATATATATACATGTTATTGTGAACTTAACCAACTTACGAAAAGCAGCAGGTGTTTTTGGATCTCAACAAATAACACCCGTGTATACGTTATATACACGAAAAGACGAATGTTGAAGAGCGAATAGTTTTCACTTTGTAGTTTTGTCTTTTTGCAACCGAAACAAGACATTTTAAATATTCGCCAAAACAGTTTTAATGGACGTTTTGTTACGAACACAAACATAAATAAATCGAACAAACTATCTTCGTAGCATATTCACTGTATTTCTTTTTACGACGTCTTTACACTGAATTTTGACCGCAAATTTTTCAACTAATCTATTGGGCAAAATGTGTCTTACGCAAACAAAATTTGATTACTCTTTTGTAACTGTCAAATTTTCGTTCCAAACAAATCTGTTTTATTGCAACTAATCATATTGTGAAGCAGGTTAAACACTGAAGAAACTTCATGTTGGCATGAAAATAAAAAAATAAAAAAGTTTTAGTATTAATTATGCTTGGTCCATGTGTTTTAGACTGACTTTTTTGAAAGATCACAGGTTATAGAAGGAACCCTTGGCTTACCCAACCCGGCTTGTAAATTGATATTTAAACTTGTTCGTAACATTAACAACATAAATTTAGGTAGCATAAATAAAACACTGTTAGTAAGAAAAAAACACTGTCGGTTTAGCAATTGCTTAGCGGAAAATGCCCTTGGAACTAGGAGGCCTGCAATGTTTGTCATTTGGTATATCCATCACAGGACAAAATCTCGTTTTAAAACTTAGTTTTTGTTTTGACTCACTACTGGTATAAACGTGAAACTTTTCTGCCTTGGAAATTCTTTTATTGAGTCTATTGCACAAGTGAAAGAAAAAGGTACCAAAAAACAACATCGCTTAGCAAAATTTGCTAAACAATATTGCTTATCATGACAGAAAATGCAATAACAAACATCGCTTGGTACTATAAGATACATAATTTGCTTGAAACACCAGAAATACGAGGTGTTAACGTTTTAAAAGCAAATCAGTAAAAGTGTAACTCATGGAACACAAGGCTGCATCTATGATGCTTTTCAAAGACTTTGTCAACCACCTGCAACATACATGCTAAAGTGTGTGAAAACAGTTTTACGAAAAAGCAGAAACAAACCGATTAGCGTGGCCCAATGGTTCGCGGACTCACAACGGGGAAGGTTAGTACGGTTTCGTCAGTATTGCATGGATGCAGAGGCAATACAGTCAAAACAAAACAAGATTGAGAAAAACTGGCCTAGACGGAACAAAAGTTCGGGGCACTGTCATAGTTTTCAGAAAATTACATTGTGGTCGAATCTCCGCCAGAAGCGTAGTTTTTTTATGATTTGACCTGTTGCATACAAACCAAACCACACAGACAACATGCATTTTCGATGAAGCTTTCCAATAATAGGCCCCGAGTTTTACAAAAATGCAAGGTGGCGGACATAAAAACGACGTCACTTTATGTGACGTCACTGAGGCGTGCAACTATACGAACTCAAATTCAAAGCCAAACAAACTTTGCATAGAATGCAACGTTCGTCAAAATCAGAAAAAAATATGTTTGAAATGATGTTTAGTTGGCAATTTTAACACGTTGCTGTAACGTTTATCGTTGGCTTAGCAACGTTTAAAAAATGTTTCGTCCAGTTTAACTATTTATTACAACACATTTGCACACAACCATAGCCCAACATTCACTGGCAGACAATTGTGTGTTTGACGCCATAAACAAGGCAATAACCAAAACTGTTTGCAGTTTTCAGGGACGCTTTGTTGCTGTATCGCCAGCACGTTTGTTTGAAAGCAAAATATTTCTAAATTTTTATTCGATTTGACTATAGTTCGTACGTTACAGCAACAAACTACCCAAAATATCCACGGTGGCCGCCACCGTGCTTTCAAAAAACCCAAGGTGGCGGCGCCACCCCGCCACTGCCTACTCGGCGCCAATGTTTTCATTTTTATTTTCTTGAATATATCCACTGTCGCTTTCGTCGTCCAGTAGGGGCTTTCCCTCGTCACCTTGCTTGTTGTAAGTCACTTTATTCCATTTCTGTTCCACGCCACTGCCCAGAATCACGTATAGCACTGTACCGATTATATACACGCCGGCAACGATGTAGAAGACATACAGCCACTGCGTACGACTCGGCTTAATAAGACGCCGGTAAGGTTAAAGGAAAATCGGGGTTAATTTTTAAGCCGCCCGGAAACGTTTTCGGTCGCTTTTTCTTTGATAATGCTTTACGAACGAATCTTTTAAACCACGAAAACGAACTTTTGAGCGCGTGAAAAGACCCCGTAGATGTAGGGGTATAATTTACGCTTTTTAAAAAGCAAAAATTAAGAAGACTTATTTTAACAATGTAAGCAACAACTAAAATTCAACCCAAAAGGTAAAAAATATTTGAAAAAAAACATCACTGTTACCAGTATGTTGAATTATATTGTTATAGATAGAATAATATATGTTAAACTACGTTTCGCAAACGCAACACAGTATTTTTTAAATCACATAAGATATAAGCTTCTAACACTTACATTAGTTTCAGTAAGGGCACCCACAACAATTGGAGTCACAAATCCAGGAATCCAGCTGTTAGCGATTCCCATTAAAATGCCCGCGTATCTGCGTAAGTATAATAAGCCGTTAGCCGCGCAGCACTAAAGTAAAATCTTACTCTGCAAAACGTAACAATTTGTATCGGGTCTCATGAATTTCGTATGATGAGTTTGTTACGAAATTCTCCTAAATTGGTAAACTGTAATCGAAAATGTAAAAAATAATTGAAAACGTCGATGTAGTCATTTAAAAGAAAACAGAAAACCGTAAATGGGTAAAATAATATTTTAACACAACTACATCAAAGTTCATATTGCGACCAAAAGTTCAATGTTTTTTGGAAGGTTCATAAAATGCGAAAAGGGAATTTTTCGGTTTTAAAGACAGGTCTAATTACGAGAAAACAAACGCATTTAAAAACAGGGACAAAACAGTTCAAAAGCCTTTGGACACTTCTTTAATTGATGTAACGTTAATTCACACGGTTTCATGTCAGAAAAATACACAGAAATGCTACGGCCCACCTTGATGCAATGTCAATATGGTTGGTGTTAAAACCGGGAAACGAAAACCCGTTGAAAGCTGTGCCAAGACAGATACAACTGACAGCTACTATCTGATCGCATCCAACGTGGCCCGCTACCACGAAAAATATAGCTGGGCCTATAAAAGCTGTTGAAACAAGAAAAAGGTTAAATCGTTTGCCTTTTTGTATCTTGTATACCACAGAACTGTTTTAAAGCAACGCTGTTTTTTAACAAAATCAAATCTGCTGGCCCTTTTAAAAATTAAACATGAATGTTATTTTAATTTTATAAAAATTGTACTTACTTCAAAATTAGAATTTGCACCCAACAAAACAGCGGAGAAAGGGTATTTTAGCTTATATTTAACGAACATAACTATTAAACAAAGTCCTCAAGAACCATAAACGTATACGTATCGTCATGCTATATCGGTCGTTTTTCAAACGGCAAAATTGAGAATTCAGTTTTAAAAAACAAAGCACCCTTGCAGATTTATTGTTACTTTAAGTAGTACGGGATGATAGGCGTTCCACAAAATATAATTCCGCGGTTATTCCGCAAATTGTACTAAAGAATACTTCGCCCAGTATAGCCTTGGTGGGATTCGAACCACCAACAATTTACCTATAGAGTTACATATTTTTCGCGTTTGTGTGGTTGTGAAAACTCCTTTTTCACGCAAAGTGTCGGCAAGAAGTCCGCTCAGATTAATAGAACATAATCAAATAAGGAAGTGCAGATATAAAGCCATTCTGTGAAAAAAGATCAACTCAATAAGAATAATAAAATACTGGACAACACGAAAAGAGCTAAAAATAATGTTGCAATATGACAATATGATGCACAGTTACAAGTCGTTTCGCAGTCAAATGATATGTGTTTGGTAAAACACTCTTGTCATGGTTATTGTTTGTGGCACTGTGCATAGGTTATGCGCTTACAACAAATATATTAGGGCCTAAAAATCGCACTTTCTTGTAGTTAACAATAACCATATCTTCAGGACACTGGGTGCACAAAAATATTACATATGTCTGGAAAAATCTAAGTATGTGATTGATAATATCCATCAATCTGCTACATACGTGGCATTCAGGGTGGCTGTGATAAATTGATTTTTTGCAGGTCGCATTTAACACAACGAGCCAGACAAACGTGTGCCATGCGTGTATGGGGAAATCTACAGTTACAAAAGGCTTTCCAAGGGGTAAATACGGATGACACAAAGATGAGTTCATTAAAAAAAAACACCTAAAACTTTTTAAATTTGCATATTTCAGACACCAGCCAGTGCATTTGATGATGTGTATCTCAGGTCTGATGAAACAAATAAGGTATAACATTTTTTTACATTTTTTTGCTTCGGTGCAAATCTAGTCGTTTCTTAAACTGTACAGTGTACAGTAACGGCAAACCCCAATACGAAACCTAAATAAAGTTTTGACTAAAAGTTCAACAAAACCCCAAAGGTGTACTCGAATATTCACCTGTGTTATATCAAACTGTTGCACCTCCTTTAGGTACAGTGGCAGACAAGTTAGAATGGTGTAGAATCCCCAGTTATTGCAGAAATGCGCAATAGAAATGGCCCACACTTCCTTGCTGGTCGCTATCTCAAACCACGGAACCGGCAAATCGTTGCAGCGCTGCAGAGAAAACGTCAATGGTTAACCTTAGCGAGTCATATGATCCGCAACACAACACAATGCTTGCACCACAGTACGGGTAAATAAATATTTCACAACGATCAACAACTGCTGTTTTATGCCTTCGGGGTCAATCCAACCTAATTCTCAGATGTAGTGGTCGTTCTTGTTTGCAAGACAACGTTGAAAGTATAGTACAAGTTCTATGCAACGTTTTAATTGTCTGGATTTTATCTCAGACCTTCAATTGGCGTAAAAAGGCTCTTTTACAAAACTTTCGTTGAAATATAGAAAAAAAATAGTTCGATATCATACATAGTGTAACACGGTTTGATTAAGAAATAACCAAAACATGTTGACAATAAAATTTAGCTAGGCAATCAAAAAGTGTCCCATGGACTTCTAATAGTTGAGTTGAGTTGAGTTGAGTTTATTTCGCTTGGTGAAAGACGACATAGCGACACAATTGCACTAAAACAATCACCAAGCCGGAAATAGCTGCGCAACGTTAAAACGTTATGGAGCGCATAAAAGTGTCGGGCACAAGTGGTGGATGAGAGCCAAAACGCGCTGCAGCTACACGGTAGTTGATTTAAAAGTTCTCACGAAAATGAAAAATATACTGGAATGATAACCTCTGCTGGGTCAAGACCTTGAGCTTGTTTCTTATATATCTTGGAACGCTTTTAAACAAGCCTTATCATTGGGAACTAATGTGCAAATTATTTTTTTGAAATTACTCAATCGTCAATATCATGACAAGAACATCAATATCATGATCATGGTGATGATAACATTGCAAGTTTATTTTCCGTAATGCACACAGTTTTATATGTTAATGACTAATTGTGTTGTAACCACAACTGTTTCTCATATCCGTTTAATCAAAATGAAGAAGCCATAAATTTTAAGCTGATGTGTAAAGATACTAGTTTGTTGCAAGCTGACATGTGAAGATGAGTATCTATAGTACATAGTTTCTCATCCAGTAACTTTATAGAGATAAAAGGCTCAGAAGGATATTCTCCTGGCAATATTAAACAGTCAATCAGCAGACATATGCCAAAACTTGTACAAAGCAATCGGAAATAGAAAAATACATTAATGACTTCCAAACAATGCTGAGAAAAATTAACAACATCCTGCAGAGCTGCAATCAAAAACATTTCAGCCATAAAGTGCAATAATTCTTTAAAAGTAAGACATAGGCAATGAATTGTTCATCACAACAATTTATATGTTTATTTATATGATAGGGCTCTCACATCATTGTTTGACTAATCAACTCCCAAGCACCAAGTCCTCATATATCCAAACTTAATCTGTCTTTGTCTTGTTTTAACCATTCTAGTTACAGACTTTTTGGTAATGCTGCATATACCAAGGTTTTGTAAGATAATTTATTGACTCTTTCTTACATGGCATTGTTATGTTTGCATGTCTTTGGATGCATACTACTTACTATGATAAACCTACGAAAAAATCACTCTACTTTTAAAAAGCATACATAAGGTACAATGCCCTATGAACTATGCAATACCTCGTGTAAAACTGGCAAATTTAATTTGATGTTTAAGTATGTAATTACTAAACTTACCAAATATGTAAAAAACAGATGGCCAGCCACCCAAGAAAGATGAGACACACAATATACCAGATACAGGTTGGGCTATAACAGTTCCAAGGTGAATGCCAGCATATGTCAGTGATACAAGCATGCTTCTTTCAAGGGGAGGTGCCCATTGTCCCCACATGGAATGCATCGCAGGCAATGTAACACCCTGTTCATAAACAAACAAATAGTGCTTTACAAATTCTGAACACATGAACAATAATATTGTCAAAAATCAAACCATTAGATATATGACACCAGGCCTTCGGTTGAAGTAATTTCAATACTGTACATGTATAATAAGTATGCGGCGAATTTAAATGTATGTAGCGGACAGAAACTGTTGTCAGGATCAAAAGATGAAAAAGAATACAAAACACTAAAGATTTCCTACAAAAAAAAAACACATCAGCTAAGGTCAATCTAGCAGCATTCAGTCTCTAAACAAGGGGTGAGAAATCGATGTCAACATGGCAGATGGCAGATTTTGGGCCTTAAACAGAATTAAAACCACCAGCATATGTATTTATCACTAAAGTATTAATGACACCATTTCTTAGCTGCAAAGCCATACTTGTAATATATGTTTAATTAGATTTGCAATTCAGATTGGCAGTTTTTTCCACAGCTGCCACAAAGCACATTTGACAACCCTACACAGGGTTCCTGCGCAATTTTCGTTCATAAATTCAATGACTTTTCCAAAACTTTTCAAGGAAAAAAAAATTCCATAAGCTTATTAAAAAAAAATCAAGCTATTCCTATGGTGAAACTAGTAAAGAGGCTTTGGTAGATGCAGCCAATTTACCATACTTGCAAATTTGCAATGAATATTCATATGTTACATGATTTAAAGTCCTATCTCTATCTGGCATTTTCAGGGTAAAACAGTTGTCATTTCCATACTTTTTCAAGGACTTTTACAAAAGTTGGTCCTTTACAAAACTTTTCCAGGCCTTAAAAAAAACAAATTTAAATTCCATAACTTTTGCAGGTTTTCCATACCCGCGGTAACCCTGCCTATAGAGCAGGGGTTCTAAATTGGGGGGTCCGCAAAGCGTATTCAGGGGGCCCGTGCCAATTTCTCAATTTGCACAAAACGAGATTGACAAATCACGATTTGAAAAAATGCTTCGGCGTTTTAAAATAGAATGAAACTTGTTCAAAACATTTTTTTATAGGCGACAACCCAAAATGCATTGTGACATTTTAATCCCATTGTGATGCAAAACCCAAACAAAAGGATTTAAACTTTGGCCCTGGGCCCAACGTGGTTGGTATTCAATACACCATATATTGGTAGCTTGTCAATAAAAATGGACAAAATGTACCAAAAATACCTAAACCTTAGAAGGGGTCCACAACTAGCTTACAGCTTTAAAAAGAGTCAGCAAAGGCAAAAGGTTGAGAACCACTGCTATAGAGTCTTACCTCACCAATGCCATCGATAATACGGACAGCCATCAAGTTGTTCATACCCAAGCCTATCATTATTCACCAAAAAAATAGTCTCATGCAAATATGACAAAAAAAACTTGAATAATTCAATATGTGATCAGCCAGGATCAGTAAATTAATGTTATCTTTGCACATTGTGTTGACTTACTTTCTAGCTAGATAACCACCAGGAATTTGAGTGGTGATATATCCATAAAAGAATGCTCCAAGAACCAAACCTTTGTCATGCGCACCCCAGTTAAACTCATCGCCCTAAATACATTGAACCAGATATTACAAATGGATGACAACATATTGCCCAGCAGATCCAATACTGATAATAAAGGTGTACAATGTTGTTCATACTGTAGACAGTGCACACTGTTTTGACCTATAAGGTCTCATCAGTGCAGCTGGTGATGAGAGATAGGCTGTATTGGCTAGTGTAGCCATCCAACGGTACAGTGTGTTAGCCTATCTCTCGACCCCAACTGCACTGAACTGCTTGATGCCTTTGCAATGTCACTTATATTGTTTTATTTTGTTTAGACGCAAATATGGTATTAAGTAATATAACTTTGCAACAACAGTTGTGGTTCATCTCATAGTTAGTCTGCCAAACATTTTTAAGTTTTGAAAACCTGTTACTAAATTTAGTCCTCAACAAAAAAAGCTATTAACACCAAACACAATTCGAAAAGATCCACATTAGATGACTTTATTTTTGCCTAAAAAATTTCTCCTGATAACATCAAATTAAATGTATCACACACAGAATATGGTTTACAATTTACCTAATTTAAACTTGAAGGATATAATCTTAGGATTGTTTCATCACACTAAAAAATACAAAAATACAGAAATGTATGGAAAACTTAATACCGTCATTAACAGAATTTTTAGCTCTTCCGGCAGTTTTTTATTGTAATATGCCAACGTTTCGATGTCCCATTAATACCGTCATATTCATATGATGGGAACTGACTGGGCAGGCATCCTTGGCAGTATGATTTACCACTTGATAACTTGCATTCACCATAGACAATATGGCAACACTGAGGTTTACTCGAAGGGCATAGATATTCATGAAACCAAAAAATCCCAGGTATGCTAAACAGAACCTGGTTGAAAACCATTTCCCAACTGCAAAGAGAGTAAAGACGAAAAATAATGCATAATTTGTAAATACCTATTAAAACATAAAAGCCTCAGCAGTCAGCACTAATGTCAACAGGGTGTTTTGTAAAATGAATGCGTATTTGTACAATAAATCACACGGCTGAATTGGCCTTTTATCTCAAGAATCTAGAGGGTATTTTTTGCATGCTTTTGTAACATAATGACCTTATATTCGCACTGACGTCATGAGTAAGAGCGGACGTGACTTGTAAGTTTTCCCATTACGTGATTTATATACCTCAAGTGTTTGATTGCGTGAGACCGCAGAGGTACATCCCATATAATTGCTAATTGATGTTTTGACATAGGATGTAAATGTTCTGTACCTCCAGGCAAATCACAGATCCCATGTGCGTAGTTTAATGACGTTGTTTTGATATGTGTTTATATACCGTGTGTTCCAATGTCTCGTGGGGCACGAGGCACAAGGGCTTCGCCCTAGCCCTGGACTATATTCTATTCGATTCGACTTCGGTTGGGCGTATGAATCACATTACGTCAAGCCACGTTTAAATTGCATTACTGTTGGTGTTATAATAAAACAAACTAACCAACGGCTGGACTATTGCTGTTAGCACAATCGGAAGCGCAAGTCGCAGAACACGTAATAATACACATACATACCTATTTCCTACACTTTCACCTTGCAAAGTTTATTATTCATTCAACAAAAAATATAGCGTCATGATTTTGCCGACGCCGATGCCTTGCTTGATGCATGTTTTTTGCTTTGTTTGCGTTTACTAATCCGCTATCACCGGCTCGGATAGCGCCGTCTTCATGTGTGTTTGCATGTGCACTAAAATCGATTGCATGCTAATATCAACTATCCACACTCAAGTTTGCAGTGTTTTTGTTTTATTAAAACCTCAAAAGATTTTATCACATAAGTTTTAGACAAACACAGCAAATCTTTTGGTAACAAGTTAGTCTTGTGTGTGTGCTGATTAATATTGCATATGATTCAACCTGGAACTGGTAAATTGCTGCTGTGTGTTGTTATTGTTGAAGCAGGGGAATTACAAGATCAAAGCGTCCTATTGCCATAGGCCCCGAGTAAGGTGGTGTAGCGGTTACAACACTATTGTGCAATGTTTATGAAAACGATTGCATGTTATTTCGCAATAACGTTTCACACCACGAAATGGAAAAATTTCTGCATAGACTAATGTTTATATTTCCGTTTCTATGGTAGTCATAAGTTATTTTCAGCCATTTTTCGGGTTCCAGAAAGATCTAACAGTAAACATAGTGTTTGTTCCATTGTGACACATGTTTCCGTCGATATTTGCAATGTTTCAGCAGTTGTGTTTCGTATTAGAGCGCGTCGTTTCCACCCTGTGAAAAAGCATATGATGTTCACCAAAAGGCGCTATGGCATTATAAATTACATGGCTACCTTAAAATAAATAATATAAGGAATATGAGAAAAAGAATTCGTACACCGGCCAAGGTTTCACATTGTTATATAAGTGTAGACTTTGATGTTTTCGCCGTTCTATTTGTGCCTTCTATTTGTGGGTTCTATTTGTGCCTTCTATTTGTGGGTTCTATTTGTGCCTTCTATTTGTGGGTTCTATTTGTGGATGCTAAATTTGGTTTTTATCTCACTGCTGTGGTTAGCTGGCCAAGAGCTAATCAACGATATCGCTTAAAGGCAAATAATCAAGAATACAGAGTGTTAATCAACTCTGTGTGTGCCTAATATTTGAGATAGTGATGAATCGTGCGAATTTGAGAGGCTCATTCCGACATAGAAACATCAGGTTCGCAAGATTCTTTAACTATTCCAGACAGTACAGACAATCCAGAAATCGTGAGGAGGACGAAGAACAATTAAATCGTGTTCGCGATCACACATTGCGACTTTCTACTGAAGCTAAGCGTGAGATAAATCGTTTAACTGTGGTTCAGAACGCAGTTCCAACTTTTGTCTGGAATTCTAACCATAGAGAGTTTGATTTGAAGTTCAAGCCTTGTTCTTTGGAGGAAGAGATCTCTTTAGTCGAATTCACAAGTGACCGAGATCAATATCTGGCTGAAGGTCTACGACGACGTTTGCAGGAGATAAGGTGTGAAATCTTCCAAGGCTTAATTGCAAGCACAGATCTTGAACAGGCTAGTTTCGGCAACAACCCAGACGAAATAAGTAAAGCAGTGAGACTCTATCAACGGGTTAATCGTGAGCAACTTGAGTGGATCACGCTAACGCACGCCGCACCTGCAAGGCCATTGTGGTTGCGTCCTAACGGAGAAGAATCTTGTGTCATCAATCTATCCATTCCCTTGAGACACCATACCTGCCGCCCAACAGGCTCTAAGGAGGCTGGTGCTTCAGTGGGCTGACGACAACCGATTCAAATGCATGCATTCCCGCATTTTTTGTTGCTTTCTTGTTTTTATTTTCTGTTTTGTTTGTCGTTTTTTGTTTCTATGTGTTCTTGATATGTTTTCACAAATGATGCTTTTATTGCCATTTCAAATGGTTTAAATTATTTTTTAATCCGCATTTACTGTGAATGATTTAATCACCACAAAAACTCATTTTAGTGGCAGTTTGACGTGTGAATTAGGTATTCAGTCTCGTGCCTTCGTGCGGTCTACCACATTTGTGTGGTAAATTTCCAAACAGATATAATGACGTCATTGGGGAAATTCCCAAAATAAAATGTTGGACGTTAAAAAGCCGTCAAAAAATTCTGGATACGCCCCTGTGCACATATACCAAATATTGTGACGAGAAGCACTGCTTTAGAGGGCTTTTTAATTAAGGTTTTGACTTAACACCAAAAAAACAACTATTTTGAAAAACGCGCAACTAAGCGTTTTGATAAACAGATAGCCTAGCATTATCATTATTATGATGGCTTAAACAATAAAATTCATGATCTGTGAAAAATACTTACCACCAGGGGGCAACTTTTGAAAACATTCATTAGATTTCAGCTCTTTGCCATAGTTATCATTATTACTTGGTAAGATTGGGTTTTCATCTTCATCCATAGTTTTGAAAGAGCGTAGGCCTACTTACAAAACACAAATCAAAGAAGCTAATATTGTCTAATTGACAGTTGACTACAAAAGCAACATAACATTTGTTTTGTATTAAACAAATTTGTCATTCAAGTGGTGTGATGCTGAACAAAATACCAGTTTTTTAAAACTTTGCTGAGATTTCGAGTTCGCCCACCAGAAAGGCTTGGTCTTTCAGACTGAAATTTTTTGCTTGATATTTTTCTTATCACCCATCCTTAATGATTTCATCCCAAATAAATACAGTAAAACGTACAAGGGTAATTTAAAGTTGAAGCCAAACTTCGCCAAAGCAACTTTTTTAAAATAAAAATTATCGCATAAATAAAAGGAAACAGAAAATCAGGCCGGTTATTGGCTTTAAAAGCGTAAGAAATTAAAACAATGTTACAGTTATAGGATGTCAAACCACGACTATACTGTTGTCAGTTGTCACTGATCTACCGGTATCCAAAGGCTGACTGATCTACTGCATTTTACAAAAAACACGACTTTTTCAGTTTTTTCTCATAACATAGGCTATGTTACGGACAAAGTTGCTTGTGTTCACAAACAGACGATTTCTTGCCTTTGGCGTGCTTTACTCCGGGCCAAAAGCGTACGTGTAATCAGCGCGCCTTTTTATGTGGCAGTTCTGTTGCGCTTTACACCGTGTTGCATCAAACTGATTTATTGACATTTCACGGAGATCCATTAGAATATTTTGACTTTATGCAGTAATTTACGAAACCGTGGTCAGACGCTTCTCTGACCCTTGTGATCAGTTGCGTTATCTAATAGATACATGTAAGGGCGAGGCACGCACGTTATGCTTTCAGAGCATGTCTGTTTATTAAGCCGGCTTCATTAGGCCTTCTACAAGCGCAAGAGACGTTACGAAAGAACTTTGGTCGAATAGACCTGGTGGTAGATGCCCATGTTAAAGATGTAGTAAAAGGGTCTGCGATCACAGCTGGCGGCCGAGAGGGACTGAAAAAACTAGCAGATAAAATGAACCACGCACTTATAGCTTTCCGAGCATGGAATTGTGAACATGAATTAGATTGCAATCAAACTTTGGTGGATGTATTCAAGAAACTTCCATTTCACTCACAGGCGAAGTTTGTGACAGTGGATGACAGTTTGAATAAGTCTACAGGTCATGTCACGTTTTCCGACTTGGCTTCGTTTGTGACTGACAAAGTAGAAGAGAGCAATAACATGTTCACCCAGTCTCTCGCATTGGGAAAACCAAATGAATGTCTCGAAAGAGGGGAGAGCATAGGGTTTTTTCGGTACAAGACTCCACAGAATCATTAGAGAGTGAGTCTTCGCCAACCACTCCCACCAGAGCTGACAAGATAGATCCACAGCCTTGCGTCGTTTGCAAGAAATTACACCCTCTTTGGGTATGTCCTGACTTTAATAAGACAAACGAATATAATCGTTGGTTGTTGGTGAAGGTCAACCGACTTTGTTTTTTTTTTTCGCCTCATCATATGGCCCACACCTGTATTTGTGATCAAAGGTGAGAACGCTGCAAATTGCCACACACCGTACACGTTGCATCGTGAGAAGCGAGGCCGGAAAGAACCAGATGCGAAACCAACTGCAGTAGAACCTATTACATCTCACTCCCTTGTGGATACAATATCCTCCTCACCTGCAGATTTAGTGCGTTTGAAAGTCGTCCTTGTTTATGTAAGGGGAAAAGATCCGAATTGTGCAGTAAGCACGTACGCTTTCTTGGATGAAGGTTCTGATGTTACCCTGTGCGCAACTAATTTAAGGGATAGATTAAATCTTAAAGGGAGAGCAGTCTGCCAAAAATTACCGGAATTGGCGGAAGCATCAAGCATCGCCAGGGTCATGGAGTGGAGATTTTTTCCTTTCCCTCCTTTCCCTGTGGATGTTAAACGACATACTCATCTGAAAGGCTTGTACGTGTTTTCCGGATTTGTCCGATAAAAAAGTGGAGATACTCATTGGGGCCGGTAGCCACAAGCTCACTTAGTGCGGGAGATGCGACGCGGTGGAGAAGGACAGACGAACGCCATCTACATAGGTCTAGGGTGGACTTTGGTGGGGCCTGAAACTCAAAAAAAGGAAACGGACCATAAGGTGAACTTTGTGGATAACGCACAGCTCTATAAAATCTTTCAGCATAGTGACAAAGTTTCTTAGTAAACTGTGATGTAATTTAAGCATCACAATATTACACGATGCGTTTTTATGAAGTTTCAAATACCTGTCCTGTAGTATGAAACTGCTAATCGGACGCATGACGCAGTGTGCACGTGTTTTTCCCAAAGTTGTTGACGCGACTTGCTTTCGCATTGAACCGATTTCATCGCGCAGCGTTCTTTTGGTTTTATTGTGCTGGTGAACACTGTCCCTAAATATTGTTAAAATTCGTCGCGGATGCTTTGTTTTTGTTGTTGTTTTATTTTGCAACGTGTTAACTTCAACTATTTCTCTCTTTGAAAAAAATGTGGTTTATATGCTGCGTTATATATTTAAAAACATTGTGGATTACTGGTATTGTTCTTTCAAAATGAAGTTATTTTGTTGTTCTTTAAAATGATATTTGGGGATGTTTTTAGTAATACTGAGTTAAGGTTTTCCAAAAACTTGTGCTGTTGCCTGTTTATGTGTATTGTAGCCAAAGATTTTTTTAGATGTGGTTTTGCGTAACATCTCAAAATGTGATTTTGCGTAGCAAATTGTGGTATATTGCTTACAGTGTTACATCAACATTGCATATTATAATCTGTGAAGACACTGCAAAAAAACTGGTCAAAAATTCTGAGTCTACTGAGTCTATTGCACAATGAAAGAAAAAGGCACCAAGCGTAACAATAACACGAAAAAGGTTGCATGATACACAAGGGAAGAACCATTTTACAAAAAGACGTGATTTTCAAGATATTCTCGACACAAAAATATTCATAACATCAACAAATCAAAATCATTTCAACTCAACAAGTATTTTTGTCACTAATATTATGCGCATAATTTTGGAATATATTTCTTTAGGCACTTAAGGTTAATCAAGGGTGTATGAAGAGCGTCTAATGATGCAGCGTATTTGAATCGCGATTAGTAATGAAGGTCACAAAATTTTACCCAAAAAACAACATTTCTGTTTAGTACACCAATTCTTGGGCACCCTGTATAAGCGTACACTCATTTGCTTATGTATACACTAAGAGACGTAACAATCTTTAGATCAACATTACTGCAAAACATATAGAAACCTATTGCATTTTTACTACTTCGAGTATAATATAAGGAACGCAAGCATGCAAGGGATACATCAATATAATGTCACAAGACCAGCAGTTTTGTTCAATTCGGTTTGGAATACACTCACAACGGTTTTGACAATCGCTTATCATCGTGGTAGTGAGTTTAGTAAAGGTCATGATTTTTAAGTGGCTCATTTTGGTTAAATAACTTCATGGCTCGAATCACAATGAACAATTTTGTTATAAGGAACATACTTTTAACAATATGAAATTTGTTAGTTAGTTTCGCGAGAAAGCATAAAACAAATAAATTGAAAAGGTTAATCCTACTCGTCACAATGACTTTGGGTTATAGTTCACAAATGCGTGGCTCAAGTAAATGATTTGATCATAAAATGCACCAACGCGGTGAGCAACCACACTTATATGCAAGTTCGTGGCGGCAAGAGACATGTTTAAAATGTTAGGATTAACAGTGTTGCACATGATATAAATCAGTCAAGCAACACTTAATGATTCACACGAAATACACTTATATCGAAACAGGCGATTCGCGTTAATATTAATTTATTCTAGTTTAATATTGCGTAAAAATTGTCATAACTAAGTTGTTCTGCTATAGCCATCGATGTAACCATCTAATATTTTAAAGAATTCCGCGTTTGATATAGCCGAAAACATAAGAATGTCAATCAATTCAAACATCAATATTTTACATTATTCTAGCTCATGCTTTGGCATACAGTTGTGTAACTTTTAACCCCCAAGCGCAAGGTTATTGTATTTTTTTGGATATGCTGTTGGTGCATGTGTCCAGTCCCTTGCTGATGGAATAAAAGTCACACATTTTTTCGCGGCACATACACTTCAATGTACAATAATAAATGATAACGCACGAGAGAAAAAGAAAAAAGGCACCGTTCTGGATCACTTGACACAAGTAAGTGTTGATTATCCATCAAATCGAAAACTAATCGAATCGTTAAACCTATGTTTGAAAAAAAATCTCAAAATTAAAATCGAATGTAAAATATATTTCTTGAGTAACACAAAGAGTTTTTGTTTGGGAGACACAGTAGTTGGCCTGTTAACATCAAAATGCTAAAAGTTGTATTGGGTAAATAAAAAAGACCAAGAGCCGAGTTTCAACGCCTCGTAATGTATAGAATGGTAGCAATGGCACGAGTACAAAGTTGGCAACATAGGATGGGTATTTGCTGATAACATAGAAAGAACAATTTGCTAAACAACATCGCTTAACAAGACACCGCATTCAAAAACGAAAAGCTTTTTGTGCTACGAGGTACATAACTTGCTTGAAACACCAGAAATTACGAAATGTTAATGTTTTGACACATGTAATGTTAGCATACGTCCTGGAACAAAAGGCTGCTCATTCAATGTTCGTTTTTACGCATTCTTTTACTTGGGATACAAGTAGGATGCTTTTTAAAGACTTTAACAAGCAACTGCAACATACATGCTTAAGTGTACGGCAAACAACGCTCAAGGTAAGGCAAAACAATTGCACTTGACAAGGAAAAACTTAATTGTATAATAAATCATACAACACTAACACAAGCAAGGTTCGGTTTTAAAGCAAACAGCCAATTAAGGTGGCCCAATGGTTCCCGGACCCACAAGGCATTAAGGAATATCAATTCCATCAACAATACACTTTGATTCCATCAATCGAGTCGCCAAAATTTTGGATGAAACGATTTAGAAACTTTAAACTAATTTAAAACTGATGGAATTGAAATTCCTTAAAGCCACGAGCAATTTCGACTTTCTGGCGTTATTGGCTTTTAAAACCAAAACACTGAATTTCCCAATAAGGTTCCCATGCAACGCATATAATATTTGTATGTCTAGACCAGCGTTTCTCAATCCCAATGCCTCAATTCATATTAGTCTGTTAAATGTTTCGTGAAACTGCGACCAACTCAAGACACATAAACGCGTTGTTAAACTCCATACTGTTTTGATAATATAACGTTTTCCTTAACATTGTGTGGATGCTGTGGCAAAAGCAGTCAAAACATAACAAGATTGAGAAAAACTGTCCTAGACGAAACAAAAGTTCGGGGCACTGTCATACTTTTCAGAAAATTACATTCTGGTCGAATCTCCGCCAGAAGCGTACTTGTTCATGATTTGACCTGTTGCATACAAAACCAAACCACACAGACAGCATGCATTAATGCAACTTTCCATTTCCATTTTCTTGGATATATCCACTGTCGCTTTCGTCGCCCAGTAGGGGTTTTCTCTCGTCATCTTGCTTGTTGTAAGTCACTTTATTCCATTCCTGTTCCACGCCACTGCCCAGAATCACGTATAGCACTGTGCCGACTACATACACACCGGCAGCGATGTAGAAGACATACAGCCACTGCGTACGGCTCGGCTAGCAACGGTAACAAGACGCCGGTGAGGTTAAAGGAAAACCGAGGTGAATTTTTAAGGCGCCGGATACATTTTCGGTCGGTTTTTCTTTAAGAATGCTTTATGAACGCATCTTTTAAGCCCGCGAAAACGAACTTTTAATGCGTAAAATGGTAAATATATCAAAACAACTTACACGTTTTCACATTGAAGAAGTAAAAACTTATCAAACAATTTAGTGCTGAGGGGGCATTTTTTGTACATAGATTACCAACATAAGCAAAAACTAAGCTTCAACCAAAGGAATTTTTTTAATAAAAAACTATTGCCAGTATGTTGAATTATGTTGTTATAAATGATTTATGTCCAACTATGATTTGCAAATATAGTACAGTATTTCCAATCACATTGAATGAGAGCTTCTAACACTTACGTTAGTTTCAGTAAGGGCGCCGACAACAATTGGAGTCACAAATCCAGGAATTGTTGCCCAGCTGTTAGTGATTCCCATTAGTATGCCCGAGTATCTGCATAAGTATAAAAATAGCCGTTAGCCGCGCAGCACTTAAAGTAACCTTACTGTGCAAAACGTAACAATTTGTATCGGGTCATATAAAAAAAAAAAGAACGTCAATAGGTTAAACAATAAACTAATACACCTACATTAAATTCGAAACTAAAGTGACCAAGTTCGTATTGCGATCAAAATCCAATGTTTTTGTAAGCTAACCTTCACAAAATGCAAATTAGCCATTTTTTGGTATTGAAGACAGATCCGAAAACGATAAAATATATACACTTAAAATCATATCAGAGAGACAATACTAAGTTACCACTAATGACGTCATTTGTTTTTAAATGTTCCAAACTTTAAGCCAAACTGTTTAAAAGGTTTTTATCTATACCTCAATTCATAAAAAGTTAAATTCCCATGGTTTTAAACAAGCAAAATACACACAGAAATAATAGGGCCCACCTTGAAGCGATGTCAATATGGTTGGTGTTAAAACCGGGAAACGAAAACCCGTTGAAAGCTGTGGCAAGACAGATACAACTGACAGCTGCTATCTGATCGCATCCAACATAACCCGCTACCACAAGAAATATAGCTGGGCCTATGAAAGCTGTTGAAAAAAGAAAAAAGTTAAATCGTTTGCTGTATATTACAGAACTGTTTTAAAGCGACGCTAGTTTTTCAAATATAATCAAAATTTTCTGATTGCCTATGCAAAAAATTCACCATGAATGCTACTTTGATTTCATAACAATTTGCATGCACTTACTTCAAAATTAGAAGTTGCACCCAAAAAAACAGCGGAAAAGGGTATATTAGCGTATATTTAACAGACGTAACTATTCAAACATAGTCCTAAGAACCATAAAACGGTCGTTTTTTAACGTCAAAATTGAGAATTTAGTTTCAATGAACAAAACACGGTTGCAGATCTATTGTTACTTTAAAATAACCTAAATGGTGCCTGGCCGAGCAAGTACCGCAGGATGATAGGCGTTCTACAAAATATAACCCTTGGGGTTTTGCTTTTTCTCCAAATCGTGCTATTGTTTAGATTCTAAACTAAACTTTAGAACACTTAGCCCATCAGTATAACCTTGGTGGGATTCGAATCGTAAACCAACAACTTACCAATGGAGTTACATATTTTTCGAGTCTGCGTGGTTGTGAAAACTCCTTTTTCACGTAAAGTGTCCGCAAGAAGTCCGCTCAGATTAATAGAAACCCACATGACCAAATAAGGAAGTGCAGATATAAAGCCATCCTGTTAAAAACAAAAACACAATGAGAATTAAAAAAATTTAAACAATACGAGGACGGTTTCAAAATAATGTTAAAACTAGAAAGGTGGCTTTCTAATATACTTTCATTTTGTATGTTCTATATCCTATTTACCAATTTACTATACACATCATTTGATCTACATATATGATTGTTTTTGTAAACAAAAACGAATGGGTCCCCAGACGCGTGTTTGTGCGGATTTAGAGTAAACAAATGTTGCGGTTATTTTCAGATTCCAAGGTCAGGTTTTAAACACAATTTTTTCTAGAAAGCCTAAACAGACACTACAAACTAAAAATCAATTTGCTACAAAGGTACACATAACAAATTATTTTTCACCGCAAAACGAGTACCATTGACCTGTAGAAACCTCTCACTGTGCAGACGCCGAAAGACCTTTTGGTAGCGTCTTTAATAGCACACAGTCCTAAGTGTTCAACAATACCGTTTTGTCTAATCTATTGAACCTTGGAATTGATTTGTCAAAAGTAAAGAAGCTGCGTTATGACGAAGAATCGTTCTTAACTGTGTTTGTAATACCTACAACGTTTTGCTTGACATATACGAAACCGGAACCTGTTTATCGAGTTTAAATCACGTCTAAGGTGAAAATTTCGCTGAAAGTGCGCGTGATAAATTCATAAAACGACTTAGCATTGTTGCGCAAAAACAGCTGATTTCTAATCACCGAAAAACTGTCTTGTAAAACGTCTGTCCGGGCGTCAAGGTTAGCCCTCCTGCTCTGAACTAAAACGCCTTAATCTTAAACCAGTGAATTACTCCCTTGGAACTTTTGTCTGCCTGAAATCCTTAGGATACTTTACATTGCACCAACCAACAAAGCATATAACTCCTAGATTGTGTTCTTTAGTCAGTACAGCCGTTTAAAAAATACGTTTTGGGGGTCTGTGAGTGAACCGCTGGGTCATTCAGGGTCAAACTTCAGGATCAAATTTGGATCAATAACTAACGTCTGTGTAAATTTAAAAAAAGTTAAAGCACTCTTTTTTGACCAAACGAGCGTTACAAACCAGCGTTAGACAGTAACAAAGCATATAATTTCTAGATTATACACTTTAGTCAGTACAGTCGTTTTTTTTATAAAAAAAAATACATTTTGGGGGGCTGTGGGTGAACCGCTGGGTCTTCCAGGGTTAAACTTCAGGAGGATCGAATTCGGATTAATAACTAACATTTGTGCAAATTTGAATAAATTTGAAGCACTCTTTCTTGACCAAACGAGCGTATCCAGTCCTAAAGTTGTTGAAACTGTGATATGTAGTGATATAACTGAGGTTAAGCGCCTACAATAAATATATTTGGGCCTAAAAAGCGTACTTTCTGGTAGTTAACAATAACCATATCGTCCGGACATTGGGTTTACAAAATAATTGCATATGTGTGGAAAAATCTAAGTACGTGATTATGTCAGTTACATTTGCGGCATTCAGGGTTCCTGTGATAAATGACTGCGGATTTTTTGCTGGTTACATTAAACGACCCAAACAAAACGTGTGCCAAGCGTATAATCGTTCACTAATCCTAGACACTACACATATGGGGGAAAGCTACAGTTACAAAAAGGCTTCCGAGGGGGTAAATGCAAAAGACACAAAGATGAGTCCATTAAAATAAAACATTTTCAATCAGACAACCATTTTCAATCAGACATATCTTAGACACCAGTCCGTGCACTTAATGATGTGTATCTCATATATACACAGCAAGTGAACGGTATGATAAAACAAAATGGTACAAGTGCTAACGTTTTTTTTTTCGCTTCAGTGCAAACCAATTTGTTTGTTTTTACAGCCTAAATAGCCAAACGCAACAAAAGCAAAACTTAAGATGAACAAAAGGTTTAACAAAACCCCCAAGGTGGACTCGAACAGTTACCTGTGTTATATCAAACTGCAGCACCTCCTTTAGGTACAGTGGCAGACAAGTTAGAAGGGTGTAGAATCCCCAGTTATTGCAGAAATGTGCAATGGAAATGGCCCACACTTCCTTGCTGGTCGCTATCTCTAACCACGGAACCGGCAAATCGTTGCAGCGCTGCAGAGAAAAGGTCAATGGTTAACCTTAGCGAGTCATATGATCCGCAACACAACGCAATGCTTGCACCACAGTAAGGGTAAATAAATACTTCACAATGATCAACAACTGCTGTATTATGCCATAGGGTCAATACAACCTAATGCTCAGATGTGGTGGTACTTGTTTTTCGAGTCCGTTGCAATGTTTTAGTTTCCAAACTTAAGATCTTAATTCAATGCTCCAAATGACAGAATTGCAGTAAAGGCTATTTCAATATACATTCGTTCGCATTGCATAAGAAAGTAAAACGTGAATTGGACATTTTTTAAAACCAATGATAAGTTTTTGTTTCTTTTCATCTGTGTTTAGGCTTTATCGAATCAAGCTACAGCAACTGACAAAAACGGCATACATATATTCTAATTCAAAGAAATGCCTTAGAAACCTCAAATGTAACTTTTAGCTACAAAAAATACACATGTTAACTGCACTACAGTTTAACACTTCAAGCTTTGTATTTTAAACGGCAATAATTATTTCGTGCAAATTCCGTATCATGCAATTGCATACACGCTAAAATGCAGAACGATGAATTTATGTCAAACAAAACAGTTCAACTAAACCCGCGTGATAAGACAGTGTGCAAATTATCACAACAATAAATTACATGACATGTCATTTAAAGTGTTTGTTATTCTGAACACGTCGTTACCCGAACATGCTAACTACCATCGTCTAAACTTAGATACAAATGATGGCGTTTTGTTTCAATTGCTAAGAATGTAAATACCAAACCAGTTGATGAATATCGTGGAATTTTCATATTTCTCCTAATTGGCATCTTCAGGTTTTTATTCAAATAGAAACATAGTTTTAATTGCAGTGTACATTTCGCTTGTCACGTTTAGTTCTTCAGACCACCAAACCAATAGTTCAAATGCTAAGCCAAAAACGTTCTATTCTATACTACGGGGCCATGGTATTTCCCCAGCATTTAAAAATGACGAATGGATAATAGCTTCAACCGTTTAACCACAAATTAAAAGACTAATAAATAGTAAATGAGAATTAGGGAAAGTTGCCTGTGATGCTTGGAAATACCATCGTCACTTTGGTTAACACTTTTTGGTACTGTTTCAACGAGTGACCATCACATGATCATTTTTGGATCGCATGCCAGCTGGGAATCGTGTTTTTAGTCTTAGGAATTAACCATATGACCAACTTAGTAAGTCAAATGGCAGTCATGGACACTAAAAACGCAGCCTACACATGAAAGTCGGTCTGCTTTAGGATTACTATGTTAAAATCAGCCCGTGGGTATTAACCTCGATTTCGCACAATAATGTTGGCACACGAAGTTAAGATTTCGACATAACAAGTAAATTGGTAGACTGTGGTCAAAAGGTTGCCGACCCCTGGTTTAAACTTTGCAACATGAGCTTCGCAGTACGAGCTTCGCTCATTTTCAAAACTAGTTGAAAAAACGGGATGGTTTTGTAGCTTGTGGACAAAAACAGTGAGACTGATTTTTAAATCTTATAAAACGCTAAATAACCAAATCAACTTCTAGTACCTTTTTAACTATACGAAATTAGCAATCCATTGGACTAAAGGACTGACCGGCCAGATATTTAAAGCTTAATTTGATGCAAACGTAAAAAGGGCCTTAAGTTTTCAACTTGCGTTGAGTTTAATTACTAGAAATCATACTGCAATCAAACACCTGCGACAATACAGAAAACCGTTGCAACATAATATAATCCCCAATGCAACCGGCTTCAAAACCGTTTTTGGCACTGCGCTGGATGACCCCCCTCCCTGTAGGCAAAACTTGCATTGTAGTAGAATTATACACCACACTAAAGGCACTACCTGTAACAATACACTTTTAGAGCTGGCAGCTTGGGAAGTTAGGCTTTAAAATATTACTAACCGGTTCGATGCTGTTCTGTATGTATTCCAATTCCTTTTTAGAAATCCGAGGGTGTTCGGCTGGTGTATTCGCTGCCAGCAGAAACCAAACAATGCACCACACAAGTGCCAATGTACCTGAAGAAAAAAATCATTATTTTGACATCATAAATGGTGTAACACTGTTTGACAACCAAAACATGTTGCCAATGAAATTTAGCCATGCAATTAATAAAGTGTACCCTTGGACTCAATAAGGTGTACCCATGGACTAAAAGTCCCTTTGAAAGATTTCAAGTAAAAAAAAAACAGACAGACTGGGACAATACAATCTGGTTGGTCAAGACCTTAGAACTTGTTTGCGAGGGTTGAATAGTTTTTTAGCAAGACATATTATTAAAAAGTATTTAATTTTTTTAGTTTCAATTTATCAAAATCCATTTCAGATTTTTCAAAAAATTTCAAAAATAACTTTAATTCCAATAAATGTCAACAATAACATCAACTTTGAACCGACAAAGTTTCCATGGTTTTCACCCGAATGCACACACTTCCTTTTTTTAATCACTAATTGTGTTTAAAAAGTGGGTAACCACAACGGTTTCTGATATCCAGTTAAGCAAACTGAAAAAAGCAATAAAATTTAAGCAGATGTGTAAAGAAGCTGACATGTGAAGATGAGTATCTTTAGTAGTATAGTATATTAGTTTTAATCTAGTATCTTTGCAGGGAGAAAAAGCTCAGCAGGATATTCTCCTGGTAATATTAAACAGTCAGCAGACATATGCCTTCAAACTTGTACAAAGCAATCGAAAATAGAGACACAAACACATGACTTCCAAACAATGCTGAGAAAAAAATTGACAACATCCTGTAGGGCCGCAAGTAAAAACATTTCAGACATAAAGTAAGTGCAATAATTCTTCAAAAGTAAGAACAGGGAATGAATTGTTCATCACAACAATATATATGTTTACTTAGGGTATAACTATCTTGGACCAATTAACTCCCAAGCATAAAGGCCCCATATACATAAACTTAATATGTTTTTGTCTTGTTTCAACCATTCTATTGACAAACGCTTTGATAACGCTACATATACTTAGGTTTTGCAAGATAGTTTTTGACTTTTTCTTACATACAGTTGTTATGTTTGCCTTTGGATGCATACTACTTTTTATGATAAACCTACGAAAAAATTCACCCTACTTTAAAAGCACACTAAAAGTAAATGCAAACAACAACAAAATCCCATATATAAGGTATGTACATGGCAAATTTAATTTGATGTTTAAGTATGTAATTACCAAACTTACCAAATATGTAAAACACAGATGGCCAGCCACCCAGGAAAGAGGATGCACATAATACACCAGATACAGGTTGGGCTATTACAGTGCCAAGGTGACAGCCAGCATATGTCAGTGATACAAGCATGCTTCTTTCAAGGGGAGGTGCCCATTGTCCCCACATGGAATGCATTGCAGGAAATGTAACACCCTGTTTATAAACAAACAAGTAGTTCCTTAGGAATGCTGGACAAACAATAATGTTGTCAAACACTATAATCGATGCTACATGACCTGGGTGTAAAGTGATTTTAAAATTGTACAATGAGTATGTGGCCATTTAGGACAAATATATATATGTAGAGGATGAAAACTGCTGTGAAGAAAAAAAAACAGAACACAAAAGCTTGCCTACAAAAACTTCTTTATGCCAGAACTATCTTTCAACAAATTTTTGGTCCTACCAACTACAAAATTTATCTGGAAAAAAAATCTAAACATCAATGCCCACAGGGCAGTTTAAAGATTTAAGGCCATTTTTCGATCTAATTCGGAATGGCACTTTTTTACAGCTTTTTATCACAAAGCACATTTAACAACCCTATAGAGTCTTACCTCACCAATGCCTTCAATAATCCGGACAGCAATCAATAGGTGAAAGCTATACCGAGCAGCAATTGGTGTCAGAAGAGTAAGAACAGCTGTGCACATCACACCACAACCAAATAACCACTTACCACCAAACCTGCAAACAAAATTAGATAAAAAGTTTTTATTTTTGGTATAGAGTGCTACTGAAACTTAAGCACTTTATTTATATGATATTAAAGTATGATACAGTCCTATAACGCCATTTAAACATTAATCCTGGATTTTGGAACAAAAGAATGATATTATGGGATGATATTATGTAGCGGAAAAAAATCATTTTTCTTGCATACAAGTTAGTCTCCTGTTCTTATTTATGCCATGGGGCTGTGTATATACAAGTATATCATTAATTGACCAAAAACATACTTGTGCATGAATGGCTCATTGCACAAAAAAGATTGAATAATTAAATATGTAATCACCCAGAATCACCAGTGTGAGTAAATTAATGTTATCTTTGCACATTGTAATGACTTACTTTCCAGCTAAATAACCACCAGGTAGTTGAGTGGTGATATATCCATAAAAGAATGCTCCAAGAACCAAACCTTTGTCATGAGCATCCCAGTTAAACTCACCGCCCTAAATACATTTTAACAGATATTACACATCGATAAAGATATTTTGTCCATCAGGTTCAATACCATCAAAATAGGCATATAATTTTGGTTAATATTTTTGTTGTTTAGTTTAAAAGCAAATATTTGCCTAATACTAACAACAAAAACAGTGCTTAGAAATCGACATTGGAAAACATTTTTGTCTCCAAAATTCCTCATGATATCATTAATTTAAAAGTATCACCCACAAAATACGGTTTACAATTTACTTGAATTAAGGATAAAAATCTTAGGTTTGTTTCGTATGACTGAAATACCGCAAAAATACAGAAATGTATAGAAAACTTATTACCGTCATATTTCTATGATGGGAGCTTGCAGGGCAGGCATCCTTGGCAGTATGATTTACCACTTGATAGCTAGCATTCACCATAGACAATATGGCAACACTGAGGTTTACTCGAAGGGCATAGACATTCATGAAACCAAAAAATCCCAAGTATGCTATACAGAACCTGGTTGAAAACCATTTTCCAACTGCAAAAATAGTAAACTTGTAAAGACAATTGGAAAAAATCATAAAAAAATAAAAAAATGATGACCTGTGGTGTGGTTAAGCCTAGGCAGTATTGTCAACTTGGTGTTTTGTAAGATAAACACTAGCTTATTTCTACAAAACACCAAAGGGCAGAAATAGGCTTCTTAAAAAAATATTGTCAAAGAGACAGTGGCCTGCAATTTAAAAAAAATATATTTTCCCCCCAATCTTTTTGGGGTTGCACACAGAAATTTTGAAGCAAAGTCATTTAATTGTCATGTCTTGACTTCTATCACTAGCTTTGCGTCTGCTGAAATTGGTCTTACATGTGAACTCACAGGTCATGCACATGTGGGTGCAAGACATGTTGGTCATGCATGGCTGAGATCTCATCGGGATCTGCCATGTTCTGCAGACTGGAGTGGTGGAGTAACAATTTCAATAAATTCTGTGCATACAACATTTGCAACGGAACAAACTTGCTTTAGAGGGCTTTTAAGTTTTGATTTCACATTAAAAAACAAAACTATTTTGAAAAACACACAATTAAGGGCTTTGGTAAACAGATAGCATTATTATTATTATAAAGGCTTAAACAAAAAATACTGTGAAAAATACTTACCACCAGGGGGCAACTTTTCAAAAGATTCATTAGATTTCAGCTCTTTGCCATAGTTATCATTATTACTTGGTAAGATTGGGTTTTCATCTTCGTCCATGGTTTTGAGTGTACTTACAAAAAACAAACAAAATCAACTAATATTGCCTATTTAACAGTTGCCTACAAAAGCAACATAACACTTGTTTAGTATTAAACAAATTTCTTATTTCAATGGTGTGATGCTGAAAAAAATACTACTTTTTCAAGAGCTTGTAATTTTGCTGACAGGTGCCCATCAGAACGGTTGGGTCTTTGTTTCAGATGGAAAATTTGCTTGTTATTTTTAATTTCACCCATCCTTAATGGTTTCACCCGAAATAAATGCAGTAAAACGTGAACGGTAATTTAAACTTAAAACCAAATTTAGCAACTTTTAAAAATAAAAATAATTATACAAACAAAAGGAAACAGAAAATCAGTGGTTAGGTCGTTTATTGGCCCCATTAAGAGCAGAAGAAATTAAAACAATGTTACAGTTACACGAAGTCAAACCACGAATAAACTGTTGTCGCTGATCTATTTAATTGCTGATGATGATTGCTGACCTACTGCATTTTACAAACAACTCGACTTTTTCAGTTTTTTCTCATAACATATGCGAGTTCGATCATGCGTGTCCAATCATATTCACAAACATCATATTTAACATCGAAATCTTTTAATTCATATACAGAAAAAGTTACAGTCAAAAAGAACTAGTTGAACGTAACTGCAAAAACAGAATTTTATTAAACAGTTGCACAGTAAATAGTTAGATAAAATATATGCAACAAAAAACACAAATATTTGGTCACAGAGCCATAACATATCTTCCATAGCAACATGTCAAAATTCGATCCGCATTTGGTTATTTGTAGCTGTTGTGCTTTGCAGAAAAGTTTGCCAGTGCGATTGTTTATGTTGTCGTTTTGTTTTGCAGTGCGTTAACTCAAACTATTTCTCTCTTTGAAAACACTGTGGTTTATATGCTGCGTTATATATTTGAAAACATTGTGGATTACTAGTATTGTTCTTTCAAAATGACGTTATTGTGTTGTTTTTCAAAAATATATTTGGGGATGTTTTTAGTAATACTGGGTTAAGGTTTTTAAAAAACTTGTGTTGTTTATGTGTATTGTAGCCAAAGACTTTCTTTAAAATATGGTTTTGCGTAGCATCTCAAAATGTGGTTTTACGTAGCAAGTTGCGGTATTGCATAGACGGTTTTACATCAATATAGCATATTGACACTGCAAAAAAAACTGGTCAAAAATTATGTATGATTTGTAGCATGAAATCAAAATTGGTATCCAACCATTCTCATGCAGCAAATCTTAGGCTATAAATCTAGCCTTGCATTGGTGATGGACTCCTATTAGGTCATTATCATTATATTTGTTTATTTTCAGCTATAGTTGTCGTAGATAATATATATTGACAGATAAAGAAAAACAACCTTTAAATGTTTGGCCTCTCAGGCATATTTCGATGGTGCTTCTATTGATAATAATTTGCTTTTTGTAATAAAGCAATTGACAACTTTAAAGTAAGTTATCATTTATAGTTTGTAGAACAACAATTGGGTATATTTGGGGATCTATTGTAAAACACAAAAAATGCAAATTTATTTACAGTAAGTGTAAGTATGATACAAAATAAGTTTTTGTCATTTAAACTAATTCAAGACACTTTTAAATATTGTATTTGGATAATATTGTGACAGGTGTATGACCTTTAATAACATAAAGTTTTGTGGTGTAGTCAACAAAATGTTTAATACCACTAGTGTACCACAACCATCATCTATTTTCACAATAAGTTGGTACCAATGAATTCCCTCTTGTATCTGTATGTGTCTGTATAGAAATCAGTGTATGTGAGGCAACATTGCCTGATAATGTCAGAATGAATTTAAAACCTGCAGTTTCTAATTACACTGGTTCCATGTTAAGCGGTCTGAACAATAAAAGTAAACAGTGCCACTAAGCGGTCTGATATCGAGTTGCAGCCGTCCCAAGGCGTCACAAATACCCCTGACACAAAATGACAAAGCCTCATATTTCTCTGTAGACTGGCGTGTGGCCATTGTCATAATATGAGATTTGATGGTGTGCTGTTAGGAATTACTGTGCTTTGATTTACTTTTGTGTTTACTTTGCCAGGTCAGTGCATCTCAATGACCTTTTTGGAGCTTTTTTATGTCATTGACTTAATCATGTTTATTAATCACATTTATTGGTTATCATATTGGCTTCTTAATGATTTTGTATTAGGTAATGGTGATTTGCTATGTGATTTTTTTGTTAAAAAAAATCAAGAATCCCTTATTTGAATGTTTTTTTTGCTTAGTTTTCGCATGTATAAAATGTATTTGTTCATTATTCGTTATGAGCCTTTAATTGTGAAGTGCAATTCATTTCAGCAAGTTTTATTTTAAACTTTAATGTGTTCATATTTTGGAATGTTAGTTAGTATAACTTTATTTTATTTAAATAATACCAGCCAAATTCAACAATACTGTCAGAGTATTTGTTGTTGCTATGACACATATTTTATTACAGACGTCATATTAAACTTTGAGTCCCAAAAGTTTCAGCAATAAAAGCATTAGCCTTTAGTAAAAAACCCTTTGTAATGTCATGAAAATTATATTGGCTGAGTCAACATTATGAATAGCTTTCAGTTTGTTTGCTTGCTTGGAACACTATTATATAGGTGATAAAATGTTACAGTTTGGATAAGGCGTTCCTGATATGTTTGCTGTTTGACTGTGTGGAAGTCAAATGAATCAGTTAGAACTTGACTATGAATGCTTAAGCTTTATCAGTTAACTTTTTTTGGAACTGATTTTTGACTACCATATCTATTGTTGCTTATATTTTTAATTTAAAATATGATAATCACACACAATGTGATTATCATTAATATAATTTTAACCGGGATTTTGCAATCAAATGTGTGTGTTTTTGCAGCCACAATGAGATTAGAATCACAAGTTTAAAAATAAGTCAGATGTGTTATTTTTAGCCTGTTTAGGGAGGTGTTATTTACTTTTGATCCCTTGTTTACTTGTGTTTTGTGATTATATTTGAGTTGTTTATTTCTTTACAAACTATGAAACTGTATTTGAGAATGGTAGCATCAAAAAACATCAGTATGTAATGATAGCTGTTTTTTGTACATTTTTATGGTTGTTTCATCTCATTTTTTCACCATTGGCAAATAAAACAGATGTTTAAATTGATTTTAATGAGCTGTTTTTCAATTTGTAATTATGTTTCGAAAATTAATTTTCGTTTATAATAATGTTTATTTTTTGTGTATACAGGTTTATTAAAGTTTGTGTTAGCTGTGAATAAGTGTTGACACATACAGTTTTAAACACAAGTGGAATTGCCCACCGCAAGATGTCGCCAGACGGTCAACAGGTCTTCCTTTAAAGTCGCCGACAACGAGAAATACTTTTTGTTTAAAGGTAAGTTGGTTCCTTCAATCGTTGCCATGTGAAACCCATAAAGAATTTAAACCAATGTGTTGAATACGCTCTCCATGAAACTCTACGCTCTCTCCATGTTTATTAGGGGAGAAACATTCGAAATTTCGAACCTAAACCCTTGCCCAATTATTTTCTCACCCGTCGTGGTCGAAAAATCGTAACTTACCCCCCTCTATGGTGGAATAATCCACTTTTTGCGCGTCATTGTACAAGTGACTGTGTTTTGCTGTATTTGACTTGTTGGTCGAAAGCGAAGCTTAGAGGCCAATGTTTTTATGTTATAAAACTAACTAAAGATTAAATATCGACTGACGTTTGCTTTTTAACAGGTGAGTGAATTTTGGTTTGTTTATTTGTTTGGATAGTTTTCAATGAAACTTTTATTAGCCTTGTTTGTGAAAAAGTCGCTGTCTAGCTTACACTGTGCTGCATTTCTAATTTTGTAATTGCTATTCTATTTTTAACTCAGGTTTTTAAAGTTCTCGGTAATGTATGTCTAAATACGGCACCGCAGAAATAGGTCTATGGCAGGTGAACAGCAAAACAACACTTAGGGGGCAGAAAGTCATTAAGCATATGTGTGGCATAATTTACAAACAGCAATTTGAAACCAAGTTTTATTTTACTTATATTTGGTACAAAGGAGCGTTGCAACAGCACTATGGGCCAATGCGAGAAATTGTATAACTTTATCATGAAAACCCGGCCTTGTTTGTATGGACAGATGGATTCGGCCAGGCGGTCTGTTTTTGTCCGGCGAGTCTTTACGTAAACCAAATGACGTCAAACCGGTACAAGTACTTGACATGACAATAGAGTTCGCGCTCAGCACCGCAAATCCATTGAAATGAGTTGGGAACACGAAATTCCCATTTAAACCTTTTTTCAGTTTCCTCCTGGCCGTAATACCGATGTGTTTGCGTCATACACTGGCTGTTTATTGGAAAGTTAGGGTTCTCTTTTGTTTGGTGAGATGTGACGCAGAAAAAACTTTCAATCATTGTTGCTCGTTTTCATATGATCGGATTTTTTTCTGATGTAATGAGGTTGTATGTTGTACCGCATTGCTGGTTGTATGGATTTCTAAAATGGATTTTTGTCACGTGACGTATATATGACGTCACATAGCTTCCCGTACTCGTCTTAATCACCACGACAAACCTTTACATCTATTTAATATTGAGGCAACTTAACTGCCTTTGATACCTTCGCCGGGATTTCTGGAGTGTGGTAATGCAATCGTGTCAATTATTTCTTTACCCAAGCGAAATGGACAAAATGCAACAAAACGTGCACATACCACCAAAGGTTCAAAAGCATGTGAAAGTTAAGTGAAGACCAATACTTGCTTTAACACAGCACAAGAGGAAGTGTAAACAAGGAGTTGAAAGTCAATTTCCCACGCTGTGTGAAGCTTGCCATGGCAACGTGCGGTGTTTAGAGCTGAAATTACAAGGCTAATAATTAACCATATTTGCAGAGTCTAGTGCGTAAACCTGTTCTGGTGTCAAGATATCAATCGTGTTTGCTCTGTTCGGCAAACACCACAAATCAATTATAGCCTGCTGGTTAAAAAGTGTTTTGGTTGACACCTCAAAAAGTATAAAATAGTTTCAAAACCACAAAAAATAGATTTTAAGGTTTAGTCATACAAAATAGCTGAACATGTAAATGTTTATCAACACTGCTGCCTAATTGTTCCCTGGCCTCGTTTTGACCTTCAAGTCAATATTATTTTACAAGTACTGGCAATGACAAAACACCAACATTCGTTTTTTTCGTAAATAGAAATCTTAAAGTGTAAAAGTTTGCGATTTCTATAGCAGGTTAGCACAGAAGAAAAACGTCTGAAGTAAAAGTACGTCAAGTGCTCTTGAAAACAAATACATATTGCTTAGAATCATACGCGGCGTGATCGTAGGTTGGTACCTTGCGATAACAAAACGGTTTAAACGTTAACACGAGTGAGAGGAGGTGTCAAAGGTTCGCAAAACAATCTACTTCTTTTTTGTTTGTGCAGTTAGAGTTCACAATGCTCGATATGGGGGTTTATGTGTCGAAAGAGTTATATTTGAGACCAATATGAGAATTTAGCCAGGACGCTTGTATCGCCTGTATATACGTTTGGTGCAGATAGTGTTTGGTACTAGTAAAATTCTTCGTGTATTTACGGGCAAAAATACAGAAAAAAGTATGAGGTTTTGAGTGTTCTCTATGCATTAGGCAGGTAAATCAAAACTTTAGCACAATGGTGGTTGAATGGTGTTCCATCAGTTCGCTTACTCAATGGGGCACAGATATAGCCTATTTTTGTTCCGTTTAATAGCATATACATATACTGTAATTTTTTTTGACGTACATCTTTGCTTTTTCAAAGAGCACAGTAGCTTACCAAGCGAAAGAACCTTTCATTTAACAAAAGGCATAGCTCAAAATTTTCAAAGAAATACAAAGATAAAGAACCCCCTTCAAATTTCCGAAGTTTGAGAAATGCCCAAGCGCTTGGGGATTTTCAAAGTTCATGTATACGGACAATTCGGTTTCGACACTAAATGCTGATCTCACACGCCTTGTTATCATTGCCACGACGTTTTTATTACTTTCTCATTTCACTTTCAATGAAATACGTTCGATAAAAGTGACATGTCTGGTGACACATACGACAGTTTATGTAAGACATGGCAATGACGCCTACCTAAGTTGACATAGGTGAGAATAGCAGACAGTGCACAAAGCTAATAATACTACGAATATCTTGTTTTTCTTCGCCTGAGTCATAACCTAAGTTACAGTGTAGTGGTTGTGACATATGAAGCAATGTTTGCCTAGACCTAGACTCTTGTATATTTCTCCAGGACTGACAATTTGGCAAGGTAGCCTAAGGTTTGTAAGTCGCACCGGGCTTTTCGGGTCGGGTTTGGACTTGAGTGTCAATAACCGGCTTAAATCGGGTCTGACTTTCGGATTTGGGTCCCAGGTTTAGGTTCGGTGTAAAAAAGGCTGCTGCTTGTTTGTCTTTTGAAATAGTAATGGTTTGAGTTTGGATTAAAATAGATGATTGAAAGCAAAAACCAAGTGATACTTGGAATATTGATTTTTTTGTAAAGGCTTAAACAATAAACTTTAATTGTTGAATATTTGTGTAATTGCGCGGTTGTTAAATACTTATCTCAGAAAACGTTCACTCATTACCTAAATCTGTTTTCCAAAAAAACTCAATTGTTTGTGTGTTACAGAACCGGCATAAAACTTATAATGAACTTATGATTTGTTTAATCTTTGACTTGACTTTGTTTTTGAATTTTGGAGTGATATAAACATATTGTTGGTTATTTATTTTGGGAGCTCAGCAAACAATTGTATACTCCTAAGAGTCACGTTTTGTAGGTGAAAATGAAGTAAGGTCTGTGTTTCGGCGTGCGCAGACAGCTTATTTCACGTTTTGACGTTCTATACAGTTCAATAGTTGCGAAAGGAAAACATTTGTGCAACTATAAAAATTGTATTTTGTTGAATTTGGTTACCAGCCTGTTGCCATGCAATGTCATGTTGATTTGTGGGTTTAAATTCGAGGAAAATTGAACCTCGAATTAATTTTCTATTTCGAAAAATCTATTTTAAGCTCAGGAGAAATTCGTTTCATGTTGTTGTGTGAAAAAAAACTCCTATAAATTAACACTATCTCTTATGCGCATTTATTTTGTGTCATAACATAGATTGCAGTACGAGGTGTTGTGCCCCTTTTGGTTACTTACGCGCTAGGTAGTCTTGTTTTTCTGTGGAAAAGTAGCATAGCCTAAAGATTTAATATTTAATATAAGTCTAACAGTTTTGGTTTTGTATTTTTGAAGCAATTAGGTTTGCCAAACGAGTTATTATTTAGTGCTATTGTACAGCCGTTGCAACGTACCATGATCAAGTTATGTCTGTCAAAAAGAAGATTTATTAACTTTAAGTAGTAAAATAGAAAACGCCTAAAATTATCCGCTAAAAATGACAGCACTTATACCTAATTTACGCTTGCATTGTAGATCAGAGTTTTTTGACCCAACTTTAAGCAGTACACACTTTAGTAATGCAATATACAAGTTTTCAAACCCCCAAAACATTTAAGTTTACAAGAATATATTGTCAAAAATCTGAGTCAACCCCTTCCTTAGATTGTTACCTCAATTCTTTAAAAACACGAAAAACAGGCAAACACAACTATCAAGGCCGCACAATTAAACCACGCTCTGGAGATATTGTGTCCTAGTACCCTTGGAAGTCAGGTTTTGTTGCTACACGGTCAATTGTGTGCTTGCTTTCCGTTATCATAGTTTTGATCGCCAAAGCTTATGCACACTCGTCTGCCGTTGCGCGGATGTGGTATATGTTTTGACGACGTCTGTACTACCGATTCGAAGTTTGAAAACGCTTGAATTGTCGCAAGCCGTCTCGATATGCGCTAACCTTTGTCAGTGGTTATAGGGGACGCAGTTTAACAATCATTGTCAGTAGCTTCGGTGCTCAGTACAGCATTGGTTTTTGTTCTGTAAGAAATTTTTTAAATAAGAAGTAATTACTGGGAGTTATAGTCAGTCAGTTGGTCGTTTTTGACGAACGTTGTCGGTGTTGATCGAAAATGAAACTGCTAAAAGCTTGTGCAGTATTTGGTTAATGATTTTCGTTCCTGGTGACAGACTTGGACAACTAGATAATTCTAGTTGTCTAATTGGGTAAATTAGAGCAAAATGGCGGTAATTCTAGTTCTAATCTAATTTAGAATTATCGAGTCAGCTCTAATTCTAATTCTAATCTAATTCACAGTTTTCCCAAAATCGCTAGTTTGTCCAACGGCACTTTTAGATATGTGATCTGAGCATGCATTTTGTTACAAAAGCGCACAAAACCATGCAATTAACAAGACCAAACTACATCACTGAAACACGTTTTTCAGTGAAACTTGGCACTCAGCTCCGTTCAAACACGTTTTAGATGCACCGAATCGTATTGTTTTAAACGTGCAAATCTACAAGTTCAAATTTGAAACAAACTAAAGTTGGTTTGCTTAAATCTAATTCTAGTTTGAATTCTAGTTTAATTTCTAGATTTTGAGAAAATTCTAATTCTAATTCTAATCTAATTTTCAAAAAAGGAGATGCTCTAATTTTAATTCTAATCTAATTTGAAATGCCGAAAAAAAATCTAGTTGTCCAAGTCTGCCTGGTGACGTTTTGCATCGATTATTGAACGGATTGTTAAAATGTTTGCAGTAAAATGTGATAAGTAAATGTAACTTCATGGGAAATTTTGATTTTTAGTGTGTATCTATTAATCCAAATGCAAATTTAGGGTTGAATTGTTTCTAGACAACATTTTTTGCATAGAAAGGTTGTCACGTACTGCTTTGATTCCGAGATTTTTTACCATCGATATAGCAGTTTGTGGTCACATAGCAAAATCTACAGTTGTATCTGTGAAAATTCCTTGATTAAATAGTAACTGGCATCGAAAAACCTTTTGTGTTCGGTGGAAAAAGAGCCGATCTTTTTCGTCCAGTATACGTAAACGATATCAAGGGGATGGTATTCGGTTAAATAGAAGGAATTTTTATTGAATAGAAAACCGGTGCCAATTATGTCTGACCGTTACGACGCAGGTTAATATCTATGAATTTGCAGTACCAACAAAATACTACTTAAACCACATGTAAAGGATGTTTAAAATTATTGTATTTGCACAACGTGATCGAGACCTTTGCGGTTTAATATTCTTTGAGGTCATTTATAATTTATGACTTTTTGTGCTTTTAAGTTTAATATTGGTTACAAGGAACCTTTGAACTGATGAACGGCTTTCGAACCCTAATGTGAATAGTATGTCGGGTTGTTTGCGTACATTTCGATGGGCAGTTTTGATAACACAAACAGTACCACTGTGTATGGGGGGTAGCTTGCTTTCAATCCACATTACATTTTAGACTTAAGAGCAAGGATTTTTGGCTAGATGCAGGAATGACTATTTGTATTGTAAAAATGCATAAAGATTTGCATAAGGCTGCAGTAAATCCGTATACGTGTACCTATAAGTAGTGAAACTATAGCCAAACTATACGAAGAGTTGAGTTTGAAGGAGAACGCGAAGAGTTTTTCATTTTAAAGAAAAACCTGACGACTTATTTTTGTTTGGTCAAAAGTAATGTCAGCGGTATGTTTCGTAAAGACGTAAAAGCATTTCAGTGTAATGTGTGTTTTACCTCACATTTTCACATTGCTAGTTTTAAATATTATCTGAATGTCATAAATTTTAAATGTGAAATGTAGAGGCTTTGTTCTTTGATAACCGCTGAGCTGCCAGTTACTGTATAATTTAGGAGGGGTATGTCCAATACTTTAAGAGAGAAAACACAACTTGTTGTCAGAGCCAACAAATGTTAACGAGATGTAATAAAACGGTGCAGAGTCGTGAAGCCCGGAACTGCGGAGCTGGAATTAAAAGTTACTTGCAAGGGTAAATTAACACGTGGATTGGTTTTCTTTTCTTTGTAAAGTTGGTTTAAAACAAAGGTTTGAACTTTAGTATTCGATACTTAAACAAGTTTGAGTTCCGGTTTTGTAAGGATCTATCGTGAGTTTTGCATTTGTTGTTATGGTTTAAGTTTTGCATTAGAACCATTTACATCAAATATGGTATCCGGATCCAGTCGGATTTCTAGGTTAGGACCCAATATTGTTCTTGAAGGGTCGCATGACGCAACATAGAGAACGACTTGCGTTTCAGAAAGTAAACCAAAGTGATTAATAATTATCTGTTTGACAAACGTTTAAAGTATCGATTACTGCTGGTAGCAATTATTTCATGATGATGTAAGATCAACCTCCGAATTCGTAGCAGTTAACGAAACGCTTGGTTTACACGTTTAGATTAGATCTATGAAATCAGTTCTCCTAAACACCATTTAAGGTAAATAACACATCAACCGACGTGTATAACACACTACAACGATGCTCCTAACAAGTTCTTCGATTGAGCCTGTCAGACACCGCCTAAAGTTATTTATGTCAACTGGGAACGTACCAACACGTTAGTTTATTGGAAATTTTAGATAGGAGTTTCCCGTCTTGAAATGCCGTACTTGCGTCATTATACACTTGTAGTTGCGGTTTAAATTCAAACGTCTACTAGGCTGCGTTTGTGCTGATATACAGTGAATTAGACTAGCGTCTATAAATTTGTATGAGGTGTTACACACGTAATATTGAAGGCAGACATTGTAAGGTTTGCTGTTGTAATTGGAATGGTCACGTGACCACGCTTTCGCAAACCAACGGAGTTGTGCATTTTAAACGCGAAAAGAGGTTTGGAATTAAACTACCAAGACAGCTGAGTATAAGAGGCTACGATATACGCTATTCGAATCCTTTTGTCATTTCTGAACGGAAAGTTCATTTAAACCGAATAAAATGATTTTTAATTTCAAGCGATTCCAAGTTTACCGCGTTTATTTACTATTCGAATCTATCTGAAAAAGATTCGCATCCGTATTAACTCTGATTGCCGAACTTGTCAAAAGTCTGACACTCGCCACTTACAACAATTGTAAAGTCGGTTTGACCAATCACGCTTAACCCTGTACAAAAAGCTCGTGCCGTATGTTTAATGTTGAAACAAGCTCCCGGTGTTTTGGGCCACCCGCGCCCAGCCATTGTTAGGTATTTATTTTGCCTCGAATTACGGTGTAGCCTTTCCACCGGGCGTGCTTCGATAACCGCTACCGATTGCCATCAAGATCAGAAAGCTATACCGGGGCACGCTTGGACCACCCTGAAACTCGCAATAAAATATTCCACTTTCAATGTTGTTTTACTCGAATAACTTTCAATTACTTGCTTAGCTCTTTTATTTGCGTCCATTGCTCTATCGCCAAAGGGAATCTTACTCTTCGGTCATCCACTGTAGGAAATTGTACAAGATCATAGGTCGTGTGGCGTTAAACTATGCGCTATGATACAACACTACCACCCAAGCTTTAACAATGGCGCAATATTTCACAGACTTGGTTACACGCCCGGTTCGGTGTAGCGGTTTGCCCTGTCCCTCCTGACAATAGATGACAATATTTTTGTTTCTCGAATTAGCACTGGAGCTTTTATGACGGATTTGCTATTGTATCTACGACTTCTCGTGTCTGTCCCTGAAACAATTCATAAGCTGTACGTGTTGCGACATTCGTCATCAATTAGAGAAGAGTTACTTGAGTTGAAATTAGTTGTAAGTTAAAGTCCTGTTTCGAAGTTTTGTATTTTAGCGTTCTATTTATATAAGTGTCATGAGCCTGTGTGTTGCGACAATGTCAAACCATTGAAATTAATTTAAATGTAAACAGTTATAGAAAGCTGACTCTCAGTTTGAAATTTGCAGCTTATAACATTTTATTTGAAAGCTTTAAAGGTCAGTTGTTTTAGGATTGGTGATTAATTTTTTATGTATTGTGGATCGGAACAATTTCACGTTATGTATTGGCTGAATGATTAAGAATCTTTAAGTTCATACACAAACGTTGAAAATCGCGGTTCCTGGCCATTTGCGAGCTTGAACTCAGTTTTTTTTCCGTAACATGGACGCTAATTAAAAAGTTAAAAACATCGCACGTGTCAAAAAATTTACCAAACATTTTTTGTAAAACTTATTACAACCATTAACTTGTGGTATTTCGTCACAATTGAAACGCGGAAACTATATAAATAACTAAAACATGGCGACAAACTAAATTATAAAAAAATAAATAATCCAACGGACTGGCAATAACCAGGCAGCTCGACGGCTCGACTCATTGTGGACAAACCAACAATACCATTAAAATAATGATAACTACATTTTTGCACAATTTTCCGTGACCAGACAGTATTTCAATTTCGTATTTTCCACGTAAACAAAGCAATCCACGCCCTTCGTGACCTTGCACTTGAACCGGTACAAGTGGGAGGAAGTATCCTCTGTCACGTGATGTCAAGACCCCTCAGTCCCCACTAGTTGTTGTTCAACCCACCAAGCACTTTCACTTCTAGCTGCAACGAAGCTATAAAGTAACTGTGTGTACGTGACAAGTCGGCTCCAGGAAGGTTAGCTGCGCTGGTTTTAATGAGGACCTCGGTTGTAGCGCACGAATAGTTCGTTTTTTGTCTCTATAAGACTTTTTTAGTTCTGTAACAAGGGTCTGCTGCAAGGATGCGTTGTTATGCTCATGGAAATTTTTTGCATGTTAATTGGGACGTTTTTTTGTGTTGTTAGTGTTACATGGGGCAGTAAAAAGGGACACATAGCGTTGAATGTAAGCACTTGTTTTCGTTTTTAGCGTTTGTTTCACTGTCAAGATAAAAGGTAAAAAAATTCAAAAGACATGATTTTATAACTTGTTGTTATGCTTGTATATTTTTTCTTTGAAGATCTGTAATTTAACTTGGCCACTGATAACAGAAAGTCATATTTTTTGTTGTGATAGAAAAACATACACGTACTTGCAAAGTGCCTTTGACAAAAATGCAATATAACTTATTAAAGTTTATTGCAAACGTTTTACCAACTGTTGTTGTTATTATCATTACAGATCTACATTTCGTTATTCAAATTGGTCAAATTATATGTGCACAAATGGAATGCTTTAGTTGGAATAAATCTCCCTTTTCTAATGCATTCCGGTTCTTAACGCTGATTGGCTGCAGCAAGCGCTAAATGGTGTCAATGTGGGCGTGACAGTTGTGGAAAGTTTTTAAACCCCATTTCACCCCACTTACACGTCAAGCGTCGTAGACTTTCGCCACTTCAGTTGGGAAGTTGCATTTTGGCGGCCAGTGTAAACGGAAATAAACCTGCTTGGTTAACTAACGATATTTAAAAAAACAAAAATAAAAAAAATGTAAAAATTCACCAGCCTTTCAAAAGAATAGAATGTCTAGACTCTAGAAACTTAACAACAAACCTAAATTGCAGCTAAAATACAAACGATATTACCATAAACACCTGTTTGCAAATGATTTAATATTCGTTGTTTTACCATCGATGCAAAATGTACGAGCTAAAACAAAATATAAATACTTTCACAATGAATTGATTCAACTATATACAAGGTTTTAATTGTTTCTTGTTTTAAAAGTACACTATAATGCTTAACTTAAAGATAAAGGCCCACGAAATGGCCTATAAAAACGGTTATACTATTATTAAAAATACCACACGTGTTAAACCATGGTAAAGCTATTGAGCAAATTCTCTTTAATATCAAGCATCTGACGTGTTAACAATGGTAACCGGGTAACATCAATCCATCATAATCGGGTATTGTGACGTGACACACGGCCTCAATGTCCTTCTGTTCCCACGACTATCGAACAGGAGTGGTCACCTTTACGCGTTGTAAGTTGCACTAAGCTTTAAACTGACCATACTGTCCGTTTCAATTCGCTACTCATGTTGTAACGAAGCAGCCAAGCGGTTTTAATTGCCCTCATGTGGTGAAAAGTGTTGTTAGAATTGACATGGCAAATAAATTTAAAGTTAAGGTTTAGGATGTGTGGGAAACTTACTGAAATACAGGATTACAAATTTGAAGTCAAGTGACAGGGTTGTAAGCCTTCATGCCATAGGTGTTTTGCGTGCAGTTTCCAGCAGAGTAATTTTGTCTATTATGATTTTTGAACGGCGGAGCGACTAATGGTGGTCCATCTATCACTAGAGGTCGTTAATACTTCTTGGTTGTTCCATAGGTTGTCAATTATATTTGGTGATAAGTGGAAAAGAATTCAAATATGCATTTAGGTCCCAAAAATGTTGTGAAAACTACTTGCGGTATATGGTATTTTTGTTCTTAACAAAATTCCAAAAAGCCAATGATATTCTTTTAATTCGGCTGATTGGTTGGGTTTATGTCTTGAAATGAGTTTACAACCTCTGTTCTAGAAATAAATGCAAAAATAATACAGCGCATAACTTTATTTACAGTTTTTCCTGTGTTGACGGATTTGTGACATTTATTTGGCAGTTTTTGTTGTTGACAACCATTGCAAACTATTTACGTTTGACATTACAACAGTAGTAAGTAATATTGACTTTGTAGGCGCAGGATCTAGCGGTACAATCAACTAAATTACGCTCCTTTACAAAAACATTAAACGTGTTTAAATCCATACAATCCAAATTTATTTGATTCCAAGCCCACACCTAGTGTGCACAACGGAACTACCACTGGCGTCTGTGTACCCAACTAATCTCTTTAGCTATTTTTCTCCCGTTATCCCATCAAACGTTTTATTTCAACTTGGCATATGGCATGCGTTCATGTCAGGCCGCAAAGTTGTCTCAAAGACTAGGCCGGATTCCTCAGCAATAGACTCTTTGATCTTTACGTCGCCAATCTGCCGTCAACGATGTCAATCACCCGCTATCGGTCGACATGTCATTGTACGGCAAACACAATTGTGGGCGATACGAAATTAATAATAATCCCGTTCCCGGGAGCCGTATTGCTTTTTTGCGGTCTGCAGGGCACGTCTTCATAGCCACCGAATCAACACGGATATGAGCGACCTTCGACTGGTTGAGTTTGCTTCACGAAAACTGCTTTTGTGACTGTATAATAGCAATATATACCCGCATTTTCCAATTGTATGGCGCTGTTTCTTTCTATTATGATTGAAATCGGTCTCAAAGCGCTTTCGTTTGTACTCTGTTGTTACATAACTGGACACAATGCCTTGAGATCACCGCCTTGACCTTCATGTGCAAGTTCAAGGTTTGTTGATGTCCTGGAGCTCTATTGGCGAGTTAAAGGTGCGTGGCTTACCATTTTATTACTGAGGTCTCCGTCTGTTGCATCAAACTCCTGTGGCTGTTAAACATATAGCACTACGAACGATTTTGTGGTCATGTATACATTGTGTTTTCGGCTCGCGGTTTTAAATTTACTGCCTAGATATTTCAAAACTGATTTTAAAAATTCCAAAACTAATTTCAATAAGAGTTTACCGCAGTTCAAATACGAAAACACCAACTTACACTTTTTGTTGGTGTTCAAGATTTTTAGTTGTGACGTTTCATTGTTGATTGATGATGTGCCAAAATGTAAGGGCTCATTATTGGTCTGCGAACCAAATTTTCAAGACCTTCAATTTTGGTTTACAAAACTGCCTATATCTAATGCACATAAGTTTCTAATAGAGAAATAATGACATCGAGTAATACATGTTATTATAACTTCCTCATGAGTGCACATAAAATTGCTTTGCATTTATTATAATCAAGCTTGTTACATGTAACGATTTGCAAACGTCAGTTTAAAAAGTTCGCTATAATCCTTAACTTATAACCAACCAAACCTAAACAGTCTGCAAAGCATTCGGGCTTCGCAGCCGGCCCACGTGACATCGACTGTCCCAACAACATCCGGGACATTTCCCGCGTCGCTCCAAACCAACTTTTCCATACCGTCCAAACCGCTACACTGACTCTAAATTTAGATCAACTCTTGTCCGTCGATGGTGCTCCTCTCGTTTTTGAGTATCGTCAAGCGGCGACTGTCCATTGTCGTCGGTTTGTTTTCTTTGGCCTCTCTTGATCTTGCTTTCGCCGCTCAGGCATTGTTGCACTTGGCTGCTTGGTGTACGTGCCGAAAACGCTGCAAAGCGGTTGACCAGTTGTAGCACGCTGTGTCTGTTATGTAGTTGACCCCAGTCGAGTATAGAACTGTGATTTGTTGTGTTTTCGAAAGCTTATACTATTCGCTTTGCTTTCTCATAAAGTAAAATTTTGAACGGAGCTGTTTATGATGGTCAATTTTTCTTTACTTGTTGTAAGAGAATGCTAGAAAAACAGATCTAACTCGGTATAACACCTCCTGCTAAAAGTTGTTTTTGCAAGTTTACTTCAATCTTTTCCGTTTTTTTTTTACTGTCACAGACTTAGCAAATGGTTGATTTGTCACAAAACGTAATTAAATGAAAAACACGCAGCATAGTAAAATGGTAAAATGCAAGTTTCATTACATTTGCTTTTACCAATGTACAGGCAGAGTTCCAGAAAGATGTAGTGTACAGAGATGTTTATTGGAATGGGAACTTGCTATATATAAACTACAATAAAATATATATTTTTCATTGCAGCCTTTGAAATAATTCGTTTTTTTACTGATATTTTAAAACCGTGTGTATTCCGGGCAAATTAACCCCTTGGTCCCTAAAGTGAGACCCCAGAGTATTTTGACCCTTCACCTGAGCTCGCTGTAGCGAAACAATGAGCGAAGGTGACGTAACAATGGCGTCGGTTGCGGTAGAGCGACAGTGTGATTGTTACGTACATAACCAAACAAGATTCGTGAATAGGATTGTGGAAAATGCTGCAGCCAGAAGATCAAGCATCTGTCCATTGTAAGTTTTGAAGACAGCACACACTCAACTACAGGACTTGATTTAAGATCATTCTTGTTCATTTAGGGAAAATCCGTGTACAGTTGGGTCTTTTTTACACAATTCTTAATTTGAGTTGAGCACTCGCAAATTCGAGTGTACTCGATTCTCTGTCACACAATACTCAATTTTACTTGAGCTTCGTTAACCGCCGAATCGAGTCAAATTCGAGTGTACTCGTTTTTTTACAATCCTGGAGTCGAGTATTTGTATCCCTCCAAGTGGTATCAAATTCGAGTGAATCAGATTATTATTCACACAATCCTCAGTCTGAGTTGAGTTTGTATTTAGAATTGAGTTAAACCTTTGTAACTTGCCAATTCGAGTCAAGTTCGAGTTTACTCGCATCTTTGTAGACAATCTGCGATTTAGGTAAAAAAAATTTAGTTTGTTATTGGATAGGAGTCAAATCTTTTTACCCCGCCATTCGAGACAGTCGAGTCATTTACCATTACAACACGTTTGTCCATACCTGCCCCAAAGCTATTCTAAGACTGCGGCAAGATAAAGCGGGATTCCCGTGGGTGTAAAACTGGTGTTAGACTCTGTTTATGGAGACGTTATTTCTGTTCCTTGTGTTTACGTTGGCCATTGTTGCCCCGTTTGTTTGCTCGGGGTGTATTGGTATGATGACCCCGTGACCCGACCCTTTGTGACGTCAGAAAGCGGAGGAAGTGTAGACGAGGTGTCTTGTCATCAGACACATGATGTGTTGTGTAAAATTTGGAAAATAATAAAATGTTTCGAGTTTGGTTAAAAATTTCCGTCCACGAAACATAATCAAACCTTGATTATATTTTACAAAAACTAGGCCAGAAGAAACTCACGATTAAAAAAGCTTAAATTTTACCATTTTATTTTAGACTCGGCCTCACCGTTATGGCAACGTCAGGACGCCCTCGTGTGACCAGCGCTGAACATAAAGTGCCACACCGGAGAATTGAAGACGAAAAAGTCATTGAAGAGTTGTACAAGTGAGTTGCAAAGCCAGATAGCGACTTGATCAAATTCAGACAAGTCACCGTTTTTATCGTAACTCGGCAGATTTGGATCGAAACTCGGACAAGGCAGTTTTGGAATCGTCATCGAAGCCGAGAAGCAAGACACCGCAGAGAGATGGGCAATTAAAAAAGTCAACAAAGAAAAAGTAAGTTAGGTGGTTTAACGAATGGATATCAATGAGAATTTGTGAGCCGGAATATTGGTTGGTTGTTTTGCCTGATAAAATGTTTCTCATGAAAATATAATAGAAAGTGTGCTCATCGCTATAAATTAACGCTTGTATATAATACATAGTCCATATAGTAGGTCGATATTAGCATTTCCTTTTGATATATTATATGTATATAAATTAAATAAATATAAATATATATATTAAAGTTTTTCAAACTTTGAATGCAGGCTGGAAGTTCGGCTATCACTTTGCTCGAACGCGAAGTTTCAATCCTTAAACGCGTCAAACACGAACACATTATTCACTTGGAGGAAGTACTGGAAACAGCAAGGGTAAGCAAACTTCGGCGTCTGTATATATAAAAAAAACCTTTGATGGTGTATTTTTTTCACTAATGAACCTCTTCCTAAATATAGCAAACTGATGGTTCGTTCGACTTGGCATTCAACAGAATTAACGCACGAATTCTAAAATTTAGAATTTTGATGTATGGTCCATTTTAAAAACATACATTTCAATACAATGACAAAAACATTTGGATATTTTTTAGTTCTCATGTACAAAAATAAGTTTTATTTATTCTTTCGCCTTTACAAACTAATTCGAAATTTAAAACACATTTTCTGTACAAAATAGCCATAACGCTTTCCAAGGCACACGCAAAAACAGGCAGTTCACACACATTACCTCCTGTATGCAGAAAATGTACTTGGTGATGGAACTTTGCGAATTGGGTGAAATGAGAACCCTGCTCGCCACCAAAGGCGCATTCAGTGAAGTCTCAGCCCAGCACGTCATACGTAGCCTCACTGACGCAATCGCCTACTTACATAAACAGGGTAAGTCGCATAATTGCTTGGCAAGGAAGGCAATGCGGTAATCTGGTTCTTAATGCTTTAGGTATTGTTCATCGGGATCTAAAACTGGAGAACATTCTTGTCGCTGGATGCAGTCAGTCAGAAGTTGACAATCAGCCACTTTACGACATCAAGGTACAAACTAGAGTCGGGTAAACTAAAAATATCTTGTAATATGTATTGTACCTTCTAAATGAGTAAGCGAAGCCTAAACAGCGGAGATTGTAAAGGCAAATGTGTTTGTTGTTCACCAGGTTATATTAGACAGGAAGACTTATACCAACATGTTGGCTTTTGATTCTAGTTCATTCTCCAATGATCTTTATATTCTTCTCTCATTTCAGCTGTCTGACTTCGGTTTATCAGTAGTAAAGGAGTTTGGAAGTGACTCCATGCTTCAATCGTCATGTGGAACTCCTGTCTATATGGGTGAGCTATGTTCACTTTAAACTACACGAGATTAGTGGCAGTTGTATGTCTCTATATCGAAATGTGGACTTGCAACACAAATACAGGGTCGGGGCTAATGTTACACGAAGAGCTCACCGAAGCGACTTTACTTTTTTGCGACAAATTGTATTTTATTCCATATTCTGCATGTATTTTTTTCAATTTGCCTTTGCTCCCTATGTTCATAGGACAAAATACATCGTATTATGCTTTTTATGCACTGACCAATGATAAAAGGGCTTCGTATAGAGGGAAAGAGTGTGTTTAAATATATTTGGGTGTTTTCGCTTATGCTCGCGAAAATCTAAACACAATTAAAGTCTGGATACGGTCACCATAATACGTTAGTTACATGGTGTGTTACCTCCGGACCTCCGCAAAGAGTTTTTACCGCAGGCGTAGGGCTTTACTGAAGTGCGTAGCTTAGTTAGGGCTATCGAATGAGGGATTTTGAATAAAAAAAGGGTATATGTTTGTTTCTATGTGGCATCCACCAACGCATGTTATAGGTGACCTCATGGTATTGCGCCAACCCGCTGTTTGTAAAACGCAAAATAAACTTTGTATAACTTACTTTCTTTTAGCTCCCGAAGTGATTCAGAACCACGACTACTCGCAGCAATGCGACATGTGGAGTATCGGAGTGATTATGTACGTGCTACTCGCACAGGAATTCCCCTTCCTTGCTGAGAAAGAGGATCGACTCTTTGAACTCATCAAGCGAGGAGAGGTGGAGTTTGTCAAACCGGTTTGGAACGAAGTGTCGCAAGCAGGTGCGGTTATAGAAGAACATAAGCGGGTTTACTCAAGTGTTTCAAATGGGTGACTTTTGTTGACCCTTATCATTGACGATGGTATATGCATTTGCCGAAACGTTTGAATAATAAATCATGTCGCTTTTTACGTCTAGTCGGGCCGTTTTATTCGCAACGAGAGGTTAATGTGTTGGTAAAACCTTGCTGGTGTTGATGCAAGCACTTTTTACTTCGACTGTCGAAGACGTTTACAAGTCATTGCATGAGCCACGATGGAGTTTTTTTAGGGGGCAGAAAAGATCGACTAAAAAAACCTATTTAAATAGAATGTAGTTTGTACGATACTCGTAGGGATAAAAAAGTTTTTTTAAAAGTTTCGTAAATGTATTCCAGATGTGGTTTGAAACTATCCTCACCGAAATGTTAGCAACAGTGCGTAACTGATCATTTGAAAAAGCGCCCACTTCGCATACGTTTCTTTGGTTGGTTCGAATCTCAGCGTGAGCAGTACTAACGAATTGCCTAACCATATGGTTTAACCTTACTGCTTTCTAATTCAGCTAAGACGGTGATTGGTCGGTTACTGAAGGTGAATCCAGCCAATAGGATCACTGCAAACGAATTGGTGACCTTGTCTTGGACGAAAGGTCAAACTGGTGACATCGATGGAAACCGACAGAATGTTCTGGAAATGATGAAAGAATTCGCTAAGGAGCAAGCGGACAAAGAAGACAAGGTAAAGAGACTTGTAGGTGTCCTTTTACGCATTCATACCAAGGCGTTCCAATACTATGCCCTATTTTTATATAAGCTGTTGCAGCCAGGCGTAATATAAAATTTCTAGAGCTCTTCTGGCAATTGCATTTTTGGACCGACGTTACTAAGTTCTATACACTAAATGTACGTAGAACAGTGCACGATCAACAAAGGGAAAAACAATTAAACGCAAGCAGCGCCACAACGCAACGAAACCAATGTGCGCAAACGAATGATTGTGCCTCTAATCTTTGAGCAGGCTGAAGGCGACCTGTGTAGGACATCGAACCGCGGTGCAAAAATACAATCGCCAGTAGAGCTCTATAAAGTTGATGTCCTATTTTTAACCTATACTGATTTTGCTTTTTGGCTTGAAATGTATGGAAAAGTTTCCTTTTTATCATTTCAGAATGAAAGTGGTGATGAAAACGACGAAATTCCGGATACAGACGAGGTGATTTAACAGTTATTCATTATCGTCTTGACGTGTAGCCATTGATGCACTTTTAAACACAATATTCAGGAAATTTATGAAAAAAAACAGACATACCCTCCAAATACCCTATAAAGAACCAAGCATAAAAAATGACATAGTGGTACAGAATCTAAATTACAGATACTAACACAAAAACTCGCAAAATAAAATTTGCTAAATTCCAGGCCTAGATGGTATAGTAAGCACACTTATTCAAATTAACAGTGTAGGGTTAGGAACCAAATTTACAAGTTAGTTTTATTATTATTACTATAAAACTTTTTTACACATTTTGCTTTTAATTGCAAATGTTCGTTGCGCCATCCAACAGTACTTAGCAAAGTTTGTCTGGTGTGAGTTATTTTATTAGCAGACTTTCCAACTGGCACTAAAAATCACAATACCACATTACCTTAACTTGAACCAATCAAAAGTGGTTTGTTCAGCTGCCAGTGAGCGCTTTGGTATATGCCGAACATCAAACCACAACAATTGCTATTTTATATACAGGATCAGAAGAGGCCGAATTCATCCGGAGCTCAATCGTCTGGAAGTTCGGGCACCGAAAATGTTGCCCGCCTCAAGAAAACGACCCGCAACGCTCCTCTCTCTGCACCTGGGACTCAATCCAATCACGTGACAAACAAACCGCCAATTACGACCGCGCATCACAATCAGCTGGCTGCGTCCAGGCGAAGCAGTTTACCGGTGTGTGTGAAGGAAATTACAACTCTCATTTTCGATTCGCTGTGTTTGTAAGGTTTACACAAAAGTTGCTTCAATAACGTTTTAATTTCGTAAAAGCATCAAGCCAATATATGGCAAGCTGCAGGCAATGCACACTGTTTTGACCTATAAGGTCTTATGTGCAGCTGGGGACGAGAGGTCGGTCGTATTGGCTATAGTGGAGCCAGTTTGTTGGAAGTAACAGGCGTCACCAGCTGCACTGATGAGACTTTATAGGTCGAAGCGGTGTGCACTGTCTGCAGCTTGTTTTAATCTCGGTATTTGAGATTTAATTTGATCTAAAAAGTGTAATATTTCACAAAACATATTGAGTTTCACAAACAGACCCAGATGACTTTTTAGGGTTGGTCATATGGTTAAGTTATAGAAACCGAGGTAGGCAAAATAAGAAATACTTAAACAAGTTTGTGTTGCATTAGGTTGGAAACCGGAAAAATCTTGGCCCACCGACCAAAATTCACGAAAACAAAACCGCCCGGCAAATGTCGCCCACGAGCGCCGCTTCGTCAACAACCAACCGCACGAAGTCTGCTCGATCACCAGTGTCCGCTAAGCAGGACCAGCATAGAAGCGCTCATAACGGCCGCGGTCTGCAAGCCACCGATCATGGTGTAGCGGCCCCACACAGCAACAATGCCCACGGACGTTTACTGTCCGCCCAGAGGCCAAACACACCTGGTTCTGACCATCATGGACGCGCTCACAGCCCTTCAAACCTCGGTGGTGCCTCCCCGCTGCTAACCCCGCGTGTGCAGCACGGCGCTGCGCAGTCTGCGAACAAGAGCAGAAAGAAAAAGGGGCTTGGTAGCGCACCGAAGCGATGACCGCTCGCGCACGCCCACTTGCGGATGTCCATTTTTTTGTTTTTAACTCGGCTTAGTGGCACCACTGCAACGCACGAAGCTGATTTGAGTCATTGTGTGCCATGTAAACCTTAACAAATTGGAAAATGCTTGTAATCAGTGTTTTATGCCTTTTTACTTACCCATAATTGGGTCAAAGCGTACTAACCATTCTACTGTAAAGTGCACGTTGAAAGCACCAACCGCATCTGGTTAAATTTTGTATTTTTTAAACCTTTTCACCATCCGTTTGCTGTCGTTCCAGCCATAAAGAGTTTTAGCCAAGCGGTGCTTTTAATCTTTTTTCTTCATTGAACTACTCTGTGACGTCACAGCGCAATGACGTCATTTTGACGCTCAGCATTTTTTCTCCACTGTGTTCCTACCGTCAAATGGCCTTTTGGTGTTGGCGGCCCCATTTTCATTTTTTTTTTCATGTTACTTGGTTTGTAGACTCGTACATTTTCATCTTGCTTTACCTGAAAACTCGACTCTGTTTTTGGTCTTCAAGAAAGTCCTTCGCCAAATGACAGTGTGTTCATTTCGCAGAAAAAAATCCTTGTTAAAAACCTGTAAAAATCTCATGGTGTTGCTGAAACGAAGTGGTTTAGAAGTTGCAATATGCAGAAGTTTAACGTAACATAGAGTTGATGCCATGGCAGAAAAACAAAAGACAACCAACATAATACAACAAATAATACAAACCATTGTCTTTGATATTACAGATTGATTGTACCGTACAAGAGTATGATTTCCAATACAGTAGATGCCATGCCCTTCACTTGTCCAAACCAATACAAATTAGACTGGTTGAAAAACGGGAACATATATAATAAATTGCAGTCATGGACACATGAAACCTTAAAGGGGGTAAATGAAAATCTATGGACACAAAAGCTTGTTAAACATCACAAACTAATGGCCAGTGGATAAACTTTAAAGTAGTCAATACCAGAATTGCACGTTGCATTCAAATGCAAAAGAATCACCAAACAATTGTACAAAATAACAATTGGGACCAACAAAGAACATATTCTAACATAGTACAACGAACATGTTAGGTTCCATATTTAAACATAGGAAAACATACAAGCAGTGGTCACAAGAGTATAAACGTTTAAACTGTTCACTTAGCGATGGCAACGAACATAATTAGAGAACAATGTAGCCATATATAACACCAGCTGGTTAAATAAACTGCACACAAAGCGACAAAAAGTAATGGAATATTCAAAATAATGATACTGCCCAATATAAGTGATATGAGACATTTTTATCATGTTTTTATACCACCAAAAGTGCCAATAAAAATGACACATAAAAGCAAAGGGAACTGGTTGTGTTGTCACATAGATTTGGTACATTGGTTTGAATAGTGGCAGTGAATTCAGTTTTCATTGTTAGACAATATAGACTTCATACCAATAACTGCAGATTGAAATACAAATTTTAAAGCATATGCGGAGTTTGTACAGAAGCACCACCATCATAATTCCTTTTCCTGGATCTCTGGTACAGCAAGAGGGACCATTTCCAAAAACTCAAAACAAGAAAGCAAGATTAGGCAACTTTTTGCGCAAGCTTTTGAACATTGTGCCTAGATAGATTCTTTTCCTGTCTTTGTTGTTTTGCGCGCATTTGCCGTTCCAGCCTTCGTTGTTCTCTGGCCTCTCGAACAACCTGTATGAAGATAGTGAACATTTTTTTTAAAGTATGCCACAATAATATGTTTTATTTACCTGGGCCTCATCAACATCAAATGTATCTTCCTCATCCCAACCACCTTGTTCATTTTCATCAGCCCAATCATCCAATTGACCCTAAATCAATAAATTATCATTTTTACAGATGTAAGACTCAGGATTGTGAAGTTAAAGAATTTGCATGTTATATAAATTGTAAAGTTGCACTTTTTGTAGTAATTGTAAAAGTTTCAAGGTTTTTTTTTGTGTGTCATTAACCAGATTAAGTGGACGATAGTCTTGTTGTAGTGTATGGTTTTGCAATGCACATGCAATTAACCTAATTTGTATGTTAATGGAGTTTTTCAGAAGAATGGATATACATATGAGTCTGGTTAATTGCATACCCATTTTGCAAAGCTATTTCATGCGTTTAAACAGATTATGCAATTAAACAGACAGTTTTCTTGAAAAGTGATGCTACAGGTTCACGATGCCTATGTCAGTGCTTTTCAACCGGGTGTATGGTACACCGCAGGGTGTACCATAATTTTTAAAGGGTGTACCACTTTGATGGGGTGTACTGGGCAGGGAGTCGAACCGCTTGTCATATGGGTTCAGGTTCGGTTCGGGTTCACTTGGTTTTGTTTTTAAAGGTTCGGGTTCAGTTCCGGTTTTTAACAATGTATATTTTCGGGTTCGGGTTTTGTTCCGGTTTGGGCAAACTATCTGTTCCGAACCGGTTTGCGGTTTTTAAACCGTTTCAAATTTGTATTCGTTTTAATTTAATTCTACCCATCATACCTGGCCTTACCAAACTCCAAAAGATTTTTGCCCGTGCACTGTTATTTTTGACACGCCCTATAAGTGTTATCTTGTGTATTCTTCAGTGCGCTGTTTTGAAAAAATCACAAAATATAAAACAGACTGCAATTTTTACTGGTTCGGTTCCGGTTTGGGTCCAACGACAAACAAAATATCGGTTTCAACTCCGGTTCGGGTTTTTAGAAAATCGTAATTAGCGGTTCAGGTTTGGTTCGGGTTTAATGAAATTAACCGCTCAAACCGGTTCGTGGGTTCGGGTTCAGTTCTGGTTCGACTCCCTGGTACTGGGGTGTACCAGATACAATACACCTATGACCTTGCAAGTATGACAACAGACAGATTTGTATTTTAGAACAGATTTACTGAAGTGTACTATACATGGTACAACATGTATCTCAAGTGTATGTAGCTTGTGGATTACTATATTCTGTTTGTGGTGTCACAATATAATATTTACTTTCCTTGTTCGTCATGGTTTGTTTTGCATTAAAAAGTTTACAACAAGTTACCGTTTTTGGGGGGTGTACCATTTTTGAGTAAACGATAAAAGAGTGTACCATTTCAAAAAAGGTTAACAAGCACTGGCCTATGTGATCAAGTTGGTTGTGTAATATATAAGCTATTGCTGCCAGGCATAATATCAAGTTTATAGAGATCTTCTGGTAAAAACTTCATGTAATTATGTAATTAAATATGTACTTGTTGTCCTGCAAAGAACCTAAAAACCATTATATACAACTTTATGCTCCTCAACTCATCAAAAAAAATGACACATGATTACAAATGCTTGGCCACCCCTGACATGTAAAATATGTTATTACAAAGATAATGTAAATTAAACATACAGTTGTTGTAAATTCAAGGTCTTGGTTGACTGCTAATCGATTTGAATTAGAAGAATTTCTTCTCTTTTTTTTCACCAAAACCTAGACACAAAACAATTTAGAGATTATGACATAACCAATTAAAAAGAAATTTTTAGTTCATAGCTACAAACCTTATTCACTTTTACAGTTGGTTCCATGTCTCGAAAGAAGTCCACATCTGCTTCATTCTGCACTGGTATTTCTTCTGTACAACAAAGAGCATTAAATCAACTTGAAAGCCGTAACACATACTCTGCAAACAGCAACCTATTCAAAGGACTTTTGAAATAAGGCTGTGAACCCAAACAAGTCAAATATGTAATCACTAAAAAGCTACAGTTTTAAGGCTGCACCTGATTTTTCTTGCTATTAAGGATAAGAATAATGACACAATAGCACCAAACAATAAACTAGCATGCAACATTATGGAATTTAAAAATACAGACGAATCCGGTTAATCGCATCATCCATTTGCCAAGGGCATTTGATGCGATTAACCGGATTATGCCATAATCCGGTTGCTATGTAAACAGTCCACGCGGTTATCAAAAGTGCTTACTTTCACTTCCCCAGCTAAAACAGAGTTGCAATGACGCTCAACTATGGCAATGGAATTGAAAAAAGTGCTACTCTCAGCGCAATACATGACGTCATGCTTCCTAACTGTCGTGGCTATGGTGCAATCGCCCAAAGAAAACAGAAGCAACGCACACACACTCTTTAGTTGGCGCACACGCCGCAGTTCGTTTGATTTGTGCTTTCTCTTGTAGTCAGGTTTATTTGAAAAGATATGTTACGTCGCATCGTAGCCAAGGGACCCAACATTTAAATTTAGGAACTTCCCTATGACGACAGTTTATGACGTTTTAGTCTTGTTTTGGGTAGTTTCCCTTATAAAGGCCTCTCGCTTAATATACACGTAAAATTGTTTCTGACCTATTTCGTTTTGTAGTTCAAACCAACGCGTTAAGCGGCAAAGCGCTGTGCATATTTGTAAGCAAGCCCAAACCCGAAAGTACACGACCGAAACATGGTCAAACTTCCAACTTCGGCACATTCTACAGCGCAAGGGTGCAAAGGCGAGCTGCATCAGTTTCTATTATAACCCGTTATTCAATTGACAAAAAGAATAATTCATTTTAGCAAACCTTTAAAGAGATTGTGGCGCTACTTTCTAGCTTACTCAGCAAAACTGCAGCTGCAAGATTAGCATGACTGTCACGTGATAAACGTGTGATCGTTGCTTCAAAAATTTAAACCAGCAACAAATACAAGAGGAATAAATGCCTTTCTTAATCGGTAATCCACCTGATAAGTTGCGCAAGGTCACGAATAGACGACATAAAATATGTCAATCATCGGCACGTTACCAATTACGTGAATCTAAACAACATAGTGTGATTACTTGCGAGCTAACATTTTTTACAACCATTACGTGTTTTGCGGGTCATGAACAATAACAGAAGAACATTTTTAACCATTTGTTTTACATTTAACATTGTTCAAAGTTCAATACAGTTTAATACTTTGAATTTGGTGCAGTTTGCACATAGTAAGAAATTACAATCAGCGTCTTTGCCGGAACACCAGTTTCGTAATTTTAACGTGTTGAACTCTTTTAAACGCTTGTTATATCACTATTGGCGATTAGATAAGCCAACCATAAAGGAACAATGTGCACAGCTTTGAGATAACGATTCCTAGTTATCGCACAGCGGTAAACTCAACGCCGATTTAATCTCCTAATAACTTTTCAAAAATATTTTATGGTCGAGACGTTTCATTTTCAACGTTAGATGCGTTATTTGGTGTAGAATGCAAACATGCATCTACGTTTTTTCGCGTACATTACCTCCGGAGGATTTTACTATCATATCGTCGTCTTTTATTCCAAAAACTCGGTCTGTTTGACTTTCACATAGAGATCATCAATCCGGTTAATCGCATATTTCGTTGAAAATCGATGCGAATATCCGGTTTATGCGATAAACCGGTATGCGATTAACCGGGCGATTTTCTTAACAAACGATGGGCGACGGTTTGGGATTTTTGATTGCGATGCAATTAAACGGATTATGCGATTAACCGGTATGCGACTAACCGGATTCGTCTGTATATATCATGCAACTAGTTATTCAGCTACAATGTGCTTGACTACATCAGAAAAAGGATTATCACAGGATTTGTCCCCCACAATATATATTAGTTTTATTATATATATACATGTGGTCATAGGCGCTAAGTTTTACAGAAATGCAAGGTGGTCGACGTAAAATATGACATCACTTGATGTGACATCACTAATGCAGGCAACCACAGGACAAACTCAAAGCCCAACTAACTTCCAATAGAATGCTACATTCGTCAAAATAAAAAAAAATGGAATTTTCGAAATAATATTTATTAGGAACACCTGGCTGAAGCATTGGTTTAGCAACGTTTAAAAAATATTCGTCACGTTGTTGTTTCTTTGTATCACCTAAAATAACCATTTGTTACAGTACAAACACATTGTACATAACAATGGCTAAACATTGACTGGCAAAAATTGTGTGTTTGGCACCATAAACAAGGTATCAACCAAAACAGGTTACAGTTTTAAGCCACATTTTGTTGCTTTTACGCCGCATGCTTGTGTAAAAGCAGAACACCCGCCACCGTCTATTCGGCGCTCATGCATGTGGTCATTGAGTTAACTAGGTCCAATTATTTACAATGGTAAAGCAAAGATTCTGACTCAGAAAATGTTTTTATTTCTCCTATTGTTTGCCTGCCTGGGTTTGTTATTGTCAGAAACAAGCCAAGCATATGTACCAGTGTTGATTATATTTTTACTTTATATATGTTAACTTTACACATTTGTTGTCTGTATTATTGCAACTTATTACATCCACAGAAAACATATTTGCTAATTATGCCTGCAAATATGAACATTCAATTTCAAAGAATTTTATCCTTTTTGTTTCAAACTAAAAAAGCTTAAATATGCAGAATATACATAATGAAAAAGTCTAGGTCTCATAAATGGAAAATGCATGACATTGTATCAAAAACAAAAAATATAATAAATTTTTTTTTAAATTGCACAACAAATATAAAACACAATAAAAAGTGCCTATCTAATTACCAGAAGGATTCTGTTGATCTGTTTCAGCGTTTTCAGTGCCCCAACTATTCCAGTCGGTCATTTGCAAATCTGTGGCCTGTTGGGGTGGATTTTCTGGGCTTGGGTAGCTACCAGGAAAGTTGGAAGTGTAGCCATTATCATATGTTTGATTGGTGGGCTGTGGAAACTGGGAATTTGGAACAATCACAACTGAGGTTGGGTCACTTTCATCATCCAACTTCTGTTTTTTGACAAAGCTGAAACAAAATTGTTTGGTAAAGCAAGAAAACCTTTAAGCAAACACAGAAGTCATTCGGTTTTAATGTGGACAAAAATAGACAAACACTTAACCACTGTGTAATTCTCCAAAAAAGATTTGCTCTTCCAATTTTGCACAAGGGGATAAATATTTCAAAAGCAGTTATAACTAATTCCATTCAAAATTCATTTTACAAAAAAATTACTTAGTTCAAGACTGGAGTGCAGTTGCATTGATGCAAAATAAGGTTGCATTGCTTGTAAACATTATCGTTATGCATATATGTTTTGGAGGTTGCTTTTAATAATCCTTGCATTGGACATAGTTTACTCTTCTGCTATATCAAACAAATGATAAAAAATCAACGTTACAGGACAAGTGATGTAGCTAAAATTTACCACATTTTAACAGCTTTTACATGTTTAATTATCACATGGTTAAGGTAAACTTTAACGTATTCCGTTGAATACATACCATGCTGCTCTTCTAAGAAGACCAGAAAATGTTAAGAACAAATATCTGATGCAAAGCAAAAACTTCTCGATTACGCCCATATCAGCCAAACTTGTTTATTTCTTTGCAAAAAAACGACACGGCAACAAAATCTCAATTCTTTCTTAAACCTACATAGATATCTTATTTTTGTCCAATGCTGAAAAAGTTTTTAGTTAAGTAAAGCGTAAATTCATATCTGGTAACTCGTCAAAAAATTTAATTCCTGATATACTTTACAAAGATGCTTTAATAAGGCCCACTTCGTTTTAAATAATTCTTTCATAAACATTTTAACCGAATCGCATTTTTTGTTTTGACACGCGTGGTTGCACATGAACAACTACAAATCGATTGAACGATTTGTAAACATCTGCCAGACTTTGCTGTAAATTGTAATAGTTTGGTCTGAAACTGCTTAGTTTTTTGGCAATATGTCCAAAAGTCAGGCTCGGTGGGATATTTTACGCAACGCAATAGTGGAAAAGAAGCTTACAGGTGACGGTGACAGTAGTTTTAGCAATTCTGTGCGAAGGTTCGGTTCATTTGACTTGTTTGCGCGCAAGCAATGCAACTGTGTAGTAAACTCAGATAAACCTACGACACGAAAAACAAAGGAAGAGTGCAAATGGTTTTCCTACACCTGCCAAGAAGTACCAGAGAGTTTGGACGTTTGGATACAACACCCTGAACCTATCACAAGTGTAAAGGTACGCATTGGTTTGGACTTTTATTCACCACCGGTTATGTGGACATCTGCATGCATTTTTTATTTGCGCAAAATGTCCCATTGTTTTTGATCTGTAGGAACTATAACAGAACGAGTTTTTAAACCAAAACCCCACCCATCAACATCTGCTCTTTCTACCATTGTACATTTAAGACATGTATTGATAATCTTACTTTCACCAGCAATAAATGCCTCATAGAAGTCAAAAGGGTTGTCAGAATCTTTTGTTTAACAGTTAAAATAATCTCATCAGTTTTTAGGATGTTCTTTCCTTCAACAACACAGGAAATGTGTGCATTTGGCCAGCTGAGGAGGTAATGGCTTACTACTGTGTATTGCATATGCACAAGTTCAGAAACAGATCAGTCCTGGAGTTGGGTGGAGGAAGCACGTGTTTGGCAGGGATGAATGTTGCATTAAATTGCAAAAACTCTCATGTCCTTTTGAGTGATGGCAATGTAAAATGTGTTGAGTCCCTACAGCAAGTTATTGAAATGAACACCAAGAACAAAAACAAGGTAGATGTGTCTGCCAGTGTGATTCGATGGGACAACCCAAATCATTACCAAAAACATGAAGAAAAGTTTGATTATATTTTATGTGCTGATTGCCTGTTTTTTGATGAGCATAGGCCTAATTTAGTTGATGCTACCTACGCAATGTTAAAACCTGAAGGCACAGCATTTGTCTTTGCTCCCCGTCGTGGCAATACTTTGGCCACCTTTGTTGATTTATGTATGGACAAGTTTTCTCAAGTGTCTGAGTCTGACTTTTACTGTCCTTTAGTGAGCTTAAAACATGAACGTGCCAGAAAAAACAATCAACATTATGATCCTGACCTGCATTTTCCTATTATGGTTGAGTTGATGAAATAGCGATTTGTATTGTTCCTTGCTAAAGGCCTGAATTTTTTCCTGTTTCTTGTTGCTGTTGTTTTTCGTTTTTAGCCAATTAAATTGTTATTTTACACAAATATTACCATTTGTTGCATACAGTTTAATTGAGAATTCAGCAGGCACTTTATATAATGCATAGCACAATTTGCAAACCAATAAAAAGCATCAGTTTAAGATTGTGGAAAGAAAAACAAGCCATGCTTTTCACAATGCATTTTTGTCTGAGCTAATAAATATACTTACAAGGCTTTCAACTACTGTACATGTTGTGATTAGCCAAGACAAAATAATAATGCTATAAAAATCACAGAAAAAATATAAAAAAATCGACATATAAATTGGAAATTGCTGCATCCAACCTGGAAGTTATTTGCCCCATCTCATTATCAATGATATGCAGTCAGCAGTGCTTAAACCATATCCACACACACAAAAACGAGAGCATTACAGAAAAACAAACATTACAAAAACAAATAATCTGTTGCAGGAAATTGTAGTATCACATCCCATGTAAGCCATATCTTTTCAACAAGTAAGAACTGCACATAACCAACAAAAAATCCACAGCCAACATCGGAAATGTGGTGGCGACCTAACATAACCCTTGAAAAACCAACTAAGGTGCCCCAAACTGCCACACATACTTGAATCAATAAACTCAAACATATCATCCTTATTGTACATAGGCCTTGGTCTTCGAAATACACTTTTCAAAAGGTCCACAAAGAGTGCAAGCAACAGGAAAACTTTCATTGGAATAGAGTTTGCTAGGTATAGGGCAAGGAAACATCCACCCAGCCATGAAATTCCATGTCCAGAGAGTTCTAGTAACATCATTAACGGGCGCAGAGGTCCATGATTGGCACACACTGCAAAGTTTTTGACGTACACAAGTCGAGTGCATGTAAAGTCTTTACTACTGCAGTAGTTATAGAGTTGGATCTCGGTCTTGCTGGTTCTGAAAAAATATTTTAATTTTTTTAAAACACAAGGATTTTACATTAACACGGTGACTGCCAACTATGAGTTAACTCATAGTTGCCAATCTAGCCAGGCTTGCCAGATATGAATATACTCGTAGGAGACTTATTTGATTGTACGCGCTTAAAACGAGCTGGCGTCTCGGACTAACGTCGTGAATGCGTTGTGGCAATACCGAGACAACCTACACCAGCATGTTACCTATGAGTTAACTCGTAGCATGGCACACTAAATATTTCGACCTTATTTCAGAACGCCACTAAATCATATTTGGCAAATTTGAGCACAACATAGGAATATCTCTTGGCAGTCAACGTGTTAAAAAAAATCCATAGTTTGTGCTTTTATTGTAACTCTACATGCATGCTATAGCACTTCATAACAAATTCTCTGCTTAGTATAACTGCTAGATAGCTTAGCTTGTAGTATCACACTAATTGGCGAAAATCAAAAACAATTTTGCTTTATCTTAAAAACCAAAAACATTTCAATGTTGTAAAACCAATACTGGCGTTCATTTAAAAATCAAACAACTACTTTCAATAAAGCTTACTAAATACATAACCAGAAGGATGATTTAGTGCATTTTGCTATTTAATAAACACTAAAACCTATTTTTAAACAATAAAACATATTACCTACACTTATCTTCTTTTGGTGTTGTAAAAAACACTGATAAAAACTAAAAAACAGAGTGATAAGTACTGAGCTCAAATAATCATGCCTGTAAGTGTACACACCATACAAATCTAATTCAATTTAGGCATTTTATGAAGTTTGTCCTAGTTTACATCTATTTTAAAGGAAAGAAGGGCTAAATAGTGGCAAAACAGAGAAAAACTCAGCAAATTTACAATCTGTACAAATTAAATTTATTTTAACATTGTTAACAAATCCACCCATTTTAGGGGCCTGTGGGGTAAATCATGGGGCTACAGGGCACAATTAGTGTGATCTTCAAACTATAAAATTTTTATTTAACTGACATTGTCATAAAAAAGATAGAGGGGTAAATGTTGGGGCTACAGGTTAACACAACAAACACCACCTAAACGACAAATTCTACAAGCTGTGATAGTTTTATTCAAAAATTCTACAAACTGTGAAAAACTCCAAGACTGCATAAAAAAACTCACCCATTTTAGGGAGCTAGTGGGATAGCTGATGGAGATCTACATCTAAACATTTAATATATGAAATCACAACAACTAGATTTGCTTTGAGCAGCAACTGTTTATACTTCTGGCGTCATAAGGCTATTAACAATCCTTACTGCCATGGTGCAAAAACAACCACCAAACAATCCACAAACGCAAGTAACATATGTCCAGTTGCGTTTAAAACACCACAGAAACGTTTTGTTTGTGGTGCCCTGCAACAACGTTTTAAACTTTGGGGGTCTAGTAAGGTAAATACTGGAGTTATTAAGCCAAATGAAGCATGTTGCACATCTACATAACTATATCCACCATCTGTGTAAATTTTAGCCCATTAAACATTTAATGGCTAAAGAGGGTAGACATACTCCAGGGAAGAAAAAAAATCGAGTAAAATCAAAATGTGTTCCTTTCAGGTAAAAGAAGCAATAATAAATTGCAAAACTATTTAAGTAAAATGCTGACCCTCATATGCCAGATGATATTCAAGGGAGATGTGGCATACACCAAGAGATTTCCGGCACTCCGCAAGACCCCTTTGAACGTCTGTACGTAGCGAAGCATCCTGCGCTTCTGCAAACCAACAATAAATTGATTGGATTGGCTTAGTTTTTGGAAATTTATCTACATAAACTGCACATTGACAAATGACTGCCAGGGTGACAAGTGTGCATTACCATGACAAAAAATGCAACTAAATGAGAATACCTCTTTAAATTGACAACTTTTTTTGTTTTTGAACAATATTATTGTGTAAAAGAATTACAAAAGAACACTTTTGTGTGTTGAAAATCCAAACCCAACACCACCAACTAACTTGTAGTCTTAAATTTTTGTGAAGGAACTCACCCACTTAATGTTGGCTCTACCCAAAGCTTCTGCCCCAACTGATGTGATGCCACATCCAGCAATGTCAAAATTTTCAACCCTATGCATGCAAGTAGCCAGAGCAATTGCCCCCTCATCACCAAACTTGTTGTTGGAAAGAACCACATAAAACAGCTGTAAGTGTAAAGGTAATAAAATGTGTGTGAAAAAAGCAAAGAGTAAGATGCCCAAAAAAATAAACTTAGTAAACAGTCTTTGCAATTCCTCCAAAAATTCCATCTGTGAATGTTGCAACTATTACATGTACATGGTAAATTTGGGACAAAAACTGAGAAATCTTGTGCAGTGACTAATTGTGGATTAAACTAGTAATGTACCGAATCGGCTAAATTTTGGTTTGGCCTAAACCGAATATTTGGCGGTTTTACTGAATAAATTCGGCCACATTAAACAAATCGTTCAGAACGTCACATGAAGTCATATGCTACATGTTTGACATGAAAACATAAGATTATGTACCAGGTAGTTACCAGGTAGTCGTCCAAAACCGAGTCTTTGCAAAACTCGGTACATCTCTAGTTTAAACCCAAGTTAGACATTTTTCTCAGGTAACCTTTATGGAAATTTAAACACCAACTTAAACTATATGTATAACTGCAAGTTTGTAACTCACGAAGTGGTCCATTTTCAGGATGGCATTAATAAATGGTTGCAAGCACCTGGTGGTCAAATGGCAGTCATCTAATGCCAGTTGACGGATGTTGTAAAGACAAGATGACACATAACAAAAACACCAATCAATCCAATGTTGTTTCCTGTCAGGTTGAGCATATTCATCTGTGAACAAAACAGCAAAAAATACAGTGGAACGAAAAAATACATGCTACAAACAATGTTTATAAAAAAACTAGTGTTTTTTTGTAAATTACAAAAGAACTTTAATATTTTATCATTTTTTACCACAGTAACATGAGCAATAAGTGTATGTGCTATATGTCTCTTCAATACTGGTAAAGGATTGTCACAGTAACAAGTGTGGTGTAAAGGTCTGATTAGGAAAAGTGACAGGCTTAACATTGGCTTTTGACTCTTGATTGGTTAAACGACATACCCACAACCATCTCATATTTGCTTCTCACCGAATTTAGCAAAAAAGCAATATGGAAAATCAATTGCAAAATCTGCTATGAGATTAACATGACTACGGAAGCGGTACAAATAACAAAAATTAAATAGGTCACTATTTATTATTACCCTAAAGATATCGTTACAAATGTGGGTGTTGTGAATTTTAAGTAAAAGTAACCACAAAAGAGAGTAAAAGAAAAGCATAATCAGAAAGAAATGCTGTCACTTCAATAACAGTCTCTAAAATGTATGTATGTCATGTTGTATGGTGTGGTGTGGTGTGTGTTGCTTATTCTTGAAATGTATGTGGATGATTCAACCACAATTCGAAAATTTACATTTCACAGTTTGCAAAATGATGTGAGCATTTATCTGGTCATGAGAGAGTAGTTTATGTAATTTAGTAGGCTCAAGAAGAAGAGAAAGCAAACACCTTTTAAGTTTTATTTGCAATATATTTCTAAACATTTCTAAAATGTTGTACAAAACAAAACACCGTACTTAGCACAAAAATATACATGTTTTTGTCAACTGAAAATAAAATGAATGTTAGTTTAAAAAAGTAACAAGACGCATTGAGCATTAGTAACTTACTGGATTTTTCCGTTTTCTGATTGCAAAGCACAATTTCCCAAGACCTTCACCTGTGACTAAACAATAATCCAACCTTAAACCATCAAGTTTATGGATGCCTGGTGCAAAACTGTCTAAAGCTTTTTTGGTAATCACATTTCCATACAAGTCAAGCCAGCTCATCTACAAACCAACAACAAGGATATGTTACCTAAAATAAACTTTGCTAGAAAAATACCATAAACAATTGTATTTTGTTGGCCTTTTTACAACAGTAGTGTTGTGTTACAAATGCCTACACCAACTAGAATGGTGGCTTTCTGATATACTTCTATTTTATATATATATTCTATACGATATTTACCAATTTACTATACACATCATTTGATCTACACATATGATTGTTTTTGTAAACAAAAACTAATGGGTCCCCACACGCGTGTTTGTGCGGATTTACGGTAAACAAATATTGCAGTGATTTTTAAATCCTTAAGAACAAATTTTTAGAAACCATTAACCCAAAAATAAAAAAAATTGTTTGTATTTTTTTTGCACTATTATTGTCGTATAATTACAAAAACATTAAAAAAGAACGAAACAAATACTTTCAATTTAATCTCTTGCTTTGACCCAGATATTGTCGTCCAAGGTCGGGTTTTAAACACAATTTTTTTCTAGAAAACAGTTGTGTTACAGACACTTTAAATTAAAAAGCGATTTGCTGCAAGTGTATACATAACAAATTGTTTTTCATTTAACGTTGTTTCGCAAAACGAGTACCATTGACCTGTAGTAACCTTTTAGGGTGCACACACCAAACGACTGTTTGACCTTTTGACACCGTTTTCAATAGCACGCCGTCCTTAGTGTTCAACAACACCGTTTGACCTAATTTATACATGCCTTGAGTATTTGATTAAAAAAAAACGCTACATTATGACGAAAGAAAGGTCTGAACTGTGTTAGTAATACCTACTAATTGACCTGAAGTAACCCGTGGTCATGCAGCGGCCAACCTGACAACGAGCATTTAAAAAAACATTTATCTTGCAAAAAAGTCAAGTTTATTTTTTCATATTTAGTTTGATTAACAAAGTTTTGCTTGACATATACGAAACCGAATATTAGGTTTAAATCACGTCATATGTGTGAAACCTTTGCCAAAACTGAAAATGTGAGTGATAACTTAATAAAACGAAATAGCATTGCTGTGCAAAACAGCTGATTTCTAATCACCGAAACGACGTCTCGTAAAACGTCTGTCCGACGTCAAGCTGAGCCCTCCCGCTCTGTCCTATTATTCGTAAACGTACTCTCTTGGGACTTCTGCCTCCAGTGTCTTTCTTGACCAAACGAGCGTTAGACACATTTACATTTCGGGGGCCTGTGGGTGTACCACTGGGTCATTCGGGGTCAAACTTCTAGAGGATCAAGTTCAGATTAATAACTAACATATGTCCAAATTTGAATCAATTTGAAGCACTCTTTCTTGACCAAACGAGCGTTTAAAAATTTTACGTTTTGGGGGTCTGTGGGTGAACCGCTGGGTCATTCGGGGTCAAATTTCACGGGGACCAAACTCGGATTAATAACTAACATCTGTCCAAATTTGAATAAATTTGAGGCACGCTTTCTTGACCAAACGAGCGTTTAAAATTTTTACGTTTTGGGGGTCTGTGGGTGAACCGCTGGGTCATTCGGGGTCAAATTTCACGGGGACCAAACTCGGATTAATAATTAACATCTGTCCAAATTTTAATAAATTCGGAGCACCCTTTCTTGACCAAACAAGCGTTACAAACCAGCGTTAGACAGAAAAAAGAAAAAAAAAATATGGACAAAAACAATATGTGTCCCCTTCAGGGAAGGGGACCCATAATAAACAGTCATTTAAGCCAAATTATTGTATTTTCTTGGGAACTTACATAAAAGAGAGTGTCAAACAACCAAATGTTGAGTAGGTTTTCATAACATTTACCTACATTTTGGTTCATAAATTTCTAAAAGAGGTTGGATTCAAAAAAGTAAAACACAAATAATCTTACACTTGTATTTCGACTAGCTGTGGCTTCAGCTATTGCAATAAAATCATCTTCTTCCAAGTTGCATTGTGCAAGGCAAACTGCCTCCATCATATGGATGACTGTGGCAATATACTTTCCTATGCCATTGAGTTCGTTGCCAGACAAGTCAAGATAAGACAACTGTAAGAAACATACATCAAATTATTTGGTTAAACAATTTTTTATCCATCACGTTTTTTAGCATCTAGTAAAGATTAAAACATTGTCATTAATTTTTTTTAAACGCAAAATAACAACTAGAAGGATGGCTTAGCACATATTGCCCTTGCACATACACTACAACCTATTTTAAAACATTGATATACTTCCTATGCTTATTTTATATTGAGTCCCATACCATCCACTGTCTTTTATAACCTAAGTTGTTTCTGCAAGCAGAAACTCATGGGTCCCCACACATGCAAAGTTGTAGATAATGCATTTCAAGATATAACCATGCGAAAGTTTAGTGTTGTGAGGTAAAACGCAGTGATCGGGACTGGGCTTAAATATTAATACTATGTAGAGTACAACCTATATAAAATTAGATTCACCCCAGGTATTGTTTGAAGTATGTCCTATTTAACATTCTTTTTCAAAGAAACGAAGGAGTAAGTAGTGGCATAATGGGGTAAAACAAAAAACGAATAGCAAATTCTACAAGCTGTCCGATTTTCATTCAATTCGAACATTGTGAAAAGGGTTACACATTTTAGAGATTAGTTGGTTACAGGGGCATATCCAGAAATTTTTAACAATTTTTTTGGGGGAAATCCCTAATGACGTCATTATGACGTCACACGTCGTTCAAAACGACGCGTTATGCGACAAAGCACTTTTTCCAAAATTGGCGGTTTCTCTACCCATCTAATTGACAGGAAGAACAGGTAATTTTAGCGAAAGCTTTTTAGTTTTCTGATTTCGCCGCTGCTATCTAGCTTACTCAGCACAAATTGCAGCTGCAAAATAAGCGTGACTGTCAGGTAATCAAAATCGTTGCTTAAAAAAACAGGGTCCAATTTCTACAGAACTAAATCTCTTGCTGAAGCGGTAATCCTACTGTTAAGTTGCGCAAAGTCACGAATGCACTAAAGGTGGTAACTGTAGAAGGCATAAATTGTGCCAGGCAAGTAACAAATTACCCTAATAACATAACTCGATTTACATCGATCTACTGTTTTTGACAAACTATTACGTGTTTGGCGGATCAAAGCAACACAACATTACACGTTTTTAACCCTTTTACATTGTTCAAATGCAAAAACAGTTTGATATGTTGCACTTAGTGCAGTTACCACTTAGCAAGAAACTGCTACCTGCGTCCTAGCCGGAACGTAACTTTTCGATTGTTAGCGCATAAACATCCTTATTAAACCCTTGTTACGTCACAATTGGCGATTAGATAACAAGCGAATACAAGAGATTGAAGGCTCGCGTCTTTGAGATAACGACTCCCTGTTATCACGCAGTGGTAAACGGAACGATTTTGGCCTATTTAATTTACGCACAACTTTTTGAAAAGGGGGGGGGGGGGGGGGGGGGGGTCCGGACCTTGTTGGTGCTACAAGGTAAAACACATCAATTGAAACCTACAAATAGCATAGTCCACATACTGCCCAAATTTTATCCTATCCCGACACTGTTTAAAACACTGACCCATTTTAGGGGGTAGCGGGGTAAATACTAGGGTCATTTGGACAAACAAAGTGGGATGCACATCTACATACCTTTATCTATCATCTGCATAAGTTTCAGCCACATCCATCAAACATTTGAAGAAAAAATGAGTCGGACAAACTTTGGGAAGAAAGTAACCCATTTTAGGGGGCTAGCGGGGTAAATACTGAAGGTCATCAACAAAAACAAAGGTGGATGCACATCTACATAACTATATCTAGCATTTGTGTAAATTTCATCCAAATCTATCGAACATTTGATGGAAAAATGAGTCGGACAAACTTTGGGAAGACAATAACCCATTTTAGGGGCTAGCGGGGTAAATACTGGGGTTATCAACAAAAACAAAGCGGAATGCACATCTACATAACTATATCTACCATCTGTGTAAATATCAGCCAAATCCATCAAACATTTGATGGAAAAACGAGTCGGACAAACTTTGGGGAGAAGAAAAATGAAAGAAAAAATTCGTCGCTGCTTCCGACGTCATAAACTGTTAAACAACCCCCACTAAAAAATTTCCACTAAACAATACACAAACACATGTAACATATGTTCTGCTGCCTTTATGGCAGTATTCCTTCACAGAAATTTCTTAGTAGTGGTACCCAGCAACATACAAAAACATTTTACAATATGGGGGCTAACAGGGTAAATACTGAAAAATCCATCACAGATTTCACACCAAAAAGGCATAGACAAATTTCATTGAAAAAAAAAATGAGTGAAATCAAGATGTGCCCCTTTCAGGGAAGAAGACCCATTTTTACTTGCACCAATTCAGGCCTGTAACAAATGTTGGACTGCTTTCAACATATGGACCTGTTCAAACAGGGTTGCCATACCTTCCTTATTTATAAGATTTGTTTTTAAATTGAAGGGCAGTGTCTTAAAAAAGTTTATTGTTCTTATTCTCAAGAAACACCCTGTAAGCCCTTATTTTGTCTTTTTTTTTAAATCACAAGTCAAATCCCGGCTACAAGTAAAAGAAAACCTATAGACCTGAGTTGTCTTGAGATACCTAACATGTGTGTAATTTTGAATCAGATTGAAGCAGCCTTCTTTGGCCAAATGTGTGGAACAGGCCAGTGTTACACAGAAAAAAGAAAATAATAACAGATAAAAACAATATGTGTCCCCTTCCCACAATTACTTGTGTGTTTTTACCTTGTGTATGGATTGCTGAATGGTGCTCAGTAAAGTATGTAGACCGGGTCCAGTAATAGTGGCTGGAACCATCCAATACCCCACATTAAGTATGTGAAGGTTTTCAGCAGCAGATAGAACATGACAGAAACCCATTACTTGGTGGGGAAGAAAATCCCCTGGAAGTAACAATGGGGTGGGAAGGGAATTTGCAACAGCCCTGGTTAAATCATCATCTTTGGCCTCATTTGCCCAACTGCATATGTTAGAAAGTGTGGTATATTTTTTTCGTAAGTTGAACTCGCTTACACGTGAATCTGATTCTATCATGTCATCAATGTATTCTGCTGGCAAAACTGGAAAATCATCAGGTAAGTTCCTGAAATGGCATAAAAGATTGAAGGCTTGTATTTTCACAACTTCTACCTTTTTGCTTATTTCCAAGGCATCAGGAAATAATAATGATTTGAGTGTTTTCTGAATTTTTTGATGACAGAATCCAAATAGAAAGCAAAATACTACCTCCCAGGAACTTTGTTCAATTTTCTGTTCGATCTTAGAACAGAATTCCTCATACGACGCAAAGACCATGAGATAAAGTGCAGCCAAAAACTCCTGCCATGTGGCATGAATGAAGAAAAATGTTTTTTCCCCATCCAAAATCAACAAACCGTGTTGATTTTTAGCATAAGAACACATAAATGGTTCAATAGATTTCATTTTGATCCCATACTTAGCAAAATCTTGGCCGGGAAATATAAATTGATGATTTTCAACACCATAGAAAGCCAGTGCGGCTAGTTGCTTCAGATGCTTCTTATCTGTGTGGAATTTTGGTTTTTTCTGCCATTGCACAAGTTGATTTAGAAATACATCAGCAATTGACAAAACCGGTTTGTCTGACTCCAGGTTGTCAACAAAAGATAAAATGATCAATCTTGCAAAGACTGGAATAAACAACAAAGCTGAAACATTGGGTTGTTTTTCTAGCTCATCTAGAACATGTTTTTGCTGCTCTTCAGTTTTGGAATACTGTTTGCAGAGAAGATTCTGAGATTTTTTGCCCAAACCTAAAACTTGTATCATAAAAACAGGCTTGCATTCTGGGTTAAAGTTCAGAAATGCATTTGGTCTGGAAGCAATCAACTTTTTAGCATTGGGAAGTAAGCGACAGTTCAGCAGATTCATCAAGATGCAATAAGGCATTTTTTCTTGATGCAGTGACATGCCAAATGGATCTTCAGAAAAATTCTGTGTTGTTCTTGCTTCGTCAAGCCCGTCAATGACAATCAGTGTGTCTGCAGATCTGTTAATTTCATCTAAAATTGCATCATCTGTTTCTGAGTTAAACTTGTAGTCATGATCCGTGGACACAAGAAGAAACTTCAAAAGATTGCATTTTTCCATAAAGTCAACATCACGTATGGAAATATAAAATACAAATGAAAGTGGATTTGACTCAATCCAATGTTTTAAAACAAATTTACAATAAGTCGTTTTTCCTATTCCAGCAATTCCTGTTAAACCAGCTACATTTTGCTGGTGTTCGTTGGTTGTTTCATATGATGATTTTATTCTCTCATCATACGCATTTGCAGCCTCTTCAAATAAACATTCTGGTGTTACATTTTTTTTGTCCAATTGTTTTTTAAAAAACCAGCTGCTTGCATTTCCAAGTTCTTCTTCATTCACATTCTCCTGTTTTTTTGCTTGCAAAGGAACACAGTTTTTTTGGATGGCTATTGCTGTTGCATTTTTCAAACAAAATGCTTTCAAAGAATGTTTTTCCAATTCTGGAACATTTTAAACACAGTCAATTATGTTGTTGATTTGCAGTGTTTTGATAAGTACTAAAATATCTATAACATGAAATTGATGTTGCTATTACAAATTTTTGATATGTTGCATTTAGTTGAAAATCATACCAAATCACAAAAGCAAATTACAAAACAAAATTACAAAACATACAGTTTTGTAGTATTTGAACAAAATATTGTATTTTTTATTATTTTTAAGTTCAAAAATTTTTGCTCATTAGCCACTTCCAAACTGTGTTCCCCCAAGGATTAATAAGATGGTTTACATAAATCCATAAATACATAAAGTTTACGACATGTTCAAGTTTCTAATTTGAATAATTGTATATTGGGAGGGCTACAAACCTAAAATATTTAGAAATAGATACAAAACTTAAATACACATAGTTGTCATGCAAGTTTTTTCCAGCAAACATACAGTTTTGTTTGCAATGCAGCCTAGTTTTAATGTTTAAAAGCATCAATTTAAGTTTCATTACCGCTCGATTTTAAGTATCAGTAAAATACAAGAAAGATGGCTTTCCTATATATTTTATGTTGCATACTGACTTGCTATACACACTGTTTGAGCAACTATCATGGTAGTTTTTTCTTGGGTCCCCAAGCACGTGATTATGTGAATAGGTAAGGTTACACACATGCCAACAAAGTCAACTACAAAATTATGTACACTTTACAGTTGTTTTTAGACTGGTTTAGTAAAATACATTCTGGTTTGGTAAGTAAATGAACAAATTGTAAATAAACAGGACTAGAAACACTTCTACATAATACAGTTTGCTCTATTACAAACCATTTAAAATTATTCCTACCTGATTTTGTCTCTTTCCAGTCAGATTCAGATGAACTGCATGGGTCTGATTGCTTATCTTTTAAACATGAAACTGCTGAAATACAGATAGGAATTTTTTGCAAAGCCTGACCCCGCAAAAAAAGTTTGTACTTTATTAGATAATGATTTAGTATAATGCAAGGTGTATTTAAAATGATAAACTGTCAAAGAATCCAGTACAGTGTTTCAAACCTACTGGAGTTAATATGTTTACAAAGTTTCAAAATTATTGGCTAACCAACTATATGTTCAAAGCCTTAAAATGGGAAAGCAACATTTTCATGTGGTGATATTTTATGCTGTGTATGCTAAAGGACATACTTTTTTGTTTTGACAAGAAAGAGTGGTGAAAACAATTTACACATGTGACAGATAGGTATGTAAAGTTTTGTGCTGTGAATTAATCCTGGTTTACCCTGCACTTTAGCAATATGCCTCAAAATATATATCAGAAAACGAACATGCCACAGAAGTTTCATAGGTTGTTGGCAGGGGCGTATCCAGAAATTTTTTAAGGGGGGGGGGGTCCAACGTTTTATTTTGGGAAATTCCCTAATGATGTCATTATACGTAAAAACGACGCGTTAAGCGCTTTGTCAAAATTGTAAGCAGGCCCAAAACCGAAACCCGGCCCAACTTTCGGCGGTTTCTCTACCTGTCCAATTGACAGAACGACAATTTATTTTATCAAAAGCTTTGTAGTTTTCTAATCCCGCCGCTGCTATTTAGCTTACTCAGCAAAACTGCAGTCAGGCAATCAAAATCGTTGCTTAAAAAAAACGGGCAGCAATTTCTAAAGAACTGAACGCCTTTCTGAAGCGGCAATCCTATTGATAAGTTGCACAATGTAACGGACGCACTAAAGTTGGTAACTGCAGAAGGCAAAAATTGTGCCTGGCGAGTAACAAATTACGTTTACCTGTGTGGGGCAAACTAATACGTGTTTGTCAGGTCAAAACTGTTAAGTTATTTTATTATTAACAAAGTTAACAGAAACAATACAACATTAAACGTTTTTAACCATTTTTACTCAGTTTACATTCTTTTACTGCAAAAACAGTTGCATTTAGTACATTTAACAGTAACAATAACCAATTAAAACCAGCGTTCCAACCGGAACGTAACTTTCCGCTTGTTAGCGCATAAAACTCCTTGTTAAACCCTTGTTACGTCACAATTGGCGATTAGATAACAAGCGAATACAAGAGATGGAAGCTCACGACTTTGAGATAACGACTCCCTGTTATCACGCAACCGTAACCGAACGATTTGAGCCTATTTAATTTACCCAAAAAATTTTTGAAAAGGGGGGGCCCGGACCCCCAAACCCCCCCCCTTGGATACGCCACTGGTTGTTGGTATGGTTTTTGTTAAACGTTGCAAACTGTTTCATAACTTTTAGTGGGATCTACCAAATTTACACTTTTTAATCTCCAAAATTAATTGATACAGACTTTTTGGGTTGGAAATACAAACCTTAACATGTTGTTTTTAGTCCAAAAATTAACCCAATAGGGCCAGTACATACCCTCAAAGATATGTTAAACTCTAATTTTAAAATTTGTATCTTTAAAATTTGTATAAGTGTAAAAACTAGTACATCTTTAAACCACTCTTTTTTAGCAAAGGTTGATAACACTATGTATCCCAGGAAAGGAAAATCAAAATATTTCCTTTCAAGAAAAAAATCGCATTGATCATTTGTACAATCATAAACAAATTTAAACAAAATCATACTTAAATACTTGCCAACTATGTTTACAGTGGAATTGTGGAAAGAGGTTCTTTCAAAGCTGGCAGAGACAGGCCCTGAACAACACACACAATTAAATTTTATTTACTATTGTAATATTTTATGATAATTTTATTAGCATTTGTGTTCTTCATCAATCCAATGAACTCAAGTCAAATTTAGAAAAGCATTCTTAACAAATAATAAATTCAGGAATAAAATCACTTATCACATGTGCACATGTTACCTGTTTGCTCGGACTCCAAAAGTTTCTAAAAAATAACAATAATAAGACTTTTACTATACAGCAGACAAAAACAATTACTACTTTTTTATTTTGCAATTTATTGACTTACTGGGTTTTGATCATCCACATCATTTTGGCCACCTGTTTTTCGCTTTGGTTCCATTGGATGAATGACTACAATCCTTGTTGTCTACAAACAGCTAAAAGAAGAAAACGTTTTGTTACGAACTCGAAAAGTTTATTACAGGTGTATGATATATTTTGTTACGAAAATATAAATATCTTTACCAAAAATACAAATTATTTACTTTTACTATATCTTTAGATTAGGGGAGTTTTTGTAACTTGAAAAATGTTCGTTCTGGGCATATATCAACATTTCCATTTCTTTAGATTCTAATAAATTTCCACTCTTTTTCACTTTCAGCTAAACTTCACGATACCGAACTAGACCACATAGCCTCAATGAAGCGAGAACACAAGAAACGAATCACTCAAAATAGAATTGTGAATTCAAGAAATTCAGTGCATACAGCAAACTTTTCGGAACAAGTCAAGTGAAACCTAAACCAATCTACCCTGTCACTGAATACCTGTGTGACTTACATGAGAACCAAAAAAGTGGTTTTCCATTCCGCCATGGCGCAATCACCAACACATAATTCAATAGATGTATTTTACCAACGCAACTTGAAAATACATTTGTTGCCTTTCATTGTGGCATAGTCACGCAAGTCAGGGTACTTACAAAAATATAAATATACATGAAAATAAATGTTAAAGGTTCTTTCTTGCAACCCTGCCCTGTTAACATCTATCGCTATACGAACAGGTTTATCCCAGCCGGAAGAGTGCAAGAGACAAATACAAATCAGATGTAAAAGCTCACCACACTAGGACATTTTCGTGCATGTATTGCACTATCTGCTAATGCCACTTGTTGTTGACACTACAACATTTGAATAAAAATGTGGACTTGTATGTTGTGTAAGTTTGCATTTCACCTAGCTCTAAAAAGCACTCTCGTATGCAAAACTATTGTACACCGGTCGCTGCATAAACTAACAAAGTTAATCGCAAGTGTGCTAATATCTGGTAGTTGCAAGAACAGATGCTTCGCTGCAGTCGTTTCCGCAGGCGGCTGTGGCTAGGGTACGACCAACTCCTGATGATCCGACAACCCATAGACTTATTTTTTTCTTTCAAATACTTATTTTTCTAATTTCTGTGTTATGTAGTTCAACTAGGCCTACATATTTTGTAAAATCATCACAATCAGCATTTATTTTTTATTGAGCCCAACCCTCTTGCCCTGACACAAGTGGTTTTGTTTGACTGGTGCCGCCAACGTAGCACGTTATAATTATACTGTTAAAAACTTTGCAAAAAAACATTGGCCCAAGGACGTCTGCACCTAAAAAATATTGCCGAACCATCGTTAAAAAGTTTGACACCTCTGTCTGCTTGTTGTAGCATCGCACCTTTATTGCAGAGCTTGGAATAATTGCCAGTAAAAAACTTAACCCTATAAAGTTGGATGACCCGGGCTAGAAACGCGTTTTTCTGCATATAGAATGACCAGATCGGAAAGAATGGCCTGCGATATTTTGTATTTTCCCTTGTAATCCGCGCAAATTTAGGCTTTTTACATGTAATCCGCGCAAAAAAATGTTGTCCGCGCAACTTATCACAGCTTTTGTAGGTAACTATAATAAACTTTCTTAAAAATATTATATTTTCGTTTTACAATGAAGTTCTATGTCGTCACAAGTCTTATTTCGCGGTAGAGCTACTAACACCATAACGCACACGACATCCAAAGTCGATTTGGTTATATCTCCAAAAATGCTCACGGTTAGGGCTATTAGGGTCGGGGTAAGGTATTAACAAATTCAATAAAACTAACCCAAAAATTAGTTACTAATGTTAAAAATTTAAAAACTTATTTCCCAACCCAACCCATTTATGGCTGCTAAATAAAAAATTCACCTCTTTACGCCCCCTAATCGACTTTGGGTGTCGTGTGCGTTATGGTGTTAGTAGCTCTACCTTATTTTGCAAACAATCCATGTAAATCAGTCAAGTACATCGAAACTCGCCGATCGTCACGCTTGAAATAACATTTCATTTCGCTAACGTAGTCGTTAAAAGTACATTTATCTGTATTTTTAGGACGTAGTTTGACTATTGAAGTGACTGTCGGCTGAGTAAGTTACATAAAATAATGCTTTCTGTATGACAAATAATTAAAAAAGTTAAGAGCAGTTTAGCAATCAAGAACTATCCCTACAAAACAAATCAGCAAAATGTTTGAATCGTTATGAAAATGAAAAATTGTGGAATCTGGCAGAACAGCTGCGTGCGCAATAGAGCGAAACTGAAGATTCGTCTTGTTTATTGCTTTATTTAGTGGTTCTTTTTGTCGGCTAGACAGTCTTGCAGGCGTTACATACAAATTGCGTTAATCATTAAATCCACCTGTCAATCAAAAGTCTATCGATCCGCGCAGAAAATTGTAATTCCGCGCAATTATTTTGACGAAAAAAATATCCTCCGCGCAAAAATAAAACTTTCCAATCTGGTAGAATGACACCTATAAACAGGGTTGCCATACCGTCCTTATTTCTAAGACTTGTCCTTATTTTGAAGGGCTCTGTCTTAGAAAAGTTTGTTGTCCTTATTTCTAAGAAATCTCCTTATTTTTGACTAGAGTCCTTATTTTGTCTTATTTTCAACAATTACTATAGTCAAATCCCTGCTACAAGTAAAAGTAAACCTAGAACTGGCCTATTGTGAGATGCACTTAGTATTTTCTACGAACAACGAGTTGCTGGAATAGATTGTTTCTGGCCAAAATATTGCAAATGATATGTCATGACTCGTATCAATGCAAAGATTTGTTCAAAAACGTTTGTTTCGTTTTACATACAAATTTAATTTTTCGGCTGACCTTATTTTTGGTTTCAAGTCGATGGCAAGTGGCAACCCTGCCTATAAAAGTCAGAACGAGCAACAGCGACAAACACATTTACACTAAAGAAACAAATAACTTTGATCGGTCCAAGGCTTTTGACCACCCAGTCGCTAATTGCAGGCCTTGCAGGGTGATTTTGCACTGTAAATATCGAAAGTCGCAATCAGTAAAATACATAAAACTACAGGTCACCGCATTGTAACATACCCGCGTTCAGCAATGAGCAATGCAACCGAGTCACTTCGTCGCACAGATCACACAAATCAATGCCGATCAATTTTGCACACTGTAATTGTTATGGCATAAATAAGCAAACAAGCAAGGCAATTGCGCCACAATGGATTTGACGTTCTAAAGTCTTGTTGCGCCAGCCGTCAATAGTCAATATCAATACCAGGACGATATTCTTGGTACCCGTACATAACAGCTTGGCGCCACTAGAGGCAAGAAATCAAACACCTGTAATAAACTATTTAGCTTTGTTGGTCCGTAAATGTGTGAATAAAAGAGTGATAAAACATATTTGTGCTCTTGGGTCATATGCAAATAACAAGTATCAGGAATAAAGGAAACCTTAAAAACTGATGCAAAATACAGCAACTGGAGCTGAAGCCTACTTTGCACTTTTACCACCAATCGTGTGTGGCAGGAAGTGTTTAACAATTAGCAAACTGACAGTTGGTTGGCATCCAGCAGGCAGAAGATAATCGGTTCACGACAAATAAAAAGTATCTGTTTCTTTAGTAAATTTTCCTTTTGTATGCATTTGAAACAAAATTTGCTACAGCCAATTCATAGGGGTCACGGCCGCGCAGCAAAATGATGGCCTCTTTTAATCAGAGCTACTATACTGTCAATACAGTGGCTCTGTTTTGACTAACATGAGTTCGCTTAATAAATAATTTAAGTGGTAATAAGAGCCAATATAGTGGCTGCAATTAAACTAGGCCAAAAAAAGACGATTTTTAAGGTTTCACCAGATTCGAAAAAGTGTGTTTGTTGTATTTTCTTTTTTTATATTGTTGGTGTTGTTTTCTTTTTTCGCCAATTAAATTGTTACTTTACACAAATATCACCAGTTGTTGCATACATTTTATTTAAGAATTCCGCAGACACACTATCGACAATACATAGTATAATTAGCAAACCAATGAAATGTACATATCAAGACTGTGCAAAGAAAAACAAGCCATGCATTTTTGTCTGAACTAATAAATACACTTACAATGCTTTCAACTACTGTTTATGTAGTGATAAGCCAAGATACAATAATGCTAAAAAACACAGAAAAGAGTTTAAAAATCGACATTTAAATTGTAAATTGCAGCATCCAACATAAAAGTTATTTGATCTTTAAAAAAAAACTCTACAAAAATAAATACTCTATTGTAGGAAATTGTAGTATCACATCCCATGTAAACCATATCTTTTCAACAAGTAAGAACTGCACATAACCAACAAAAAATCCACAGCCAACATCGGAAATGTGGTGGCGACCTAACATAACCCTTGAAAAACCAACCAAGATGCAACAAACTGCCACACACATCTGAATTAATAAACTTAATTGTAAATGTGTCAGAAGCAAACATGACACTGTTGCTGCTCTTGTAGCATGCCCAGATGGAAATGAATACTTATCTAAATGTACAGTGGCAAACATATCGTCTTTATTGTACATAGGCCTTGGTCTTCGAAATACACTTTTTAAAAGTGCTATATTGGCAAGGTCCACAAAGAGTGCAAGCAACAGGTTGAAAAGCACAACTTTCATTGGAATTGAGGTTGTTAGGTATAGGGCAAGAAAACATCCACCAAGCCATGAAATTCCATGTCCAGAGAGTTCTAGTAACATCATTAATGGACGCAGAGGTCCATGATCGGCACACACTGCAAGTTTTTTTGACGTACACAAGTCGAGCGCATGTAAAGTCTTTACTAGAGTAGAAGTAATGGAGTTTGACCTTGGTCTTGCTGGATCTGACAAAATATTTAATTAAAAAAAAACTATGTATGGATACGCCAGATTGGAAAGAGGATTTATCCTCCGCGCAATATTTTGGATTTCCCCTTGTACGTGTAATCCGCGCAAAAAAATGTTGTCCGCGCAACTTAGCACAGCTTTCGTAGGTTACTATAACAAACTTTCTTTAAAATTTTATATTTTCGTTTTACAATGAAGTTCTATGTCGTCACAAGCCTTATTTCGCGAACAATCCACGTAAATCAGTCAAGCACATCGAAAATTACCGATCGTCACGCTTGAAATATCATTTCTATTTCGCTAACGTAGTCGTTAAAAGTACATTTATCTGGATTTTTAGGACGTAGTTTGACTATTAAAGTGACTGTTGGCTGGGCAAGTTACTTAAAATAATGTTTTCTGCATGACAAATAATTAAAAAAGTTAAGAGCAGTTTGGCAATCAAAAACTATTCTCCCAAAACAAATCAGCAAAATGTTTGAATCGTTATGAAAATGAAAAATTGTAGAATCTAGCAGAACAGGAAAGCAACATTTTTATGTGGTAATATTTTATGCTGCTGTATGCTAAGGGACCTACCTTTTTGTTTTGACAAGAAATAGTGGTGAAAGCAATTTACACATGTGACAGATAGGTATGTAAAGTTTTGCACTGTGAATTAATCCTGGTTTACCCCGCACTTTAGCAATATGCCTCAAAATATATATCCGAAAAAGAACATGCCACAGAAGTTTCATACATTGTTGGTAGGGTTTTTGTTAAATGTTGTTGTATCGGACCTTGGACTTTTCATACAAAACATATCAGACTTTGGACTTTTAATTTTAAAACTTGCATGTAATTGTTGTGACGTAGCCATTGGCCCGGTCAAACCCGTTCATAACTCGCCTTTTTTCTACACAAAAGCTTGACCGGCTATTTAAACCTGTTTTTCTTATCACTGAACCGGTCAATTACTGCTTAAGGCTATCGTTTTATCGTCCCCTTACGTTTTAACGTGAAGCAACGTTTTAAACTGCTTCCAGCCATGTTACACTTGACACTTCTATAAGCGATTTAAAGAATAATTACGGTTTAGAACACAGTTAATCTTTTCGGGCGTACGTTTTTACGACTACGCTGGCATAACAACTATTTGATCTGAACGCTATAAAGACCGACGTGTTTCAAACTAAAAATCAGTCATCTAGAGTTACCTTAAGTCATCTAGAGTTACCTTAAGTTACCTTAAGCTACCTTAAGTGACTAGAGTACGCATTAGAATTGATGTCTCACAGTTGATTCGTGCGCGGTGACTTTTGTGTTGCGTGTTTAGCCGCAAGAGGCGCTTTCGTGGCATGCCTTATTGAAATATAATGGGGGAACGTTAAACCGGTTTGCGTCTTTTTAGGTTTGTTTCGACAGTGATAGTTTGTTTGTTTATTAGAGTCAGATAAACGGAGTGTTTTTATTGTCTACCCACTGGGTCAGTACATTGTCAATTGTTTCATAACTTTGAGTGGGATCTACCAAATTTACCCTTTTTAATCTCCAAAATTCATTTTATACCGACTTTTTTGGTTGGAAATACAAACCTTAACATGTTGTTTTTAGTCAAAAAATTAACCCAATAGGGCCAGTACATATGTTCAAAGATATCTTCAAATCTAATTTTAAAATTTGTATCTTTAAGTGTAAAAACTAGTACATGTTTAAACCACTCTTTCTTTAGCAAAGGTTGATAGCAAGGATGAAAAATCAAAATATTTCCTTTCAAGAAAAAAAATCGCATTGGTCATTTGTACAATCATAAACAAATTTAAACAAAATCATACTTAAATTCTTGCCAACTATGTTTACAGTGGAATTGTGGAAAGAGGTTCTTTCAAAGCTGGCAGAGACAGGCCCTGAACAACACACACAATTAAATTTTATTTACTATTGTAATATTTTATGATAATTTTATTAGCATTGGTGTTCTTCATCAATCCAATGAACTCAAGTCAAATTTAGAAAAGCATTCTTAACAAATAATAAATTCAGGAATAAAATCACTTATCACATGTGCACATGTTACCTGTTTGCTCGGACTCCAAAAGTTTCTAAAAAATAACAATAATAAGACTTTTACTATACAGCAGACAAAAACAATTACTACTTTTTTACTTTACAATTTATTGACTTACTGGGTTTTGATCATCCACATCATTTTGGCCACCTGTTTTTCGCTTTGGTTCCATTGGATGAATGACTACAATCCTTGTTGTCTACAAACAGCTAAAAGAAAAAAACGTTTTGTTACAAACTCAAAAAAAAATATAAATATCTTTACCAAAAATACAAATTATTTACTTTTACTATATCTTTAGATTAGGGGAGTTTTTGTAACTTGAAAAATGTTTGTTCTGGGCATATATCAACATTTCCATTTCTTTAGATTCTAATAAATTTCCACTCTTTTTCACTTTCAGCTAAACTTCACGATACCGAACTAGACCACATAGCCTCAATGAAGCGAGAACACAAGAAACGAATCACTCAAAATAGAATTGTGAATTCAAGAAATTCAGTGCATACAGCAAACTTTTCGGAACAAGTCAAGTGAAACCTAAACCAATCTACCCTGTCACTGAATACCTGCGTGACTTACATGAGAACAAAAAAAGTGGTTTTCCATTTCGCCATGGCGCAATCACCAACACGTAATTCAATAGATGTATTTTACCAACGCAACTTGAAAATACATTTGTTGCCTTTCATTGTGGCATAGTCACGCAAGTCAGGGTACTTACAAAAATATAAATATACATGAAAATAAATGTTAAAGGTTCTTTCTTGCAACCCTGCCCTGTTAACATCTATCGCTATACGAACAGGTTTATCCCAGCCGGAAGAGTGCAAGAGACAAATACAAATCAGATGTAAAAGCTCACCACACTAGGACATTTTCGTGCATGTATTGCACTATCTGCTAATGCCACTTGTTGTTGACACTACAACATTTGAATAAAAATGTGGACTTGTATGTTGTGTAAGTTTGCATTTCACCTAGCTCTAAAAAGCACTCTGGTATGCAAAACTATTGTACACTGGTCGCTGCATAAACTAACAAAGTTAATCGCAAGTGTGCTAATATCTGGTAGTTGCAAGAACAGATGCTTCGCTGCAGTCGTTTCCGCAGGCGGCTGTGGCTAGGGTACGACCAACTCCTGATGATCCGACAACCCATAGACTTATTTTTTTCTTTCAAATACTTATTTTTCTAATTTCTGTGTTATGTAGTTCAACTAGGCCTACATACTTCGTAAAATCATCACAATCAGCATTTATTTTTTTATTGAGCCCAACCCTCTTGCCCTGACACAAGTGGTTTTGTTTGACTGGTGCCGCCAACGTAGCACAATATAATTATACTGTAAAAAACTTTGCAAAAAAACATTGACCCAAGGACGTCTGCACCTAAAAAATATTGCCGAACCATCGTTAAAAAAGTTTGACACCTCTGTCTGCTTGTTGTAGCATCGCACCTTTATTGCAGAGCTTGGAATAACTGCCAGTAAAAAACTTAACCCTATAAAGTTGGATGACCCGGGCTAGAAACGCGTTTTTCTGCATATAGAATGACCAGATCGGAAAGAATGGCCTGCGATATTTTGTATTTTCCCTTGTAATCCGCGCAAATTTAGGCTTTTTACATGTAATCCGCGCAAAAAAATGTTGTCCGCGCAACTTATCACAGCTTTTGTAGGTAACTATAATAAACTTTCTTAAAAATATTATATTTTCGTTTTACAATGAAGTTCTATGTCGTCACAAGTCTTATTTCGCGGTAGAGCTACTAACACCATAACGCACACGACATCCAAAGTCGATTTGGTTATATCTCCAAAAATGCTCACGGTTAGGGCTATTAGGGTCGGGGTAAGGTATTAACAAATTCAATAAAACTAACCCAAAAATTAGTTACTAATGTTAAAAATTTAAAAACTTATTTCCCAACCCAACCCATTTATGGCTGCTAAATAAAAAATTCACCTCTTTACGCCCCCTAATCGACTTTGGGTGTCGTGTGCGTTATGGTGTTAGTAGCTCTACCTTATTTTGCAAACAATCCATGTAAATCAGTCAAGCACATCGAAACTCGCCGATCGTCACGCTTGAAATAACATTTCATTTCGCTAACGTAGTCGTTAAAAGTACATTTATCTGGATTTTTAGGACGTAGTTTGACTATTGAAGTGACTGTCGGCTTAGTAAGTTACATAAAATAATGCTTTCTGTATGACAAATAATTAAAAAAGTTAAGAGCAGTTTAGCAATCAAGAACTATCCCTACAAAACAAATCAGCAAAATGTTTGAATCGTTATGAAAATGAAAAATTGTGGAATCTGGCAGAACAGCTGCGTGCGCAATAGAGCGAAACTGAAGATTCGTCTTGTTTATTGCTTTATTTAGTGGTTCTTTTTGTCGGCTAGACAGTCTTGCAGGCGTTACATACAAATTGCGTTAATCATTAAATCCACCTGTCAATCAAAAGTCTATCGATCCGCGCAGAAAATTGTAATTCCGCGCAATTATTTTGACGAAAAAAATATCCTCCGCGCAAAAATAAAACTTTCTAATCTGGTAGAATGACACCTATAAACAGGGTTGCCATACCGTCCTTATTTCTAAGACTTGTCCTTATTTTGAAGGGCTCTGTCTTAGAAAAGTTTGTTGTCCTTATTTCTAAGAAATCTCCTTATTTTTGACTAGAGTCCTTATTTTGTCTTATTTTCAACAATTACTATAGTCAAATCCCTGCTACAAGTAAAAGTAAACCTAGAACTGGCCTATTGTGAGATGCACTTAGTATTTTCTACGAACAACGAGTTGCTGGAACAGATTGTTTCTGGCCAAAATATTGCAAACGATATGTCATGACTCGTATAAATGCAAAGATTTGTTCAAAAACGTTTGTTTCGTTTTACATACAAATTTAATTTTTCGAGCAACAGCGACAAACACATTTACACTAAAGAAACAAATAACGTACCAAACATTGATCGGTCCAAGGCTTTTGACCACCCAGTCGCTAATTGCAGGCCTTGCAGGGTGATTTTGCACTGTAAATATCGAAAGTCGCAATCAGTAAAATACCGGTACATAAAACTACAGGCCACCGCATTGTAACATGCCCGCGTTCAGCAATAAGCAATGCAACCGAGTCACTTCGTCGCACAGATCACACAAATCAATGCCGATCAATTTTGCACACTGTAATTGTTATGGCATAAATAAGCAAACAAGCAAGGCAATTGCGCCACAATGGATTTGACGTTCTAAAGTCTTGTTGCGCCAGCCGTCAATAGTCAATACCAATACCAGGACGATATTCTTGGTACCCGTACATAACAGCTTGGCGCCACTAGAGGCAAGAAATCATACACCTGTAATAAACTATTTAGCTTTGTTGGTTTGTAAATGTGTGAATAAAGGAGTGATAAAACATATTTGTGCTCTTGGGTCATATGCAAATAACAAGTATCAGGAATAAAGGAAACCTTAAAAACTGATGCAAAATACAGCAACTGGAGCTGAAGCCTACTTTGCACTTTTACCACCAATCGTGTGTGGCAGGAAGTGTTTAACAATTAGCAAACTGACAGTTGGTTGGCATCCAGCAGGCAGAAGATAATCGGTTCACGACAAATAAAAAGTATCTGATTCTTTAGTAAATTTTCCTTTTGTATGCATTTGAAACAAAATTTGCTACAGCCAATTCATAGAGGTCACGGCCGCGCAGCAAAATGATGGCCTCTTTTAATCAGAGCTACTATACTGTCAATACAGTGGCTCTGTTTTGACTAACATGAGTTCGCTTAATAACTATTTTAAGTGGTAGGCTAATAAGAGCCAATATAGTGGCTGCAATTAAACTAGGCCAAAAAAAGACGATTTTTAAGGTTTTACCAGATTCGAAAAAGTGTGTTTGTTGTATTTTCTTTTTTTATATTGAATATACTTTTTTTTATTTTTTTTATATCACCAATTAAATTGTTACTTTACACAAATATCAGCAGTTGTTGCATACATTTTATTTAAGAATTCCGTAGACACACTATCGACAATACATAGTATAACTAGAATGGTGGCTTTCTGATATACTTCCATTTTATATATTCTATACCAGGTGTGTCAAACTCGCGGCCCGCGGGCCGCATGCGGCCCACGAAGCCCTCCAATGCGGCCCACGAACATTCAACAATTGTAGTATTTTGTCAGATCTTTATCTAATTATAATGAGTTTTTCTTACTTTTCAAAGTTAAAGTTATTATTTAAACAGACATTTACAGAAATTTAATTTATAAATAATAATTCATATGTTATGAATAGAAACGATAGTAATTAAACCGTTCCTCAAACCGTACGGCCACATGCTGCCGCAGAAACGAGTTTGTGCGGCCGTAAATATATGTTCATTAAAATAATGTACTGGCGGCCGTGATGTTTTGTGTGACTGAAAAGAGTATTACTAGCCTAGCAACCATATGCGTCAGACTTTCTGTAGACCTATTGTGTGCAAACAATGCTAAAAACAGATACCAAAAGCGTCACAATATAGATTATGACGTAATAAACAGTTAAAACTGATTTTTGTACTGTGCAGCTCAATCTCTGCAATCAAGTTTGAAATTAATCTGGGCTTTCGGGGCGTCAATAGATGGAATATATATATGATGTAAACCTATTTCTTTACATCTGTAATTTTTTTAAAACAAAAACAGCAAGTAATTGACGCTTGTTGGTAAAATAAGGATCTGCAATGCGGCCGTCGTAGCGAAAAGGTTGTTTAAGTGTATACAACTTAATTAAAAATCACATGCGGCCCTCAGCATAATTTTCAAACTGCAATGTGGCCCTCTAATCCCACGAGTTTGACACCCCTGTTCTATACGATATTTACCAATTTACTATACACATCATTTGATCTACACATATGATTGTTTTTGTAAACAAAAACTAATGGGTCCCCACACGCGTGTTTGTGCGGATTTACGGTAAACTAATGTTGCGGTGATTTTTAAATTCTTAAAACAAATTTTTAGAAAGCATTTAACCCAGGGGTGGGCAAACTTTTCAATGCACGGGCCGCATTCAAAAGTTCTTAATGTTATCGGGCCGCATAGTATTTAACCAACGGCCGCCATTGTTTGCTTGTTTTTGTTTTAAAATAACTGGTGTAAAGAATTTGGTTTATATCATATATATATATATACCATTTAACTTGGTGCACAAGTTTAGCTAAACGAAGCTAACTGTTTATGACGTCATAATCTGTATTGTGACGATTGCGGGGCCTGTTTTTCTCATTGTTTGCACACAATAAGCGGATAAAAAGCCTGACGCATATAGTTACTAAGCTGGTAATCTTTTTTCCAGTCTCGCGAAATCTGTTTTTAGCAGTTTAAAAATCAAAATATTTGGCAAAATAGTTTTAGTTACGTCACGGCCCAATGCATGTATTTTAAAACGGGCCACACAAACTCGTCTCCGCGTCCGCATGTGGATTGGTTAAAACGCTACAATTGTAATTGTTTCAAAATAAACAAGCATTTTAAGCACGTTTTTTTGTTAATAAATTCCTTGCGCCAACATTAAACAAGGCGAGCCGCTTTTAGTATCCATCCTTAGGTGTTGTGCGGGTCTGCGTTAACGATTCTGAAGCCGTTTTTTAACAGTTTGCAAAGTACTGCAACGACCTAAACTTGATCCAAAGTGACCAAAGTTTTGGCGTCAACAGTGCAAAGTGGGCTGTATTTGAAAAAGTAAATTGCTTTTACTTTTATCGAACGAAGAAATTGTGTCAAGTGACGATTTGCATGATAACGTGGCAGAAACAACAGGCAAAGGCACATAAAAAGTATATGTTTAGTTCCTATGCTGGTACGGGTACAGATACAGCACATGGTATAGGTATCGGCAAGTCGCACCCTCGGTACTTTTTATTATTTTTTAAAAACTCTACGCCTGTGCTTAATACTATTCAGCGTTGTAATACTATTCAGCGTTGCTCGGTAACTTTCTCTTTAAAATTTACTAACACTTGGCGGGCCGCATGAACTCCTTTGCCGGGCCGCATGCGGCCCGCGGGCCGTAGTTTGCCCACCCCTGATTTAACCCAACAATGAAAAATTTTGTTGTATTTTTTTTGCACTATTATTGTCGTATAATTACAAAAACATTAAAAAAGAACGAAACAAATACTTTCAATTTAATCTCTTGCTTAACTTTGTTTCGTAAAACGAGTTTTTCATTTAACTTTGTTTCGCAAAACGAGTACCATTGACATGTAGTAACCTTTTAGGATGCACACACCAAACGACTGTTTGACCTTTTGACACCGTTTTCAATAGCACGCCGTCCTTGGTGTTCAACAACACCGTTTGACCTAATTTATACATGCCTTGGGTATTTGATTCAAAAAAAAAAAAAACGCTACGTTATGACGAAAGAAAGTTCTGAACTGTGTTAGTAATACCTACTAATTGACCTTAAGTAACCCGTGGTCATGCAGCGGCCAACCTGACAACGAGCATTTAAAAAAACTTTTATCTTGTAAAAAAGTCAAGTTTATTTTTTTATATTTAGTTTGTTTAACAAAGTTTTGCTTGACATTATACGAAACTTATTAGGTTTAAATCGCGTCATAAGTGTGAAACCTTTGCCGAAACTGAAAATGTGAGTGATAACTTAATAAAACGACATAGCATTGCTGTGCAAAACAGCTGATTTCTAATCACCGAAACGACGTCTCGTAAAACGTCTGTCCGACGTCAAGCTGAGCCTTCCCGCTCTGCCCTATTATTCGTAAACGTACTCTCTTGGGACTTCTGCCTACAGTGTCTTTCTTGACCAAACGAGCGTGTGTCGGTGGGTCATTCGGGGTCAAACTTCAGGTGGACCAAGTTCAGATTAATATTTAACATATGTTCAAATTTGAAGCACTCTTTCTTTACTAAACGAGCGTTACAAACCAGCGTTAAAAATTTTACGTTTCGGGGGCCTGTGGGTGAACCGCTGGGTAACTTGGGGTCAAACTTCTGGTGGACCAAGTTTGGATTAATTTCTAACATATGTCCAAACTTCAATAAATTTGAAGCACGCTTTCTTCACTAAACGAGCGTTACAAACCAGCGTTAATTTTTTTACGTTTCGGGGGCCTGTGGGTGAACCGCTGGGTAATTTGGGGTCAAACTTCAGGTGGACCAAGTTTGGATTAATATCTAACATATGTCCAAATTTGAATAAATTTGAAGCACTCTTTCTTGACCAAACGAGCGTTACAAACCAGCGTTAGACAGAAAAAAGAAAAAAAGAAAAAAAAAATACGGACAAAAACAATATGTGTCCCCTTCAGGGAAGGGGACCCATAATTAGCAAACCAATGAAACGTACATATCAAGACTGTGCAAAGAAAAACAAGCCATGCATTTTACAATGCATTTTTGTCTGAACTAATAAATACACTTACAATGCTTTCAACTACTGTTTATGTAGTGATAAGCCAAGATACAATAATGCTAAAAAACACAGAAAAGGGTTTAAAAATCGACATTTAAATTGTAAATTGCAGCATCCAACATAAAAGTTATTTGATCTTTAAAAAAACAACTCTACAAAAATAAATACTCCATTGTAGGAAATTGTAGTATCACATCCCGCGTAAACCATATCTTTTCAACAAGTATGAACTGCACATAGCCAACAAAAAATCCACAGCCAACATCGGAAATGTGGTGGCGACCTAACATCACCCTTGAAAAACCAACCAAGATGCCCCAAACTGCCACACATATCCGAATCAATAAACTTAAATTTAAATGTGTCAGAAGCAAACATGACACTGTTGCTGCTCTTGTAGCATGCCCAGATGGAAATGAATACTTATCTAAATGAACAGTGGCAAACATATCGTCTTTATTGTACATAGGCCTTGGTCTTCGAAATACACTTTTTAAAAGTGCTATATTGGCAAGGTCCACAAAGAGTGCAAGCAACAGGTTGAAAAGCACAACTTTCATTGGAATTGAGGTTGTTAGGTATAGGGCAAGAAAACATCCACCCAGCCATGAAATTCCATGCCCAGAGAGTTCTAGTAACATCATTAATGGACGCAGAGGTCCATGATCGGCACACACTGCAAGTTTTTTTGACGTACACAAGTCGAGCGCATGTAAAGTCTTTACTAGAGTAGAAGTAATGGAGTTTGACCTTGGTCTTGCTGGATCTGACAAAATATTTAATTAAAAAAAACTATGTATGGATACTGTATCTGACAAAATATTTATTTTAAAAACAACTATGTATGGATACTGTATCACTTTTCTGACAAATCAAAAAATGGTTAAAATTAAAAACAATTTCAGAAAAATAGAATAGACCAGAAAGGTTTAAAACAAAACTGACAGTTCAGTGCTGAGGTCAAACAAAGAAATAAAACATATTCCGTTTATTTTAAATCCTACCTTAAAATGTCAAAAATTAAGAAAGTATAGGAAATGCTTACTTTTTTGTTCGGCCATATGAAGTCCCGGCGATATTTAAAACTATAGTCCACAAACAGCTAAACTCTTAACTGTAAAATTGCAAGTGGTCTCAAATTTCACAACAACAAAAATACAACACGGTGACAGCATAGTCCTCTAAATAGAGGACTCTGGTGACAGCTGACAAAATCGACCAATCCGGACCGACAGAAAATGTGTGAAACCATAGATAACATGCAAAGTTACATGACACTAAGAAACATTTCGCAGTAAACAAAATGGTTTCCAACCTTTTTGTAGTCACGGACCCCTTTTTAAATTTTTTATATGTCTGTGGACCCCCAACGTGATTTACCGTCACGTGATTCAAAGTCTTCTAGTCCATGTGTATTATGAAGTCACAAAGGAAACGTTCACAAAAGGGTAATTGTTCTTGGCTCAAAAGTGTGAAAATTTACATTACAAAAAAATTATTACTAAAAAAAATTATTAATAATTAAAAACAATTATTGGTATAGAAGTGATGACTACAACATTTGATGTCCTGGTACTTGCCTTGATGCGATTATAAGTTCTACCATGGAATACTAAAACCTGTGGGCAATACAGAATGGACTGTTTCGAACTCGTCCAAGTCTGTTCAAGAGATAGCACAGTTGCTGTCCCTGTCCAAGGAAGAGGTAATAATGGTGTCGTATGACGTCGTGTCACTTTTTATAAGTTTGCCAGTGGACCTGGCGATGGACATTGCGTCATCCAAGATTCTAAACGACTATAGCCTTAAAGACAGAACAACATGGTCCCCGTTGGATATTGTGGACGGTTTGCGGATTTGCTTGGAGCAATCCTATTAAACATTCAGGGGAAGCTTTTACCAACAGGTTCAAGGCACAGCGATGGGTTCCCCGGTCTCTGTGGTTGTCGCAAACATGACAATGGAAGCGCTTGAGGAAAAAGCCTTATTAAAATTTGCCAACATACCAAGATTCTGGCGGCGATATGTTGACGACATTTTTTGTGTCATTATTAAGAACCTAAGGCATTCCTACTGCATCTCAACGAGGCGCAACCAGGCATTCGGTTTAGCTTTCGGACATTCTTTGAGAATGGGGCACATTTTTTCACAAGGCGGCGCTGCGCAAAAGGTCAAAATTTGACTGGAGTTGTGATTCTAGTGTCGCACGCTATTGCTAACAAATCGTAGCATCATGTATTCAGCATGGACTGTTGCCAAACTAAAACTTGAGTTGTGCAAAAGAGGTGCAAAAACAACGGGTAAAAAGGCTGAATTGATAAACAGGTAATTTGTTCCTTTATTAAGAATAATTTAGATTTAGAGAGATAAAAATAAAGAAAATTAACACTGGTTTCTCAGTGGTACTGGTATTTGCAGAATGTAAATAAGCATGCACAGGAATATACATAGCCGATTTATATTGAGGAAACGTATAGTTTAGGAATGTTTGAGAAAAAGCACAGGTATTTTTTTGTTCAGGTTGGAAGCATATGACAGAAATCAGAACTTTGTGTCATCTGTCCAAGTTGATCAGTTATGTGGCACTAGTACAGTGTACTGGCCTAGATGTGGATATCAACAGCTTACAAAAGATTCAAAAATACCAGAAATTTCAACAGTTCACATTCAAAATTATTTCAAGTTCCGATCAGCAGCAGACAACATTTGCAACAATGACATTAAGGCCATACAAAAAGGGAAATTGTTAGTGGAAGCTTATCATGTCCAAGCTTGCAGCACAGTTTCAGAAAAGCTGCTTACATATGTCAGTGGAGTAGTACGAGCTTCAATGAAAAAGCAAGTGTCATTTAACGTAAAATTAAGTTTAAATTTAGAAGGGTTTGTAGTTAACAACTCCTGTGAGTGCCCAGCTGGTAAGGGACCCAATGGAACATGCAAACATTTGGCCGCCATTGCACTGGTGCTGGCCAGATTTGTTGAATTGCATGAAATTTGGATAAACCCAAGTTGTACTGAAAAACTACAATCATTTCACCACCCCAGAGTGATACAAAGAGGTAAAGTAGTTTTTGTAATCTTTACACTGCTTTTTGGACACCAAAATAAGTGTAATCATATCCAATAAAAATCTCTGTAAATTAGGTAATGCAACGAGAACGTCGAAACTGTTTCCTTCCCATGGGAAGGAGCATGATGACCCAAGGCCACAGCGGTTTCGCAACATGCCTGGTTACCAAGATTTTGTGAGAAGTACAGTAATCAATTACTGTAGCAAATCATCCAAAGATATTAGCATAAGGCATATTTATGGAAGTGCTGACTTGAAGACAGCAACTGCTGACCATGACTATTTTGTTTTGCCATTCCATGAATACTGGGTTGAAAAGTCATTGAAGGTATAAAAAATACATGGCAAAAAATAGCTGTGTTATGTGTCTATCTCATACTTTTTATTTATTTATCAGGTATCTGAAACTGAGGCAAAGTTAATTGAAAGAAGGACTGTCATGCAAAGTGAGTGCAAGGAATGGCACCTTCAACGTGAGTGGCGGCTAACAGCTTCACGATTTGGAGACATAATTAATATAACTGATCGAAGGGATATGAGCAAGCTCTGTACTTCAATGTATTCAACTGCAAACATTCAATCAAATGCCATTATTCATGGAAAGACATATGAGTCCATTGGTTTAACAAAGTTTTCTGAAGATTCAGGAATTGCAGTTCTTCCCTGTGGTCTTTTTATCAGTGTGTCTTATCCCTATTTAGTTGCAACACCTGATGGTTTAGCTTATGATGGCATTGTTGAAATTAAATGTCCATATAATGGCCGCAACTCTAAGATCGAAGCAAACAGTTGCTTTCCATTTTTGGAAGCCAGTTTGGGTGTCCTTCAGCTCAAAACAAGCCACAAATACTATAAACAAGTTCAGGGTCAACTCGCAATATGTAAGAAACCATATTGTTATTTTATTGTGTATACATTTTGTGATATGTTTGTGCAAAAAATTATGCTTAATGTCAACTATTTTGAGAACTGTATGTTGCCTAAGTTGAAAAACTTTTATGACACACAATGGAGACCTTTTTTGGGAGATGTGCTATGTAAGAAAAATACGTAATGTTGTTGGTAATTATTGTATTTTTGATGTGAATCCACTATGAAATATTATTTTCAAACTACCTAGCAAAAAGTGAGCAAAAATAAAAGTTATACCATAAAAATACAAGGATCATATTGCAGAATGGTCAGAAAAAGTACATGAGCACCAACAGAACATACACTTTGTGGTAGGATAACACATACAATTCAGTGGTATGATAATAGGACAAAATTACTGAGCATCATTGACAATATTTCTACGAAAATTGGTAAGCATGAAACAAACAAAAACAATTCTGGAAGTGAGTGGAAGCAGTTGATGTGAAATGGTGGTTTTCAATATTTTGTATGTTTTTGCAAGTCCAATCAAACGTTCCACATGAATACGTTTTGAGGCTATTCTCCTGTCTTTAATTACATCATGTGGTTCCAGCTGAGATTTTCCTTTTAACATAGTAGGAGTGTTCACAAAAACATCAAAATTTGCAAACAAATCTTGAACCATTATCCCACGGTCTGCCATTATACTTTCTTTTGCATTAAATCGTTGGCTTGCTTCCAAATACAGCTCACAGTCTTCAACAATCTGACGATCACTAGCAGAGCCACCATAGCAGTCACTAACATAGGAAACTGTTCCTTTAGGAGTTATTCCAATAAGTGTTTTGACTGTATTCTTGTTTTTATATGTGGAAAAAGTTTGAGATTGTGCAATAACAGCTTCAGGTTTTTCTATTGGTATCTCTGTGGCATCTAAAATGACTCTTGTTGTTGGAAAATGTTTGTAAAAATTGGCAGGCATTGTTTGTTTTACTACTTCTGACGAAGGCCATATGTTAATCTCTTTTAGTTGAAACCATAGGAAATTGATCCAAGTGACAAAGATTTTAGAAACTGTTGATTCTGAAACTTGAAATAAAAAGCTCAAATCTTTGTGATCTTTATTTTGCCGCAGTTTAAGAATAGTAAGGAAGAGTTGGTTTTGGGGTGTCAAACAATCACATTGGTGGTTTAAGTGAAAAGCAGATGGACCAAGTAAATTAAAAAACATGTCAAAATGGGAGGAATCATCAAATCCAGTGTAATACTGAATGGCATTTGCATCATCTTTCAAAGATTCATAATTAAAATTTACAGTATGTTTTAAGAGAGTGCATTGTATTTGTTGAGTGAAGTAGGTGGTTTCATTTTTTGTCAAAGAAGTTTTCTCCAACGGAGCAGATTTATCCGTATCTACAACAACTTCTACAAAATCTAATGCAGGGCTCTCTAAATCCTGTCTGCTTTTTCTCTGCACTGATTTTTTTCCAAACGGAAAGACTGAAGGAACGGCATCTTTTTTTAGTATTCTTTTTTTAATTTTGCCACTTGGGCCACAACTAATTGACACATAGTCGGAGGGTAGAAAATGGTCAAAACAGACAACATCGTAGCTTAAGTTTGGATGCCATAGAGTTTTTGCAGAAAAAGCCTCCCGTTTTATGGCGACCCTCCACCGTTTTAGTAGCAGTTGGTTTGTCGGAAATTTGTGTCCACCAACACGTTTTTTACACTGTGGCACGCAGCAATATGCAGGCATTCCTATTCTTATATCACGGTCTGCAGACAGCAACACCCAATTTTCCGCTCAACAAACTGATACCAGACCTTTCGAACAGCGACCCCTTGTGATACAACGATTCAAGAAACTGTGCCCCATTAATTTAAGCTGTGGAAATATGAATCATATCTTTATCACATAGTGTCGTGACTATTAGAAGGCGGAGAGCAACAGACGGCAAGCGCCATTAAAAATAGTTTGATTCGTTTATGTAAGTATCTGAAGTTAAGTGTGTCACCTTGTTTCAACAAAATTGCATTAAATTTGAATATATCTTAATAGGCTTGCTTTAAATTTGCCTCCTGTGCACAATTTCAACAAGCGCAGCAATTCGTAACGCGGCTAGCAACTGAATGTAAAGCATGTGGTAGGCATGACATGCGGTTTATGTCACTAAGAGTAAAGTCAACAAGGCAACACATTCATCTTTATGATGCAGACCTGCAGTTTGTATATTGAAATGGTTCTGATTAATTCGATATTGTGTAAAAGTAAAATTTCGTTTAGCCGAACTAATTTTCCTTTGTAACTTTTGACCTTCGAAGTTTAAAGTATCGAACTGGACGGTTATTTGCAAGGTCAGTGCGATTTTTATAATAAATTGCAGGCTATACGCATCGACAGACACACAAGTTGCCCGAAATCCGAGTTCGTCACAAACTAGCCCAAAGGTTTGTTCAAATAATATTTTCAAATAATAGAGCAAGTATTAATTGTTCTAATACAGTGGTTCTCAAACTTTTTCTTTATTTTGTCAAAACGAGCCCTATTGCGCGGGCTCGCAGTCCTTATAGGTCTGAATGGGTATTTCAGAAAAACGAAAGTTAATTGCAGGATTTTAGCTAGTTATGCAAATTTGATCCATAGACAGCTTGTAGCATCACAGAAAACACGAAAAAAAAACTTCGCAGTGATATAAAGTTGTAGTGTATTTTTACAGCTAATGTTTTCTTTTAGGGTAAAAAAATACACACCAACCAAAGATCAGCAATATGTTGATACAAGATCAGTTTTAACCGACAAGGTCACTCTTGTACACAGATTTTCTTTTTAATTATGGACTATCCAGATCGAGAAGAAAAAAGTCCTGAAAAATGCAGCAAGGTCATGGGTTTCACTTTTTCTCTGTTGGCAGCATTTAGCTGGGCGCTTGGTGGATTGTTATTCAAATACCTAAAAGATGCTGGAGCCGATCAAGTTCAACTTGCGAGATCAGTTTTGCAATTTATTGTCCTTTTACCGCTGCTTACCTACAAAAAGAAACAACTCTTTCAGGACGATTCAAAAACTAACTTTATTTTAATTGTTCGAGGGTTGATCGCCGTCGTGGCAAACTGTTTTTTCTTCTCAAGTATCAAATTTATTCCACTCGGTGATGCGGTATCTGTGATGAACTCTTATATAACTCTGGTCGGTTTATTTGCCTGCATCTGCCTCAAAGGTGAGTAAAGTTATTTGTGTTTGATTTGTAGTGCACGATATGCTATTAGGTCACCCATAGGACACATGTTTTTGCACTGTGTGAGTGACTACCACTTATGATACTTAGCAATATTTCAATGTATCCATTTTACTGCAGAACGGTGCTCCGTAGGCGAAGCTCTGCTTTCCATCCTTACTTTTGTCGGCTTGGTACTTGTTGCTCGTCCTTCGTTCCTTTTCCAAAGGCGTCGGAATCAACAGGAAATCTGGTAATTGGAATACTGCTGTCATTTGCTACAGCACTTGGTACCACAGTGGCCATCGTTGTTGTTCGCTACCTGGGTTCAGAAATCCATTTCAGCATCACAATGTTGCATTACTCATGGGTTGGAGTCATTTACAGTCTTGCTTTACCGGCTAGCAAAGGAATCCTGCAAATTCCATGCCTGGACGACCTGCTGCTGATATTGCTGATTGCCTTTGTGGGTGTATTGGGACAAATGTTTATGATCATTTCTCTACAAAAGGAAAAGGCTGGACGTGTCGCAGTCGTACTATCGACGCAAATTATTTTTGCTCTAATTCTGCAATTAGTGTTTCTAGGTTATTCGCCAACCCTTACAAGTTTAATCGGTTTGCTGATCATATTTTATTCGTCTGTCGTTTTGACATTGAACAAGATTCGGGGAAGTGATACACACAACGAAAAAACTGACGGAGATTAAAACCACCGTAGCTCTTCAAAAAACAACTCTATTTAAAACCTTAGATTTGTCGTTAAATAAATTTGGAAGTTATCTTATAACTAGAGCGATTATTTTCTGAACTAAAAGACGAAAAATTTTGAGCTACAAATTGAAAATTTTGACAAGTTTTGACTTAAAAAACTTTTTTTGACAAAATTATGACCTATGAAGAATTCAAGTAGTTAAATTACCCATTATGCTTGATTTTATGGTTTGTGTCACCAGACAGTGTAGTTCAGTTGACTAACAACAGAATTGGTTGTTTACAAGAGAATCATTGCAGCAAGTTTTTGACCATTATGCATAATATAGGGTTACCAGTCGTCCGGAGTTTCCCGGGCATGTCTGAAATTTTGACGCCTTGCAGCCTGACTTAAGGTTTTCGTTATTGCTGTTGTCCGTGCTGACTGCTAATTTTGATGCACGATGCACCCTACCGCATACATTCATGCGAAATACGGCGTCTAAAAAGCATACTCTGTTAACACCAGAACTTGTCAGCTTAAAACTTTTTTTTAACTTATTTAGAATCACAACTGCGCTTTTTATCTCTATGGTAGTAATGTTATCTTTGTTTTAAAACGGCACTGTTTGGGTTGGTAATGTGTAACAACATGCCATACAATGCATTGTGACATAAATTCAAAGGTATTGATTAAAACTGTCAGGAAATTTGGTAACGCAGTTATGGTACCCTAGCATAATAAGAATGTGCAACCTTTGTCACTCATGGGCCAAATGCAATTAATATGGTTTGACCACAGGCTGCACTTTTGTATGACCAAAGTTGATACCAGACACCACTGGCATAAATAGTATAATGACGTTAAGTTAACTCTCCTACAGTTTCACTTTTATGAGGTTAAACCTAAAGATTTATTTCTTATTTGAGTACTTTTTCCTGTTTGTTTTCACTACAATAATAAACTGAAGAGAATATGAACAAGAAATTGTAAAGTTTAGGTTGATCATTCCTACTAATCTAAAAATAAGTGCAACATTAAAAAAACACAGTGAACTTTCAAATATGTTCATGTAGTTCTGCTCAGAAATCTTTGAATTTCTATATACAACACATAGCATTAATATAGAATTTAATTAATATAGAATAAAATTATATTCATTGTTGAGTTTGCAATAAAATTCTTAACAATAAGATAAGAAAAGATATTTGCAATAAATTTTTATTGAATGCAGTATCTATAGATGTGTTAAGCAGTGAAAATTTTCTGGTGACTATGATGTGAATGTTTATGATGACAGTGATCTGAGATTTAAATAAAGTATGTAGCAGTTTTATGAAGTGACATTGCAGATAACTTGAAGAAATAGAATGTAGCTACTCCCAAGTCATCACAATAAGATACATGCAAAGTATTTACACATGGTAAAGAAGTTAACCTTTGTTTAGAACAGGGGTCTTCAACCTTTTTAGCTCAATCGCCCCCTTTCCAAGGCACTGGCTCCTAATCGCCCCCCTATGAGATTGTTATTTGTATAAAATTTCTGCCTTTTGAGCAGATGTGGGCGGTTAAATCTAGCACAACGAAAGCTTCAGTCAACACCTAATTTAATTGCAACATGCAAGGTCCATTTTACGCAATTCAAACGCATCTGAGAACAATTTGTTAAATCATAGACAAAACAATATTACGAGTGTGCGCAAACAATCGCTTTCTTTTGTTAAAAACAGTAGGGCATTACTCGGCAGAGGTGAATCCTAAATGATGCAAATACTTTGCGGTTTGGGAAGCGCTTTTAGGCCCATAGGTAGTGAATAAAGCGAAAAAAGTTTGAGGTACAGTTTGATACCGTTGTAAAAGTATGGCCTGTCACCATACATAGCCACAATAAAGTGTCCCCTGTGGCTAATTAAATGCCTAACCTTGGTTTCGAGATCACAATGTATGTAAATAGCAGCATGTTTAATTTGATGTGTCCATTGTCCCTGGTGTTTGTTTGCAAGACGAATTATATCTGCTTCTAAGTCAAAGTTAGCTGAGTCTCACAGTTATGGTACATATTTATACAATCCGTAATGTTGAAATCGCCCCCTTTTGAAGTCAAATCGCCCCCCAACTTCCAAAATTGTCACCATCGCCCCCTCGGTAGACGAAATCGCCCCCTGGGGGGCGATATCGCCCCCGTTGAATAACCCTGGTTTAGACGTTTTGTATTTGCAGACCTTTGAAAGGTTTGTGTCATTCACTGTGTAGAAACAATTACATTGGTAATTGCTGTGTACAGTTAGGACCCAATTAATTACGGAAAATATATATAAATAAATTGCAAATTTGGTCAATGGTGTGTGTGATTAAACAGCAAATAGATTATACTTTCAGTTGTATTGGAATTTAAAGTTATTTGGATTTTGGAAACTGTAGTTCCTTCCTGGTGGTGAACTAAAAGAGTTGCTACAGTCTCTATTCTTTGTGTAGTAAAATCAATACAGTACTTTGAGTACTACAAATTAATCAATGTGTAAAAAACATTTCCTTTTGTTTGCAAAACTCTATTGTTTCTGGCAGGACTGCAGGTTTGCTTAGCTGAGGTCTTTGCACTATTTAGCCTGCCTGTTTTTCTTACCTAAAAGTTTTCTTTTTGAACCTAATTTAACATGCTTTGTTTGGGAAAAAATGCTAATGTTTAAATGCATGAATAAAAGTGCTAAAACTGTGACAGAGCATCACAAATTTACCATGGATTACCTTGTCTGTTAATTGTGCGCAAATACACAACCAGCATCAAAACATGTATAATTACTGCAATTAGAATAAACGTTCGTTAGTTTCCTCAAACATCCATGCATGAAAGGTATTTCTAAAAGAAGGATAAGGTCAGAATAATTGAGTAGCATTGCAAAAAACATAATAAACTTGCCTTTGATGTTTTATTGGCCGTAACAGTGGCTGCATGATGCAATGCAGTGATATGTATCCAGTACATGCTCACAGTCACCCAAAGGGTTACAGCATGCAGTACTAAAAGCGTTTAATGATCAGTATGTTTTGTCTAAAGTCAAAGGCCTGTCTACTTTTAAAAGAATTGTTTACTTCATGACACACACTGTGATAAACATCGCATTATTTTGAACTCTTGTTTAATTATTATAACCAACACCTGAAAATAAACTTACCATAAGTCTCCACAGTTAACTGAAACAGATTTAAATGCTTGTTTAGAAATTGTTCCATATTGACTTTGAGCAATATATTAATTACAAAAACATGATTGCGCTATGTCACATTTTAACTATGTTAATCTTATTGAAACTCACTTGATTTATATCCAAACTTTGCAGATCTCTTTGCTAGTAATTTATTGTTTTGTTTTTGTAGCTCCATTACCCCACTAAAAAGTAAGTTAAGTTAACGGACATGCAGAAATATCATAACACACACTATTCCAAATTGTAAATTATAAACAATGTAATACTAACCTAGAACATACAATCAAACTCAGAAGAACAAAACCTATTGAGAAATATGACAATTTATTAGTCATTTTGTTGAAACAAGATCAAACACTCAGCAGAATAGCTTTGATTTCTGACATAAACGAAATCAAAGGATTTTTACTGGCACTTTAATTCATAAGCCGTTGTCTAACGTTTGATATGAACCATTTCGACTTCTCTCAAGCAATGTCTATGTTGCCTCATTTTTGTCAACATTTGCAAAAAATGCACTTTTTTAAATCTGCCAACATAGCAGTTTTTGCATTGTTGTCTATGTCTCAATTGTTTCCTGCTAGTTTTTGTCAACAAATATTTAAATTCGCCAATATATGCAACTGAAGGGAAGTTAAACAATTTGGATTGTGAAACTGCAGTCCCTTACTGGTGTTGAACTAAAATAGTTGCTATAGTCTCCCTTTGTTACAAAGTAAAATACAAATTCTACTGCAAACAATTCATTGTGTAAAAACATTTCCTGTTGTTTGCAAAACACTGTTTCTGACAGGACTGCAGGTTGGCTAAGCTGATGTCTTTGCTGTATTTAGCCTGCCTATTTCCTTACCTGATAGATTTCTTTTTAAATCTTAATTTAATATGCTTTGTATTCAGAACAATGCTAATCTTTTAATGTCTGAATAAATGTACCTAAGCTGTGACAAAGCATAACAAATTTACCACTGGTTACCTTAAATCAGTTTTATTTGCAATTATGCAAAACACATATTGTTAATAAACTCGCTTGTCGCTTCCGATGTTTTATTGGCCGTAACAGTGGCTACATGATGCAATGCAGTGATATGTATCCACTACATGCTCTCAGTCACCAGTAGGGTTACAGCATGCAGTACTAAAAGCATTTAATGATTATTATGTTTTGTCAAAAGGTTAAATGCTTGTCGTTGTCTAATTTTATGAGAATAGTTTACTTATAGGCATACACACTGTGATAAACATCTCACTATTTTGAACTCTTGTTTAATCATAAGTCGCCACAGTTACCTGAAACAGATTTAAATGCATGTTTAGAAGCTGTTCCATAGTTGTATTGAGCCATATATATGCATATGTGTGGGGACCCATTAGATTATGCTTGCAGAAACAATTATGTTATAAAGTGCCAGGAAAAAGATAGGGACCCAATGAAATGTAGGTGCCAATGTTTTTGCAGATTATATTTGCCATACTTCTAGAATAGCCCATATTACTGTAGCTGTTTTTTCCAAAGCATACCCGGCAATATAGATAGTCCTTCAGCGATCTGTCACAAGCAGAGGCGGCGTTCCTCCTGAGATGACAAGAAATCATCAAACAAGTTTTGTCCGTATTCTTTTTGCATCATTATTGTCATATAATTACAAAAAAAGTAAATAAGAACAGGCATAATACTGCGCAAAAACAGCTGATTTCTAATCACCAACACCACTGTCTCGTAAAACGTCCGTCCAGACTTCAAGCTGAGGACTCCCGCTGCATTCACCTGCCAAGTGAATTACTACCTTGAGAGTTGAGTAGGGATGATAAAAACTTAAAAAAAAAAGAAAAATTTTTTTTTTGAGTAATTGGGTATTCTAGAATAATTAATGCGAATCTAGAATATCGAATCCAATTCTTATATTATTTTTGACTGAGCAATCATTAGTCTTGACAACTAAAGTAGACCGGTTTAATACATTATAGAACATATTTTTCACATATAATGTAAAAAAAGAACCAACCAAAACAAAGAAAAACCCTCGGAAAAAACTTTGCACAACTGCATTGAAACTAAATGACCCAAAATCCACTAAGCCTGAAAAATTAGCATAAGGCTAAAAAAAACTTTTACAATTTTATTTAGTGATTATTATTGCTTTCAGTAGAATTAACTATGTTGTAAGCATGCTGTAGTAGTTTGATTTGTTGATGAGGACTGACATAGACTCCCTAGTGTACTAATATATAACGTTTGTTAACCTAAAACAACTGCAAAAACAGGCACCCTAGCAAAGTTAAAACGTTTGGTGATGTAAAGCTGGGACAGCTGGGTGATTTTAAATTCCAGTTAAACTTTAGCGGGTTTGCAACACAAAATGTGAACTTTGCAGCGTGTACTAACTGCATTCTTATGTTTGTATGGGGTGAAAAAATGATGCAAACGTCATATGTTATGGGATTCCATCACTGATTTTGCGATATTAACAGACAATCCAATGCTTCCAATCGCTGCCTAACGCCATGACCCCGTTGCAAAAAATCGACGGTTTGTCATTCAATGGCATAAGCATAATCACGTGATCAGATGGGTAACAAGTGCGCTAATCGTTATTTATGCCTTCAACGCACAACCGTCGTTATGGTGTTGTTATAGCGACTCGTGAATTGGCGTCATAACGTTGTATAGCGCTCACTGATTTGATCCACTTGCCGTCTTTGGAACTGGTACAATGACCGGGCGTCGACGTAAAAGCGTAACACATGTGTTTACATTTTTACCAACGGTGAGAGCACATTTAAATCGCTTCCAATTACCCTATATAAACGGCAAAAATGAATTCGAATCTAACTGGATTCGAATCCAAAGGATTCGTTATTTTACTTTGAACATCCCTAGAGTTGATACTTCTATCTGACTGACAGTGTACACATATTATTGGCTGCAAAAGTACCTATTTGGCCGATTAAGGCAAATTTTTAAATACTAAACGAATAACCTACTGCAAACAATTGTTTAACAGGGCTTGTATTTCTGGCCTAAAACTTATTGTTTTGGGGTTTAAGGAGTAAAAATGGGTGAATCCAATAAAAAGTTACAAAATTGTTTAGAATAGCTTACATTGCACCAACCAACAAAGCATGAAACCCTCAGATTATGTACTTGGGTCAGCACAGCCGTTTTTTCATTTTGGGGGCCTGTGGGTGAACCGCTGGGTCGTTTGGGGTCAAACTTCAGGAGGATCTAATTCGGAACAATAACTAACATCTAAGCAAATTTAAATAAATTTAAAGCACTTTTTGTTGACCAAACGCATTTAACAAACCAGCGTTAGACAGAAACGAATATTTTGGGGTTTAAGGGGTGAAAATGGGTAAATCTTTTTTTAAGGTACAAAATTCTTTGAAATACCTTATATTGCACCAAACAACAAAGCATATAACTCCGAAATGAAATACAAGCAAGTATAGCCGTTTCAAAAATTCCACGTTTTGGGGTGCATCCCACTTTGTTTTTGTTGATAACCCTAGTATATAAGGTTAATAGGGTCGTCCAAAAGGGGAAAAAATATAAATTACAAAAAGCAATCTCGAGAAAAGAACATATGGTTGCTGATTAATCTCGGAAGACCACGTGATTGATGCATGTTCAACCCTGTAGCCCTAACATTTACCCCACAAGCCCCATAAGTGTAAAACGTATTTGTATGTTACTGGACACTACAAACGAAAGATTTCTGTTGCTCAATAGTGTCACAAGGGCATGCAGTTGTATGTTACTCGTTTGTGACTTTGTGGATTGCTTGGTGAACTGCCATTGTGGGCTCACCACAAACACATTAAAAAATGGTTTTGACCAAAGGCATCGACTTCCAGCAACCTCGTGCTCACCTTTCCCCAGAAGAGGAGTGGGAGGAGCAAGACGAGCGACGTGACAGGTCGATTCGAGCGACTTTGTCCCGTCCAGCAGTCTTGTGATGCGCGAACTGCTTATCGTGGGTTGGTTTCCCAACCGTGGCAAACGTTGCGACCACGTGATTGCATTGCAATGTACTTTCACGCACGAATCCCACAAACGGAAGTCGGGAGTATCTATTAAAATTGCAGAAGTTTTAGGGCTCGAATGGAGTTCGTTTTGGTTGTTTGGACTCACCGAATGTCGGCTCGTCCCCAGCTCTGTCACAGGTGACGTCCGTTAGATTGAAAAGATCGCATCTTTTTTCGTTGGTTGTTATGAAAAAGGGAATATTTAAAAAGAAAATAGAGCGCAACGCTCTTGTTTTGAACCTTACCCGCTCAATGGTGCCATCTAACTTATTGTGTAAGGAACTGCATTCCGCAAGGGGCTTTTCGAGCAAGAAAAGGTTAAGCGTTGGACCTTTCTCGCCCCGCACTCTGCGCCTTCCTATGCCCAAGGAGAGGATGCGATACTTATCAGGGCTTATTTTTTTCTTTTTTATCAGGATGCAAAGGTACTTACACAAAAAAATCTTTTCACAGCCACCTAAAGTGCAATGCTTCCGCTAAGCAGTGACGTGTTGGGCCTCCGCAGCAAAACTACATCTGCTGAAGCATATTTGATACAAATTACTGTTATTTTTCAACTCTACAAACAACTTTTGTTTGTGGTGTTTTGTACTGCAATTGGTCTCCATGAAACGGTTTTATGAAACTAGAAACAAGACTTGCAACACTGTGGCATTAATGGCAGCGTATACGCTCTTGCTTCACAACAGAACCCGTTTTCACACGGCCGTTTAGCGGATTATATACCCATATCTGCTGAAAACTATGGCCTTTGTCTGAAGAAAAATACCTCCACGTGTTTCAGAAAGACTCAAAACGTGGTTTTGAAAAAAAATCCTTTTCACTTTTGATTTTATATCCTTCATTTAATCCAACCTGTCTTTGCATAATACAGTACCAAAATACAACAACAAGCACAAGTAATGCTATTTCTTCATGTGTTTGAGGAAAACATGGGAGTAACAAGAAAAATATTGTGTATGCAAGCCAATGAAAATTCACATTCCATGCATTTAGGTGGCAGTTTCAGAGAAATTTCAAAGTTTAACATAACACTGTAAATATGATATATATGGAGAGCAGCAACAATACTGCTTAACAAAAGAGACAATAATGGCAAAGTTCGACTTGCAAGTATTTAGTTGGGAAAACATTCAACATTTCCTTAAAATTTTGTAATCTTCATTTACTGAATTCAAATTGGAGTAACATTTATGTAAGTAACTTAACATCAATCAGTAACGTCAATTTCAGTAACAATGAAATATTTTCAAACATCAGGTGAATTAAGAGCATTTGAAAGACTTGCAAGTTAAAATTTTGCCAGTACTGGTTCCAACCCGCAGTAACACATAAGAACAGAAACTAGTACGAAAAGAAAAGGAACATATTTTAAGACAAGTGACACAGACTTAAGATGGGAACAGTATAGATGCAAATGAAATATTGTAGTGGCCACAAAAACTCATTTTTAGGGAATTACACTGAATGTTTTCCATATCCAACAAAAATTTGAAAGAAAAATCACCTGATATTGCTGTAAAGACAAGGGTAACAAATAACACTAAACAAAGCTGCTTAAGTATAAAGATGATGCAAGGATATATATGTTACAAAAAACATATTAGCACTATGTCTGTTTTATGAATTGCATTAGCGCAAATAAATCCTTGGAAAATTTTTAATCTAGTTTTTTTTCTTCCCCCATAGAGCCCTTGGCACAAGTCACAGAAGGTCCAAGACCGATTGAACTTGTGTCACTGTTGGTAAAATACTTGGATAACAAAACAGCTTAATTTGTTGTTTAAGGTGAAATCAATGTAAACCATTATAGTAATATTGCCACTATTTGCCATCAGCAACATTTTAGGTTAGTTTCCAGCAAACAGAATTTTTCAACTTTCTTGAAACTGGAACAATGTGGGGCTATTAGACAAGTACAAGCCTAAAGAATGCCAAACATAAACGAATTTGGCACAGGTGCTCTTTGATTATTTTCTTTTGGGAATACATATGCAAAAAAGGTTTTGTAAAACATACATGAATAAGTTTATATTTTTCTAACTTTATGGAATACAGTTCCAAAAGTAAGTTTATATCTCAGTAACATGTATGTAAACCAGAATTCACTACATAAGAGTAGAAGGCTAATGTACATATGTACAGTGCAAATGATGTGTGCTTGTGCAGTAAGGTAATGGTGCATGTGTGTAAAGTACAAGGACATGACGACACTGATATGTAGAATTGCACTAGGACTACAGAAAAGGGCAACAAAAACACTTGAGTTTACAAAAAAACAGGTATATCTGATATGTGAAAAATGATTGTTGCGTTAGCATGTACAACTTGTGCCATTGATAGCAGAAATCTCATCACATGCCAATCTAACAGTTGCCATAACAACAGATAATACAGCCAATAAGCAGCAAGCTCTGGCAGTATGTTCCTGAGATGAAGGTTACAAACAAACAAAGCTGGATTGCAAAAAGCATTTTATAAAGCAGAAAAAGGGTTTTCTTAACGACATAAATATGCAAAACTATTAAAAATGTCAGAAAATGCACCTTTTTAGCACTATATTTGTCTAGCAAATCTATACTTCTGTGTATTTGCTATTCAAGTTGTTGAAATAATCACATATTTAACAAAATATTGTTTTCTTAAAGGGAAAGTGTTGCTGCAACTTTAAAAAGTGACCGTTTTTGGTTTGTAACAAACTATGATGTAACAATTGCTATTCCCAGCAATATTAATGTTCCCCATTTCAGTTACTATGGCAATCAATCTATTTCAAGCATCAGAAAAGTTTTGTTATGCCAAAATGTTTTCTGTGGAAGACAAGTTGATTAAGCAACACCTAGGTGGTAATTGACACTTGTTGAAGAAAAGTTGAACATGGTGCAGTTGATGAGATGCGGTGATGGTTATGTCTGTTCACGGAAGAAGCCCAGCCTTGCAAATGTCATTTCCATTCGCAGCCTGATAATCTCCCAGTAAATTTGTTCAACTAAAAGTGGAAAGTTTCAACTAAAAGTCAGCATACTTGAAAATTGTAGCACTTACAACAAAATACTCAATGCTAACTTTACGATTGATGAACTGTTTTTTGTAGGTTCAATGGCAATGCTTACCAGTTTGTTTGACAAGCCCTTGTCTGACGTATCGGATGTAGGTAAGGAAATCACAAACGGTGGTTAGCTGAAACGAGAGGATGTACTTAAATATACCACATGTAAACATAACAGTTAAAAATATATCTAAGGATTAAACAGTTGACCCTTTCCTTCCTATATGACCCATAGGATCCTTTTTAATCTTAAAACATCATGTAATGCCAACTAAATTGACACAGTTGAACAAAAAATTTATTAAATAGTAATAAATAGGATAATGTAACACATAAAAAGTATGAACAAATATTTAGTTTTTTCTGTCTTAAAAGTATTTAGTTTTTTCTGTAAAAAACATAGCTGCGGACGAAAATACAGGATATTGCAGCAAAAAAACAAATGTTGGACATGTCAAGAAATAAACACACTGCAATATATATATAAAGCAGTAGCACACACACACACACAGTGTCACTTTGTAAAGGAAGAGAAAATGTTTGAATTCCTGGAAGGATCAGCTGTCATATTTTTAGATTTATCACAAGAGGTATCAATTAAAATGTTTTACGCTGGTGTAAGGGCTATGCTTGGCAAGTCTTAATTGCAATCACATAATCTTGCCAATGATGTCAATACTGTAAGCTGTGTGATAGAAAGCTGGCTTACATCTACAGCTTAAGCCACCCACACATGCTATTAAAGCAGTATAATAGCTAATGGTGCTTATATAGCCTTGTACGCAAATTTTGATCTGGACTGTTTACTAACAAAGGAATTGTGAAGTTTATTGAAAAACAGTAAGATGTCCAAAATTAAGGGCAGTGGTAGGATGGTTTCAGAGGTTAGTTAAACAGGAAAACAAGGGCTAAAACGAGCTATCATTTGTTAAACTAGAAGGGTGACTTAGCACATTTTGTTGTTGCATTTACACTATAACCTATTTTGAAACATTAATATATTTCCTATGCTTATTTTGTATTGGGTCCCATATTAGCCATCGTCTTTTATAACCTTAGTCGTTTCTGCAGGCAAAAACTCATGGGTCCCCACACATGCAAAGTTGAAAATAATGCAATTCAAGAGATAACCATGAGAAAGTCGGGCGTTGTAAGGTAAAACACAGTGATCGGCACTGGGCTTAAATAATAATACTATGTAGAATACAAACTATAAAATTAGATTCAACCCAGATATTGTTTAAAGTATGTCCTATTTATCGTTTTAAAAAACTGACCCATTTTAGGGGGCTAGTAGGGTAACTAATTGGGTTCGACACACAAACTAAAAATTATATAAAAACCACAATGACTCAATCAATAGTACTGCAAAATTTCAGCTAAATCCGCCAATGTTTAAAATTTCGAACACTAGAGGTGTTTTGAGCAACAACCGTTAATGTTTCTGACGTCATAGGGCTGTTAACAAGCCCTTAACTGCCATGGCACAAAAACGTCCACCAAGCAACCCACCAACGAGCAACATACAACTGGTTGCCCTTGTAACACTATTGCGCCACAGAAATCTTTTGTTTGTGGTGCCCAGTAACATACAAATATGTTTTACACTTGCTTGTGGGGTAAATGTTAGGACTACAGGGTTGAACACAACAATCGACACCTATAAATGGCATACTATACAAGCTGTCCAAATTTCAGCCAATTCTGACACTGTTTAAAAACTCACCCATTTTAGGGGGCTAGCGGGGTAAATATTGGGGTTATCAACAAAAAAAAAGTGGTATGCACATCTACATGAATATATCTACCATCTGTGTAAATTTCAGCCAAATCCATCAAACATTTGATGGAAAAACGAGTCGGACAAACTTTGGGTAAAAAACACCCATTTTAGGGGGCTAGCGGGGTAAATACTGGGGTTATCAACAAAAACAAAGTGGGATGCACATCTACATAACTATATCTACCATCTGTGTAAATTTCAGCCAAATCCATCAAACATTTGATGGAAAAACGCGTCGGACAAACTTCGGGGAAAAAATACCCATTTTAGGGGGCTAGCGGGGTAAATACTTGGGTTATCAACAAAAACAAAGTGGGATGCACATCTACATAACTATATCTACCATCTGTGTAAATTTCACCCAAATCCATCAAACATTTGATGGAAAAACGAGTCGGACAAACTTTGGGTAAAAAACACCCATTTTAGGAGGCTAGCGGGGTAAATACTGGGGTTATCAACAAAAACAAAGTGGGATGCACATCTACATAACTATATCTACCATCTGTGTAAATTTCAGCCAAATCCATCAAACCTTTGATGGAAAAACGAGTCGGACGAACTTTGGGAAGAAAAAAAAGAAAGAAAAAAAAAGAAAAAACAAACAAACAATTTGAGTAAAATCAATATATATGTATCCCCTTCAGGGAAGGAGACCCATAATAGTACAGATTGTTTTTTTCTTAATTTATATTAAAGATCTTAAGAGGCTGGCTGCTTGAAAAGTCGATCTTAAGTCAGTATTCGTTAGTCAGTAAATGCAGATAATAAAGGCAAAGATTTATAACATGTTGGATTGACATAACTTAAAAATTTATTCTTAACTCATCTACTTGAAATCACACATTATGACACCCTTTTAAAAACAAGTACACGAAAAGAAAAAAAATATTAATATATTAACTTACTCACAAAAAATACTTAGTTAGATAAAGAAGCTGTATTCGAAGTGTAGTATTTTAACACTATTCAGACACACAAAAGATGCTTAAGGGTGAATGTAAATCATTTAGAAGCACTTACCCTATTTCTGCAGGACTGTGAAATAGGAAAGTACTGGTCAGATTCGTCAAGTCGTAGTCGGTGCCTGCATTGCGTCACCAATCCAGACAATTGGCATTTCCTGCATTATAAAACAACAATTGAACCTAAAAAGCTCATTAAAACAAAAATTTTGACAGCTTAGGAACTGATTTGAGTTCTTGGAAAATGGGAAATTCTTTCTTGTATTGCAATGATGATTAAACTCAAACGATGTTTGTGTTAGATAAAATGTAGCCAGTTGTGAAAATGGACAAGTTCACAGAAATGAATCCCAATACACTTGGTCATAGTGCGGTATTTCCTAACCTTTTTATCTCTGACTGTTTTTGCTGCAGAATAACATTTCGTAAAATGTATACTAATGAACGTCCAGCAATGGTTACAATTTTTAATGTCATGCGGTGGTCGCTTGTTTATTTTCATTGACTAAGTAGGAATAAATGTTGCCACTATTTTGGAAAATTGCCACAAATAAACTACATAAACTACATCATTATTGTCAAAACAAAAAAATTGGACTTTGCCTTGCATATTTTGAACAATATACATTATTTACAACCAAAAGATAAAAACTAATATAATCAAGATCATTTTCCCTCAGTACATGACACATACACTAGATCACAACAGATGTTTTTCCTGTGCCCAAAACAGGAAACAAAACCCAAAGGAAATCAAGGAAACCAATATAATGCCTGGGCAGGTACATTAAAAAAGAGACCACAATGTTCTATTGTCACTATTTTGACCTGGGGTGCCCATTGGCAGCAAATAAGGTGATGACATAGTTTCTTTACAACATGAGTACATATCTATCATTTTGCTATGTCAACACTACAATACAAGTGATAACAGTTGTTGCAGCAGATGACCACATACTGTGATGACAATGCAAGGCTATACATTGTCCAAATGTCCATCATGATTATTAACCTTTCTTAACTAACCATGTAGAAATTATATAAAGCACTTTAAACTAAGGGTGTTCATCAATATTATTAAGTATACGAGTATACTGGAAGATGCTACTGCCTTTCTAGGTTGTCAACCAGCCATAAAACTTGGTATGATATATTGGAGTTGTTGTTTTAATGATAACCTCAAAAAGTACATTGGTAAATGCTAAAATATACTCATTGAAAACTGTTTTTTACTAAACACGGTCAAAAGATCCTTGAATATAATTCATGTATGATGGTATATATAACTATGCTCGCCTACTACAATTTCCTTACATTTCACATATGTGCCTACAGAAAACCTGACAAACGACATTAGGCATTAATGATTTGAAAAAAATAAGCACAGAGTGAAAAATAATATGCACAGATTCTTATAATTATCTATCATGTTAAAATTTAAGAAACTTGAACCACAGTTTTTTGGTCAAACAGGAAAAATAGACAGAATTAAAAGACAAGGAAAAGACATATATAGTTAAAAAGAAAACCTAAAACAAACCAAGGCTGAAACAATGGCATAAATCTGCCAATTTGTAAACAAATATACAAATGGTGAGACCTAAATGACAAATGAATTCTCAAATCGATGTCGTGATGACAAAACTAAGTATGACGCAAAACACAAATGTGTCTGCGTCTACGATTGACGACAGGAAATGCTTTAATATGCTGCTGCTGTGCAATACGCGATATTCAAATGAATCACCAGATTTTGTGCTTATGCATGCACACATTTGTTTGAAGAAATATAAAACTTCTAAGCATACACCTTTTTAATAGATGAACCAAATGAGCTAAAATTTATAAGAGTGAAATAAATTTAAATATGTAATTAAAAACTATTGGTTAGGTTTACAGTGTTTTTAATAGTGACACAAAAAGTTCCAACCGAAACTTCTGAACCTAAAATTACCTTTTTTTTCAATTTAGAAAACATAAAAGCATATTTAGCCGAAATATACAAAAACAGATTATGTTTCAATATTATTAACAGTTCTGTTCACTATATTTTTGCTTTAACTTTCCCGCTTCTGACTTCAGCTATAAGTGGTTTTAACTCATCATTTCAGAAGACTATTAAAATCAAGAACTGTTATAAAGCATTCATCTTATATGTTGCCTTTTCTGTATATTACGAGATTTTAAAAAGCTTAATGGGTATGCTGTTGTTTAGTGTTGGTTAAACATGCAAAAAATGGTAGCATATCCAAGCATTTAGGAGTTACTGGAAACATACAGAATTGAGAAATCCATGAATATGTTGAAAGAAAACTGTACCACCATATGTTGCCATTTACAACAAAAAGAAAAACACACTAGAGACCAGTGCCCTTTCCAAACAACCTTAGCTACCAAAATATCAACTGTTTACTTGCAGGCATGACGACATTAAAAACATCTCCCAGTTAGGCATTTAAACAACTATAATAAATAATCACTTACTGTAGCACAACTGGATTCGAAATTAGCTCCACTGATAGGGAGTTGTTATGAATGCATTTGGAGACATTTTGCGACAGTGAGTCATTTTGGAACATCAAGCACAGGGCGATATCTTCTTGGTACACACGACCCATGAATGAAGATTGGGTGATAGCAAGGCAATCAGACAGTGTCTTTCCATCAGTGTCCTCAATGCCCCTTGAGCAATTACATCTCCCATCTGGCGTGGATTTCTCCGGGGAATTGTGAAGCTCTCTGTGCCATTTCTCAATCTCATTGAACAGACACCGGTCAATCTGTCCACACACACTTAAGTTTAGAAAAAAAGTACACACCAAAGACCCCAAACAATGTATTAGGAAAAAACATCATAACATATTATTTTAAAGGCTAAGAAATATTGTGAAATTGCACAACTTAAAATCAAATTAAGAAACAATATGCAAAGGTTTTAAACAGTCTTCAGAGAAAAATATGAGTTAATGCTTGTATGAGCATGTTTTTGGCAATTTTTAAGCAGAATTTAAATGTTTCAAACATATGTCATCACAGTGCTTTATTTAAAAAGAATAATTTCAACAACAAAAATCAATGACATTTGAAATGCAAAACCACAAATCTAATTTCATTCGTTAAACAATAGCAAACAATAGCTTGTCATTAGAGTGATTGTATGAGCTGAAAGTGATAACCATTCAACTATTGGATATTTGTTACTTGGAGTGACATTTGTTAATACCTCTTTATTCATGTTGGTGACGTTAACAGCAGTTTGGTCATCAGCTATAGCAAATTCGTGAATGCTGGTGCTGCAAGATGATGTGTCAGTTTCCTTGACCTTTTCAGTTTCCACAAGACTACTGTTTCTTTTATGTCGCCTAAGTGGTGACACTAAAAACATGTAAAAACTAGAAGGGTGGCTTAGCACATATTGCCCTTGCACATACACTATAGCATATTTTGAAACATTATCGTCTTTTATAACCTTGGTTGTTTCTGCAAGCAAAAACTCATGGGTCCCCACACATGCAAAGTTGTAGATAATGCATTTCAATAGATAAAAATGAGTAAGTGGGATAACTAATTGAGGTTCAATACACACAAACTTAAAAGAAGGAAACCACAATGACTCAATCAATAGTAGTGTAAAATTTCAGTCCAATCTGCCAACGTTTAAAATTTCAACCACTAGAGGTGTTTTGATCAACAACTGTTAATGTTTCTGACGTCAAAGGGCTGTTTACAACCCCCGAACAGCAATGGCGCAATAACGATAATTGGCATACTTTACAAGCTATCCAAATTTTAGCCAATTCTGACATTGTTGACAAACTCACCCCTTTTAGGGAGCTAGTGGGGAAATACTAGGGTTATCCGGACAAACAAAGTGGGATGCACATCTACATAACTACATCTACCGTCTGTGTAAATTTCAGCTAAACCATCAAACATTTGATAGAAAAACGAGTCGGACAAACTTCGGGGGAAAATACCCATGTTAGGGGGCTAGCGGGGTAAATACTGGGGTTATCAACAAAAACAAAGTGGGATGCACATCTACATAACTGCATCTACCATCTGTGTAAATTTCAGCCAAATCCATCAAACATTTGATGGAAAAACGAGTCAGACAAACTTCGGGGAAAAAATACCCATTTTAGGGGGCTAGCTGGGTAAATACTGGGGTTATGAACAAAAACAAAGTGGGATGCACATCTACATAACTACATCTACCATCTGTGTAAATTTTATCCAAATCCATCAAGGATTTGATGGAAAAACGAGTCGGACAAACTTTGGGGAGAAGAAAAATGAAAGAAAAAAAAAGAAAAAAACAAAAAACATTAAAATCAATATGTGTCCCCTTCAGGGAAGGGGACCCATAATAAAATAAATTTTATTAAACAAGTATTGTACTACATTATTTGTTAGTAACATTTTGGCATATCAATTGTCCGATGGAAAAAAATACACAAGTCTTCTTTATTCTGGTGTTAATATGAAAGCATCATCCTCCCATCAGAAATATTAAGTACTCAGACAAGATTGGGTATTTCATTAACACCAATAGCTATTCATTTGACTTGTTGCATTCTGGCATAATGTACAAACTATTAATTCATTTTATTTGAAAGTTATGAGTTTTTCAAATCTGCATTTCAAAGTCAAACTAGTATCTTTATAATTGTCAACAAAATATTAGTAGGTTGTTAGATATGTCACCAGCATTGTATATATATTTATGATGCAAGGTGACTTACTTAGTTTATTTTCCTTCTTCTCAATAAGTTGTGGGTGGGACAATCTGTTTGGATTGCTCGGTGTTGACGTAAGGACAAGAGACTTAAGAGCATCAACCTCTGTTTGCAATGCGTCAATCTGCAAATTAAAAAAAAAATCAGATTGAACATTGAATGGTTTTGGCTGCCATGACAGAAGAATGGTATACACTAAGTTAAATTACCATACAAACATTGAATGTTAAACAAACATGGATGTATTATTGTGCGTTTTTTAACAATTGTGCTGTGGAATAAATAAAAGATTACCAAGTGTACTGCGAAAAAAAACACGGTCTTACCCATGTTAAGGCTGCAATGTAATTTAACAATTGTTGTGTTTTTAACCTGCAAAGTGTGGATTGTTATTGGAACATTAAAATATTGGAAAACACTGCATCAAAATAAATAGCGGTGTCAAAACAGTAGGTGAACAGATATTGTTTGTGTACAGATCTATATGCGTTTCTTACATTTCCTTTTGCTTCAGCCAACTGTTTTTCCGCTCTGTGTCGCTTCACATTTGCATCATAAACCATTTTGTTGGCCTCTTCAAATAAACTTGCAGTCAAATCTTCAATCTCAGCTTCCACCTTGATATGACTGTCTTGAAGACGTTGACACTCTGCATTTTTGTCCCGTAATTCCTTTAAAACATAAGGTCACTTAAAATACTTCAACACTAGACAAAAAGTTTATTTACTACAGTTTCAGCAAATGATATGTAAGTTTTTACTTTGACAAGTTAGGTATAATTTTAATATAGCAGCAACATTCAACAATTTTACTCTATTTTGGTACATAGTTGTAAAAACTCAGATACTGTTTCTAATAGAGCAGTCATCAAATTATGCAATTAACGTTTTTGGAAGATACTGTGAATCATTAAAGAAGCCAGTCATATAAATTAGGAAATAAGCAATGTACGTTACCCTTCGAAGTTTGTCCAATTCTAACTGCATTTGAGTGGCACAAAACAGATCAACACCGTTTGAATTCACTCCATTTTCGACCGAAACTTTGTCCTTTTCCAAAGTTAAAATGGATTTTGGATTGGGTTCAACTTCATTTTCCATTTCGTAATAATCCAAGCCAATGGCCCTAAGTGTTACAACTTTGTACAACCTAACCTTGCGATCATTTTAACAATCAAACTCGCGACAGACAGTCGTTCTAAGTTCTAACTGTAATAGGCACCACGAAGCGCCAATGCAAACTGAATGAAACAAGGAAAGACTTTTGTTTATATACGTCAGCTGATTTCACGCTTTACTGAACTAAATATTTTGATTTCTATGCAAAAAATTGTTTGTTCTCTGAGAAGGGGTAATGTGACTCTTTCAACACTTTTGTGCGATTACAAGCCTTAAACAAAGTTCTTTATACTCATTAAATCAAATCTGTTACGACATTTCATTATATTTTAACTGTCAAAAGTAAATCATGGGCATCAATTGTAAGGATTTCCAACACGAAGTGTAGGCTTATGTAAGTATTTTGCGTTTTTCCTTTTTTCCGCCAGTAAGGCCTAATACATTTTTACGGCTTTCAAAGTATAGGTAACTCTGCTTTATATGATGGCACCCCTATAGCTTGAAACATGAATTTTATTGGTAAGTTAATACGTGTTAGTGAAAACATACAACAGCTTGCTTATAAACCATAGATGGGATAGGATTGGTACAATAAGCAAATCAAACTAATTTTCGACATCGCGGTCTGTGCAGAGCAAAACTACAATATATTATGGTCAGGTTTTTTCTTTTTTCGCTCAAATGATGAGCCTGATGTACCTCATCTAACGGACGGAATTTTGAAAAACAACAACAGGTACCGTGACAAGCTGGAAACGGTTTTCTTCATTGTAAATAATTATATTAGTCTTATACCTAAACCAGCCCTAAAACACAACTTCGATTCTTTCACCCATCTTAAAATGTATTCACGCCATTCAGAAAAAAACACAAGTCATGTTGTTCGTCGCAAGACCAACATGAAAAAGGTCAACACGACACAAGAGCGAGAGTTTGATTTGGAAACACATGGCGCACAAACGTGTAAGGCCGTTTGGCGTTTGAACTGAGGAAAAAACATTCTGCCATTAACAGAGCTATGCGTTAATTTAAATGCACACAAAACACCCGAATTTTCGAGGTGTTTTTATAAAAAAGGTTACCTTTTGGACAAGATTAACTGACAAACAGTTAACATGACCTCTTAAGTTAGGCCACGAAATAGCAAACAAGAATGGATTAATAGAAATGATCAACAAAAATCGCGATTTAAATAGTTTGTGCAACACGTATTTCATGCAAATGTGGAACTGACGCGACGTTTAAGGCAAGTGATTTACTTTTAAGATTTGACGGCTATCAGAAAATTTGTCGCGCGTTCGAAGGCTGCTGTTACCAAGTAGCCTTAGCAACCGACTGCAAAGCGCACTGCATTAGACTAAGGCGCAAACCTTTTCAAATAAGGATGCTAAATTAGTACATGAAAATAGGCACTGCAGTGTTGGCGCGGTAACAAGATAAATACACACAAATGATAAACCGTAGACACACCAATAGAACAAACCACAACAAAACACCATATTTTTCTGTTATGACGCATTTAATTAAAACATCCACTCTATGTATAAGGGGTAGGAGATTTAGTTCTTTTTGTAGCCGAACTCGGACGCGTCATCCTCTGTAATGTCACCGTATCTCCACAAGTTCAACTGGAAAACAGATTTCGCAGACGTAAGTTTTATGAGGGGACATAAGGTTTATGAGAGGCCTCAACGTGGCCTAATGGCGATATTGAAAAAAAGATTTTGTTAGAAAGATGACGAAATTGTTGCACAACATTAGCAATGTTGTTATCATGGCATCTGTATCATTTAAAGGCCATTTCTTTGGCTTTTTTGATCAAATGTTGGATATACCGTACATGAGTTTCAATTGTTAAAAATATCTTGATTTCGTGAAAAAATATTTTTTTAAAAAAAACGTGTAAACCACTGTTTTTTTTAATCTCAACCCAGTAAGATATTTTCACAACAACTTCAGTAAATAAATAAATATATATATATATATGATAAATTACAAATAAATATATATAACATGTAACAAATAAATTTTACAAAAATAAGAGAAAAACTTTAATACAAAAAAGAGTAAATTCTGCACATCCCGATACTCTTTGTCTTGAATATTTACACTTCAAAACTCAATACAGCATTTGTTCTAAAACTTACGTGTTGTTTCTTGGCCTTCTCCTGCTCGCCGTAATATTCGCTCAGCATCTTCTGAAGACGTTTTTCGCCTCTTTTCGCCACAGTACAGAATCCTTCGCTGACCAAGGAACGTCCCACGTCCGTTTCACCATCCTGAAACAATATAACGAGGCTAGTTTAAGTAGGCCTGAGGACATATCCGCCTTTAAAATGAGAAGTATAATGTCCTGCGAGGCTCTTACAAAATTTTGATATTACCTTTTTGGCATGTTTGGGCGTATTTATGAAATTATGAAACATTTTATTGCAGTGCAAGCACCCCCAGCTTAGCGTTTTGGCAGCGGTGTGTAGCGAAAAACATTAACATGTAATTGTTCGTTGAAATTAACAAAAAATATTTGACCCACCGGACGTCTTAATTGTGTATTGTTATTGGTCGACCTTTAAATGTGATATTTCGGTGCCATAACAAGCAAAACCATGTGAAAAATATAACTCAAAAACATCGTCTCAAAAAATCTATCCTGCGAACATTACAAAACGAATATTTATTTTCAAAAAATATAACTATTTAGGTCAAAAAAGAAAATAGTATCAGAAGCTGTAGTCTCAATATACGATGCATCAAGCATCGTTAGAATTCCAAACTATAGCTAACATGGATTGACAAACTGCATAAAAACGTTGGTTATTTTCTTACAGCACTAGTGAGTGTCACAAAATCGCTTCCTCCATCTTTGTATTCGACGTTCAATTGGAACTGAGAATTTCCCACCATTGAGCAGAGAGCCCGGAATGCATCAGCAGCTGAATCAGCCTACAAGGATTATGAGTTAATTTAAGAGTTTGAAAAACGTTTTCTGTTTCCACAGTGATTAGAAATTTTCTGTTTCCATTGTGTTTGAACAAAATGTTGCATTGAAATAATCTTGCGAAACACCAAACGAAATTTTATAATGGTGCAATAAAATAAGCTCAACTACTTCTGCATTGCAAGCAACAGGCCCGCGTAATTACATATTCATTATTACACAACGATTCTAATTATTGCACCACCATAAATGAAGCAAATCATGATGTAACTTTTTGACTGAGGTTCCATGGAAGTATTTGTTCTCTTGAAAATTATTCGCAAAACACCTGACGAAATTTTACTTAACACAGGTTGAAAATCGCTGAGTTAGAGCAATGATATCCAACCCGTTTTATTCCCCACGCAATTACCTCAGAGAGTTTCACATTGTGTGGTGTCACACTAACCACAGTACTAAACTTTTTGCGTACTAAGTTAACACCTTTAACATTAGGGATGGGTCAAAACTGCGAACGTTCTGTATGGTCGACCACCGAACATCTCACGTTAATGCTCGATGCTCGGCGGCTCAGCATTGTGACGTCACGAACATTTCCAATTCTATGCTAGTTTTGGAACTTTTCTAGGTCCCTCACGTAATCAGCGGGGTATTAAGCTACACAGGCCCCAGAAATACGCGTTTTCAGCCATGTAACGCAAGTCATTTTTGTTCATAGATACCCGAACACTAGTTTCGTACGTTAGCAGGACAGGAATATGCAAATTTAATGCTCTGGTCAGTTTGCGCAACTGCTCGGCCGAGTACCGAGCATCGAAAATAGTTTGCCCCGGCCCATCCCTACCATACATTGTAAACAAATGCGACTTGATTCGTTACTTACATCTTCAGGAACTCGGATCAACGCCAGTGCGTACTCGTGAGCTTGAGGGAGTAAAATGTGAGTGTTATACTCAGCAGGGAGTGAACTCACTCGATTCATCGGCACCACTTCTTTCTACAACAAAATAGCACACGATATTACGATAAAAAATAAATCAATATATTCAAAGTCAAACAACTGCAAGGTGTTCACAGTTACTAAACAATTTTGGGATTTGTTAATCATAGCACATGTTTAACATGAGGCGTTATTAAAACCAGTCAGTCTTTCAAGCATTTCCACGTGGAAGGGTAAGATCTTGCCGTGGGATTTGAACCGTCGACAGTAACAAGTTTGCGACTGATTCTATGCCAACTTGGCGTTTTGTTCAGTAGAAAATACAGTCAAACTTCGATACTATGCCACCCTTTGGGACCGAGAGAAAGTGGCATAGTATCGAGGGTGGCATAATACCGAGGGTCGGTTGTAAAAATAGCCTTGTGACGTGACAATGTACTGTAGTGCCACGTTGTGTTGTACGATTGTAATTTATTACGGTATATAGTATAAGGTATAGTATACAGTATAATTTATTACAAAAAACGGATAGATCGTGCATAGAACAAACAAGATCTGTTAGTTTTGTCGTGACACAAGCACGGAACAGCGTTTACATAACTCGTTGCAAAGCCGTGAAACCTCTTAACATGACCACGTTTGTTTACTCAACGATTTGTTTTTCATTTTTTCTCTGTTTTATCATGAGCTCAAACCGAAAATTGTCAGAAGGCCCAACTTTTAATCTGCAACCAGACCGTTAATACAGTAATACTGTCCTCTCATGTGTCATAGTATCAAGGGTAAGGGGTGGCATAGTAAATATATTTTCTATTGAATTTAGTTGCTGACGATCAAAAGTGGTATAGTAGCGAGGGTGGCATAATATCAAGGTGGCATAGTATCGAAGTTTGACTGTATCAAATATTAGCGAAAGCCGTCAAAAGTTTACAGCAAAATAATAATAAAATGCATTACATGGTGTAAAGATTGACCAAAAGTGTTTTGCTTGGACCGTTTTGGTTTTAGAGTTGGTACTTACGTTGCCAAAGTCGATGTAATGAACGTGAACTTTGTCGTTGTGTTGTTCGACTTTCTCCACCCGTGCCCTGTACCACTGTCCGTCTTCACCAAACTTCGCTACACAGAATTCACCACGCCGAGGCTTGTAGGCGCCCGCCAGAGGAGGATCCGAAATCAGAAAACTACGCATCTGTAACGTCATAAATAACACATGAAGTAAGAAAACCACGTGGGTGTACACGCACATCGCTATGTTAGGTTTAGTCTTGGAACATGCAAAGGTGATGGGTTATTGGCATTATTGCAGTATCAGCATTTTTGTCACCTTCGCTACAGTTTAAAGTTAATCTGTAAAAATCAAGCAAATAAAAATATGTGTTTTTTGTTAAAAATGCAAGCCTAAACATTAAGTGCTTAAAAAAAGGAGTTGCTTGCGATGGTATATGTTCTTTTAGGTAATTTTTACGTCCGAGTGATGTGTCTTAAAAAAAGTCCAGTGGTTCCCAACGTAGGAGGAATTTAAAAAAATAAAAAAATCACATTTTGCTTGTGTTTTGAGAATAGACACACGTCCGAGTGATGTGTCTTAAAAAAAGTCCAGTGGTTCCCAACGTAGGAGGAATTTAAAAAAATAAAAAAATCACATTTTGCTTGTGTTTTGAGAATAGACACATAAGTTCTTAGAATGTGACCTGTAAAGTGATACAAGCCCCGATCTTACATTATCTTAACTTTGTTTGCTGTCTACTTTGAAAGAAATATAACTGTTTTCATTTGTTAACTTAGGAATTTGTCCAGTAACAACCGGTTTTGTCCATCGGAGTTTGTATTGCTTACATTGGTGTTTCCCTTAAAAAGTCCTTACACAGCGTTTTATGATATGCCTAACAAGTGATGCGCAATTTTTCTGACATGTACCTTCTCAGTTAGAAGATCAAGTTGAGTCCCGTTGTCCACATGCTGGCAGTAGAGATGCAGTTGTGGGGTTACTTCGGTGACAAATATATTCTTGTAGTTTGCTTTTCTCTCTGTTGGTTCTTCCACTTTTTCTTCCTGCTTTGGCTCTTCGTAATTTTCCCACATCTGCAAATAAAAACGGCCGGGCTTCAATGCATGCCTCACTTATTTATCCCGTTTTTTACTCAGTGGGAGATAAATGTTGGTCGATCTTGGAAGGTTTTATTGCAATAAACATAACATAATAGTTTCAAACAGGGTTTGCAAACCCCAAGAGGTACCCAGGGTCGTTTTCCGGGGTAGGTAGGTGCAAAAATATTTAATTATTGTAAAGTTTCGAAAAAGTTTTCAAAAGAAGTTAAATCGAGAACTTAATTTTCTCTGTTTTTTTGGTATAACAACATTGTTGGGTAAAAAGAGCTTAAGATAAATTGTATCAAGGGTACGTAGTAGTGATGGGACGATACCAGGTTTTAAAGCGAGTACCGATACCGAGTACGAGTACCACATGTATATACCTTCGATACCGAGTACCGAGTACGATTACCGAGTACTTAAGTACAGTGTTGTACTTAGTTGCATATCACCTGCTAATTTATCTGCCATGGCCGGCGTACAGGCGTGCACACACACATGCAGAAAAAAGTAATCTCCATACGATAGCGAAAAAAATACCTAACCTGGCGGAACTTTTTCCCAAATTTGTGCTGTCCGAAGCATATATTGGCACAAAGTTTTCAGTGTTCTTATAGTGTAAATCGGCCTTCGGTACTCGCACGTTGGTATCGAAAACTGAGACAAAATATTTCGATACCGAGTACGAGTATCGATACCACTGAAATCGTTCGATACCATCGATACCGAGTACCGAGTACCGGGTACCCGTCCCATCACTAGTACGTAGCCTCGAAGAAATTATAACAAGGATTCATCACCACAGAAAGATTGGCACACGCTTTCAACTTATGCTTTACAAATGGAATACTTTTTACAACATACTTTAAAAGAGAAATAAAACGAAAGATAGAGAGTAAAGAAGAACCTTACACGTGGAAGAGGCCCACAAGACTACTAAACACTTAACATAACATTACATATCTTACGTTTAAGCCCTTTTCCTTGGCAGTTTGTTCGGCTGTAAGTAAAGACTTGTAGTAGCTGCTGCGTTCAGCTGTGAAGTGAAGACGTGATAATCCGTTCTCCAACAACATTTGGGACATATTGACTCCGTCGACGAACAGCCAACCAATAAAGTTGCCGGCCCGGTCAATCGTTTCAACTTCAACCATCACCTAAAAGGTAAACACCAGTGATAAGATGGTTGCGAATATTCACAGCATAAACTTTCACTCAAACACTTTGAAGATTGATGGTTCTAATTGCAATGTGCACAGTTAAATGTTTTAGTAGGCTAAGTAACCTTTTTGGTTTGATGGTTTTATCCAAGCCAAGGTCCTCAAACGAATTGTGCTACACGGTTCGATAATAGTTAACATTAAAACACTACAACCGGCAAATAAACGCACACCGTACAAAAACTAAAAATTAATGATACCCTTTTACATATTTTATTTCTGCTAGTAGAAAATAATTTTTTGTAGAGATGTCGTTTGTCTCGTTTTTTTTTTTTTTTGCTCGCATTGTAATAAGTCATGTACACTGTTAAATGCAAGTCTGTAACGGCAGTGGTCGGCAACCGCCGGTCCGCGAGGAGTTCGTTACCAGGCAGTGCAATTTTCAAACAACATATTTTGCCAATGTATGCCGGGGACGATAAACTAATTTACTAATTTAAAGATTTACAGTTTTCATTGCTAAATATTTGCAGTTATTTTTTGGGCCGGTCCGCGACAAAATTTCAGTTTCAAAATCGGTCCGCAGACCAAAAAAGGCTGCCGACTCCTGTGGCATTAACGGCATCATCCACGTTTTTTGTACCTGCATTTGTCGTCAAACAGACCATTTCGCAATTAACATCGACCGGTGATGTGACGTCACACGACAATTACGTCGCAGCGCGTAATGATTATGTAACCGGATTTACTTCAGTGATTTGTCTTCAATGGGATTTAAGACTGTGAAGGATTTGTGGCCATTTTTGACATGTAAATACCCATGAGACAATTCGTTTAAAGAGCATTTGCTGTTTTAATAGTGTTTTCAGTTTAACGCTACGAAAAACGTAGGGAAGGATAAATGTCAATATAGTGATCACCAGGAAATTGTCAAAACATTGTGTGAAAAAATTAGAAATTCATTTATATTGGGTCACTGGTAAATTCCAGTTTAAATTGGTCCTTTATGAAGTTAACTTGTAGCAAATTGATCAAAGAGTAAAGTGTGCATTTTATAAGAGAAGCCAGCGTAGCTTTATCCAGAAATTATACACCCTAACATCGCGTAAGCAAAAAAGGTGAAAATGCAAATTCAAAACTGTCATATCTTTATTTTTACTGCATAAGTTAACAACTAACAGGGATGGAGTGTTTTTTTTTTATTCGTCGACTAAGTAGTAAAGGCGAAAATTTATAGGCAACCCTATCGAACTAAATAAGCAAGCGCCTCCAAACAACCAGTGGTTCTCAACCTTCCTTGGTCAAATTTAATATATTTCCTATTAAAACCATTCGCGAAATTCTTGTAAACGTAAAACAAGGAAACACGTTGAAATACAAAATGTTTTTTAATGTCGTGAGGCGGTTGTGAGACCACGGAGACCGAAAATTCCGCCACACTCCTGAATTGGATTTTACCATGTTTTCATGCATAATGTATACAGTGGAAATGAGGTGCAACGAAACTTTGCGCCACAACATTCAATAGATATAAAGCGTCGCGCAAAATAAAGATAAGGCACTCGCAAAAAATTAGGTGCTATGACATCACGAAACGTCATTTTATGATATGTGGGTATTTTGTGCGTTGGTAACTATTTAGTGGTTTGTTGATTGCAATCGGAAAATGGCGATCGATTGATTTGTTGTGGATGATCCCGCAAGGCGCTTTGTACCATGAAGAGATGAAACAACTCGACGTTTATTGATATTTCGACGTTCTCACAGGGCCAATAGTGGTGTTTGAGTGCTAGGTTTGGCAGAGTGTTTTGAAATAGGAATGTGCCATTGCTGAGAAATATTGTAGACAATTTTGTGTTGTTGCGAAATGCGAGAAAGGCGTACTTATGTAGTGTTGATGCAACGTGAATGTAACTTTTTTCAAATCACTTGATTGCGTTTTAAGCTATGTCAATTTAAAAAAATAGTTTATTTATTCTCATAGCGTTTACTCTGTAGTTTTCACTCTTAAGTTACTTTTGAGAATCGTTTTATTAAAATATACACAACAATTTGACAATTGCACGATGTGTAAAGGCAATAACTATAAAACAAAACCGTACCAAACACTGTAACGCATTGACTCCCGTGCTTTCAATTTTGCGTCGTTCTTGCTCCGTTTAGGATTTTTGGAAGCTTGTTTTTTCGGCAATAGCAGCGTTCAGCTTTTAATAAAACCAAAGTTTTGCTCGCACAATTTATTTGTCCGCAAGGGTCCCCAAAACCGCTCAATGCCAATCGAATTGGCGCGAAATTAAGTTTATTTAAACTCTGTTTGGTCGATACGCTGACAACAGGCTTAACGTAGCCCAACCCCCGCGAAACGTTGAAGTGAGTCAGAGACGTACAACTACCGGTGCGAAACGGAGTCGAGTATGTTGTCAGGTTTTGTTTTGCTTTTGTCTTACGATTTAAGTCAGAACCTTGCAGTTTAAGTGTGTTACGGTTATAAATGTTGGTAATAAGTAGAAAATTAGTACATCTAGGGAATGGAAATTTAGAAGATAGACAATAACGTATGTGGTTTTTATGGTAGTGCACTTAAGGAATAAGTTCATTTATAATTCTAATTTGCACTTAGTTTAAGCTTGTTGATTTAAAGTACATAATGAACAAATATATTCAATGCAAAGTTAGCGCACGAATGCAACGTATCATAAAAAGACACGTAACCCTACTTTGCGATACGTGACTGATGTATGTAGTGTTTTTTTCTTGGAATTAACATTTGGATCAGACCTTTATATGGTAAGATAACAACTGATCGCGTTTGCGGTGTTTTTAAGGCACCTAAAAAGCCAGCGCAAGATTTTTGCCAAGTCTCTTAATTATTTAACAGTCACAGCGAATCAACGTCACAGCATTACTGAAAGTTAATGGTTCGCCAAACTACTTCGACCTCCCCCCCCCCCACCCAAAGCGTGACGTCAGAACGATTGAGGGGGGGGTAGTTGTGCATGGGTTTAGATTTTTACTTTGTGCGCGTGCGCTTGCCAAACAAGTTACAGGATTACTTTTGGGTAAGTTTTGATGTTATTGATTCTAAATTGAATTTTCATGATGTTTAACATGTGTAACGAAAGGGAAAGTAGATAGTACAAGGCATTGGTGAGACATCACTCTTGCTATTTAGACAGTAAATCTGGACTAAACCCTCTAATAGGATTTGAATACTTGTGTCCCTTCGACAAGGCTACAACCTAATCGATAGGGGAGTCAATTGGGTCGCTACCCTTCCAATTTAGTTGAAATTAAGTCTGAATCTCTACTTTTTGTGTTGTTTTTTTAACCACGCATGGTAGAGTTGGGAGTAAGCCATTTGGTGCAGGCTTTTAGAGGTGGTTGATTGAAAAGCAAGACCCAGTTAGCACAGGAGAAGCTGATAGAGATAACTAGAATGGCAAAGAGCTGAACAAATTGTTTCAGTTCGGACGTAACTTCTCATCTGTTCTTAGTAAAAGCATCGACCAAAATTTCCCATGATCTTTGTAAATATCACTTAAGCAAAACTATTCACAGCGTCTTACATTTGAAGTAGACCAATAACTATTACCGTTTTGCGTTAGTTATCAGTTTGCACTGCTAAAGAAGGTCTGATTGTACGCTTTTAAACGAAGTAAACCTAACATTAAAGTCAATGACAAGTGTGAATACAAATATGCAAAAGATAGAAACTCGAAAAGAGTATTTAGTTTCATTACATTTCGAAGTCAATTATAACGTCTGGTCTAACAGCTTTTCTTAGTTTAACACCAACTTTTGCGCGCGGTAAAAGGCGATAACAGCGAAGGGTAATTTGTCAATGGTTATACTAAGTGGTTTCATTTAGTCAACAGACACTTGGACGGAAAAAGAATGATCTACACTTTTAGATAAACACAATTTGTAGGTCTGGAACTTATCACTGTACAAAATGCTTCACTTAAAATTTCGTAACAAGCAAAACAAATACTAAATATTGCTTCTGAGGAAAATTGAATAATGCACAGGCAACAAGTTTTGGCACTTTTTGAGTATAAAATGCACCCTTTAAAATTATTTTATAAAGACAAAGATACTTGACACATATACTACTAGAAAGAATGTAGTGATTAACGTGTTTTCGTGGAGCAATAATTTGTTTTGGGACAAAAAACTGTTTGGTGGAGATCTATTACAGCGTTTTTAAATACCAAAATAAACCAACAAATTTAAATTAACCTTTATTATGTTTTTGGATTCACCGTAGGGACCTAACATATATAGGTCATTGCTGACCTTTTCTTACATAGGCCGTCGTGGGATTTTGGGTTAAATATCAATCTTAAATCCATTGCGTTGCACCAGATAACATTTGTACTGATCGGAGATTTTTGACTTCGCGCTCCGAGTCAATCAACACACAGTGAGTGTTCGTTGCACTTGCAGACAGCGAGGAGCAAGTGAACACAAAAGCGCATCACAACCTTGCCAAATCATCTGCCAAAGGCCAGTAGGGGTTTAACGATTTTTTTGGCGGGCCCGGTCACACCATTTCCCTATGGAAATCACAGCGACAGTGCTTCTTACAAGGAAAAGATCTACTCGAGTGAGGCCATGGTTACCACATCGAGTAGAAGGATTTCGTTTTGCGGCGGACTACGGTTGACGATCATGGCCACGTTTAGGAATTGATTAATCGAAGACGAGCCGAGATTTACAAGACAAGTGTTTTTTTTTCGGCCTTGAGTGCTTGCTCGGGTCATAAAGTGTGAGGGTCGCCACCACAGGTATTAGGTGGTTGGTTTAAAGGTAGGCTGCACATCAGGAAAGTTTTTTTTTTGACTTTTGTGCATTGTTTTTGTATGCCACTAAATTAACTCTTTTGTGACAGAAAAAGGTGTTTTTTCAAGTAAATCTTATTGGTTTGAACAGCAACAGAAAGTTAACCGTACAGTTGCAATCACGTTGCACCTAGAACAGGTCTACACATTTACGGCCATGGCTGTTATTTATGTGAATGCGCAGACGTGTAACATAATACATGTATTGCAGAAATTACATCGATAAAGTAGTTTTGGTCAGGTATACAGATTTTGAAACTGGTTTAAAATTAGCGCAGGGGGATACAATATTTTTATCTTATACATGCGCAAGTAAACATACGCACCGGTGGCTATATTTGTTTTTTATTAACTAGTGATGCGGCCTTTAGTAAATTAACTAGTGATGCGATTAGTAATTCAGTAAGGTTTTGTTTTAGCAGTGCACATTATTTGCTGAGAGTGCAAGACTTTTGTAGGGTAGTTTTGGTACAAAAAATCGCCAACTGTTTGGCCTGGTTGGGTAGAGAAACGGTAATTTAAAATTGAAATTTTGAAACATTCTGCCCTGTGATGGCTACAGATTTCTAATACTGCAAGACTAAAAGTCTGAAAATACACAGAGTAAATGGCTTGTTTGAATGGCTAGAAATATGCGCGTGTACAACACAATACAATGCAACTTTTTGCACTTAAGTCTTCAGATAGTCTAGCATAATCTTTATCCATTGCAACAAATGCGTTCATTGTTGCGAGCAGCAACATAAACATAGTTCTAACGTTGTTTAACTTAGAAATGTATGTCTTCAAGCATAATATGCAGAGCAAGCAGAGAGGAGTTGAGTTATTTTTCAGCCGTCTGAAATCCAGAGGGGCTTTGCAAAGGCGATCAATATCTTTGGCTAACCAATAAAGATATGGGAAAGTTGAATGGCAGAGAAGAGTATGCCATGGTAGACAAAGAAAGATGAATCTATAACGTAAGCTGTACATGCGCGTAAAATTTGATATAAAGCAATGCTTGTGTTCTGATATGTAGTAAAGAACAGATTGATTTGAGACTATTTAAAAAGAATAATTAGTTGAAAACTTGAAATTGTCCAAGTTTGAAAAGAAAAGGCGTGTGGTATGGTTATGTTAATAGGCTACCATATAATCGCTATTAGCTAACAGACGATTAAACGTTTTGGATTATACACATAAAACTTTCATTATGTGAGTTGCAATTCATGACAATTTAAAATGTTGGTAATGAATTTTAAGTTTTTGTACTGTAATGTACATACAATGTCCATTGTCGATTGTGCCTTAGAAATGAAATATACATAAAGGCAAACAACATTTATCTGCTTTATATCTACTTTTGGCACTGACTAGCCCCGATAAAGCGTTCTAAAAAATGTAAAAGACAAAAACGAGTCCCTGGACTATTTGATGAGTCATGATAAGTGTTTAAGATGTAGATTGGTTGCAGAATGGCACTGGTTGGCATTTGTGTTGGTCGATGGAAGACGCTTTTACGGCAAGAATGATTGTAGAGGCTTATGGGGAAACTGAGTCTAAATTATTTACCCAGTCCCGGATGTAAACAACCGCGCAACAGGAAACAGAGAAATATTCATCTGTTTTGTTTTCGCTACGGTGACGTAACCTGGTGACGTAATTTATACCGTTGTGCAATAGCAAGTTTGAAATTTGAGGTGTAGAAATGGGAAATTTAGATTAAAACTGCTATCTGTTTGCATTAGCGCCTTTACAGCACAATAACTTTTTTAACTTGATCTAAATGGGTGCAACTGATCGAATTGCATTATTGTTGACAGCATGAGCACTTGACGAAACGTTGTAAAATAAATTAAATCTCTATGTTTAAATTAAGTTGAACCATTACATTCCTTATAAATCTTACACTGATAGTCGTATATGAAACGTTTTAGACTCAACAAAATGCTTTAGAAACTAATTTGGAAATTCACCAAACGGAAATAAAACTATTTTTTTCAGTTTTCAAAGTAAAATCGTAATCAAAGGTATTATACCATGTGCGAACACAGAGTTCAAAAAATCGACCACAGGGCATTATAACGGGATTATAATGTTTGTCCAGTCGCATAATTGCTCTTTCCTTGGAATCCCACTGCGAAATGGAATAGCGTAGTTCGTCACCACTGCGCGCAAATGGTGCCTGGAGGTAGCTTGTTTATTGTGGTGCATTGATCGAGATAAATAATTGATATCTTCCAGTCTTTGCGCGCCACTTAACTCTCCAAACGCCGATCTCGGAATATACATAGCGTTGGTTCGTAGAAATTAAACGCGAGATCATTGATGAGATACATGGAGATTAAGGTTAGATCTCCTTATCAGAAAAAATGCGCTGAATTTAGTTTCAATTGCCCGAAAAATTCGATGTGTCATAGCGATTGTAGGTATATACAGCATATAAACGGGTGATTTTTTTACCTTTTTGTAAGAACGGGACTTATTACCATTACAACTCCTTGAAAACGTGAAATATCTCTTTTAATAAACTTTTAAGTAAGACATTAATAGGCGTGCAATGACAAAAATCAGAAACCGAAAATTGTTATTTTACCATCTGCTTTGTGTATTTACAGCTTGGTAACCATTGATAATATCAAATAAACAAGAGTTTACATTAACATTGAACGCTGTTGTAACTGTTTTGTTTAGTTCTACTACCATCTAGGGTAGGTAAACAAAATTGACGTCATGGCTTAAGCATGCGACGGTGGCAATTGGCAGAGCTTTCCTAACGCTTCACGTCATGAATAATACATTGTTAAATAAATCCATGCGTGCGTCTGGAGGAGGATGTAAAAATACGCGCTCCCTTGCGACGACTAACGGCGTTGTAAATTTCTTAGTGGACAGAGTTTTTACAATGAAGTGCATTTTAGTGGTAATTTGAGGCATTCAGTTTCATTATGCACAAACCTAAGGTGTACTTTTGGAACATTATTTTGTATTTCTGCAGATGCTTTAAGGTTATCAAAAGAAGTTTAATACCCACTGTAAAAAAACGCAAAAAAACTAATCTATGTCAAAAAGACTGACATAACATCTAGTGGCAAGTATAAATCATCCACAGAACGAACGCCACGTCAAAGTCATCTTTTTCGAAACATGAAATAATTTGCTTCCGTCAATTTTTTGAACATTGCAACCATTTCAACAAACGGACGCAACAGCCAATCAGAGCACACGACAAAATCACGTGCCTTTTACGCTCGAGAGAACATGGCCGCCTCGAAGAAAAAAGCTTGGCGATCGAAGACGAGAGAACATGCACCAGTTCAAAATCGAGACCGAGCAGAAAAGAGAGGGCTTAACAGATTCCGACGCCTACTGATAGTATCCATGGCAACGTATTGGTGTTTCTATTTGGATAATTGTGTACAAGTGGAAGCACAGTCAATCAAGTGCCCGACCGATTGCAAATGTTACGATGACACGGTAAGATATATTTCTGTGTTGTTTAATATGTTAAAGGATGTTACTAAGATTCGGCTAGAGTGAGAAGTACCCAGATGGCTGCAACTTAACAGAATTGCAAAGTCAATATTTCTTCAAGTTTGTTTATAGTCTATGCAGACCAGTGACCACGAAACACTTATCTTTGAATCAAAGCCATTCCTATAATAGGCCTAGGGTATCATAATTTCTTCAAGTTATTATTGAAAATGTTTTTTTTTACCACCTGAACAAAATTAACGGTTGTGGAACTAGGTACTTTTGTCATTCAACACTGTGAGGAATAGTTTATTCAAAAGCAACTTTGTTTGCTTAAAATAAAGCGATTTTGGTTGGCTCGCGTATCAAGCATAGGTGTGACTACTTTGAAACTAAACTGCGTGATAACGCAAAGTACAAAAGCGACAAGAACAACAATATTATGTCTTGTAGTACCTAGGTAAGACTTTGTAGTTTAAACAATTCAAAAATAAACGATATCCAATGCATATACTTTACGATGCGCGTCAACGCATAAAGAGACCCAACGGTTTTAGCGAGATGGCCTCAACTTGGCCTCCGCCGCAGACGCCTCGAAGCAGGTATGCGGGAACATTAAAGGGACTAATGTTTGACAAGTTTCAATTTGCGGGTGCAGAAGCCCACCTGAGTCACGCAGGGGAACTTTTGCAAGAACGTTAAATCGAGCAAGTGAATTATTGATGTGAGCCAATTGGAAACTGGCGTTGTCGTAATGCTGCAATTACCTCCGTCTTCAGCGTAAGGGTAATAAAGAAGAACCCTGTGGCACACCCAACGTCTGCGGCATAACGACAGCGTTCATGAAGCGGAATTTGGCAATAAAAATATGCATTACTGGAATATTGCGCATCTTAATAATGTTGCGAGAATATTTTTTCCATGCGTGCAAAACGCAAGCTCTAAATTAAACTAAAGTCAGCCAGGAGTTAAAACAAATTAATTTTTTCACTTGGAATTGGGGATTTTGTTTTGTACATATATTCCGGCAACATGTCTGACATAGTACCATTGGTTAAAGAATTAAAATAAAATCGATCAGATTATCGAACACGGTTGGACAAAACAGCGTTAATTAAAACCTCCGTTTGTTCAACACGTCCAGTCGTATTAACCTTATAACAAGCTAACAATCCGCATGTTTTAAAGCCCACATTAAGTTGTTCATATTTTGCTTAGCAAACTAAAATAAACATTTGAATGGTGAAAAAAGTATACTTTGTTTAGACGTTTATTAGTTTAAATAATTGCTGATTTAATCATCATCGCTAGGTTTCAAACTGACTGAACGTGCTTTCTTTACCTTGAGTACATGGACTAAAACATTAGTCTGTGAAAGATAAGGCTGTGAGCATCCTAAAACATGCCATATTATTTCAGCTTGTTACTGTTTAATCTGTAAATGGTTACGAAGCATCCATATAACGTTCAAAAACGCTTGCTTAGTTAATGGTGTATTTAAACACGCAAGAGAATAGAAAAGCCACCTCAACAAAAAAGAGCCTAAAAAGGTTTATCACAGAATACCACAAATAACCGTTTTCTGCATTTAAATCTACAGTCAAATACCAATAATTATACCACAATATTATTGTTGTTTGCCTTCACAGGTAAATTGTGAGGGATATGGACTTCGGACATTACCGCCGCTGTTTCCAACATCTACACAGCGACTTACATTAGGAAATAACAACATTCGTGAATTGCGACGAAATGTCTTCAAGCAAATTCCCAACCTCGTCACGCTCGACTTGAGCAACAACGTCATCGTGGAAGTCCCCGTAAGCGAGAACTATTGTTTGTGTTTTTTTTTTGTATGCGAGAGTATGTGATTATGATACAGAGAATAAGATTCTAATGTTTGTAACATTGATTATGTTTCTTGACTGAATGGGATTAACAAAAGGAAATGATAGCTTTCCCCTCGGTGGTTCAAATAAATATGTACGTGACTTAAAACAAGTCACAGAAATCGTACGTGCAATGTGCCAAAATATGCAATTCGTTGTTTATTTAGTAAAATAAGTCACTTGGACCCGATGAAAACCGGCTATTATTTAAACTGTCTGGATTGAAAGCCCCAAATCTAATCACACACACAAAAAAAACAAAGCTTCAAATTAAACTTAACCCTTTGACCGAAAAACAAGACCTATAGGGACATAGTGGCGACCTCACGACATGTTGTGAAAAAAGATCTAAAGATCGAGGGATTAGGAGGTCTTCAGGGTTAATTCGTAAAACACGAAAATAATTAATTCCAATCAATCGTGTTGTTTGAGAAGATCGATGAAAGTTTGTAAATCGGATTGGACATGTCTTGTTACTAATCAATTTTTAGCTGTGTGTAACAAGCACAAGTGGTCTTGTAGGGTGGTATTGTTAAATTCTTCAAATAATAGTGGTTTATGAACATCACATACGGATATGTTCGTTAGTGTCAAGATTGATGTGACTAAACCAAAACGTATAATAAATCAAGCATGTTGATTGTTAGTACAATACAGGCCAGAATAATCATGTTAAAATTTTGGTTCAAAAATTGGCGAGTACTAAAAGTCGTTGCAGCAAAACAGTCCATTTACAGAACAAATTTATGAGGTAGCCATATTTTAATGGACTTGGCATATTTTGTCGTACAAAACATAACGCCTAATGAAACCTTTGAAACCACGACTTGCAGTGTATGGGTATTGTCACAAAATGGCAGCCCATACAACCGAACCTTACAACAATTCACTATATCAAACTATACAACTTTACAGAGCAGCTCGTTTTCGGACTTGAAAAAGCTACGAAGATTGGATTTATCTGGCAACAGAATCACTGGAGTGCCGCGTGTGGCTTTGGCAAGGCTTGGAAATCTCGAATATCTGTCGCTTCGCAACAACCCGATCACACAACTACTTGCGTACGACTTCATTGAAGGGCGAAGAACGTTAAGAACTTTAGACATCGGGGAACTAAGGGAATTAACTTATGTTTCGAACCAAGCGTTCAGCGGCTTGCAAAAACTAGAGGTATGTGAAAAATGTTGTAAAAGTTATTTAACAAACTTTGTCTCAGTTACGTTGCTTGAAGAACACAATTGAACGTTCGTTTTTTTCAACCGATTAAACAAACTAAAGGCCAAACGAGCGCTTCTTAACCTGGGCGTACGGTAAAATTCAACAGACGGTACGAAGGTTATCTTACACATTACCACAAAGTGTAAAATCAACTCCTGCAGTAGCAAGCTAATAATTGCTTTTTTCACATCAAACAAAACCCTAGACCAAACAGAATCAACCAGTTATATCCATCCAACATTCCGCCCACAGACATGACAAACCTTTTTATGTAAAACTGTAAAAAGGTAAACGGTGAGGTTGAAAAGCCTGAACCAAATCTCATACTATGCAGATAAACCGACGTTGCAATTATTGCTTGGATGAGAACCAATTAACAAAATGTTGTCTACACAACCGACAAATGAGGTTTGACTACACACAAGTTAGCAGACAGTTCTATATATTATTTAGGCCCCATAGGTGTTTCTTACATTGGGCGTTGTTGCAAAAAAAAACATAAAACCGTGCAAACTCAGTAATTCCACGAATGTTAAGTGTACAATAAAATATCAGTTTTTGAGATATTACATATTTTTTGGCATCACTATGAGATTAAGGTGTGCTAGAGGCTCATTTTGATCTTATTGGTGACTAAAAGATTCTCGTCATCACATTTAATAGTAAAAAATTAGAAAATAATTTATAGAAACAAGAGTTTTGTTAGTTTTAGCCTAAAAAAATATGCCCGTTAATGTACTGCATGCTTACATGCACTATATACTTGCAACATAGGTTCTCTATCATTGAAATAGACTTGGCAAAAAATTAAACTCTAAAGACAAATAAAACTGTTAAAATCACAACCCATGGTTGTCGATCCGCGCGATTGAAGCCTTTAATTGGGATCGATTTACCACAATGTTTCATGAATAGCTAGTGCACGTTTATCGACCGCTATCCCACTACTGCACCGCTTGTGCAACGCAGCAATTGAAGAAATCGCCACAAAGGGATAATTGCCTCTTTGCCGAGGACGTCCCATTTCCTGAATGCGTAATTAAGCTGTGGCAATTCTATTCCAATGTAGCATTAAATGCAAGGATATAAGATAGGAAAAAGTGCTTGTTACTAAAAAAAATGTTTGGTTAATGGATAAAAACACCTTAGGCGATCCACATTTTGTTTTAAGAGGGCAAAAACAATACTCCGGTTGTTTATTGCGCGTAACTCTGAAAGAATATCTAGTAATTTTGATGAATTGGTTATGACAAAGAAAACAAATTCTTTTCGCAAACTTTTGCACCTACATAAAAAGATTGATGTTAAATTTTAGGATTGCTTTTGTTGCGTAGCAGGGTAAGTAAAGACATCTATTTTTGTTTTATTTAACAGAGCCTATATTATTGGTTTTGTTTGTCATGGGATTTAATCCCCTGCATAAAAGTTTCCATCCGCCCTTAACCACACAACGAAGTAAGCCAAAGTTTGAGTGCAAAAGCCTGTAGAGGAAGTTTGAAAATAAACAGTGCAAAATTGTAGAAACGTATTAGGGTCCCTGCATTTTATTTAAGGTATTCATGCCAAAGATTTGTAAAACGTCTTTTTACATTATGGTTTTACCGGACCGGATACTTGTTTCCGAAAAGGGAGAAACCAACAAAGTAAATCTTACAAACCCCAATTAAAAAAACATCAACACTTACAATACTTTGCGTTGGTTTATTGGGGAATTGAGTTTTCGGCTGAACTGCAGACTGTTCACACTATTTTCACCTACTTTGTCTCATCAGTGCAGGTGACGACATGACTTGACAGTAAACGACACTTCAGGATAAAATGTCATACATACTTCATCAATTTAAAAAAAGTGCTTGGTGTGTCATAATGTGGTTACACTAGTCAATGCACCTAAGTCTTGACACCAGCTGCACTGATGAAACATTTTAGAATAGAAAAAGCGTGCACAGTCAGCGGCTTAATTATCATTTATTGGCTTGATGTTTTTATATTTTTGGTCAAACTTTGTCCATTTCATCTGTTAAGTACCAACGGTGTATCTTTTGAAAACTTCTTTCTAGAAACTGCGAATGAATTCGTGTCAGTTGCGGGAAATCCCTTCAATGAGGTCGCTAGTGAATTTACAAGTTCTCGATCTTTCGTCGAACAAGATACAGCGGGTGCGAGCCGGTTCGTTTACCGGAATGGAACGACTCGTTCAACTCTCGCTCGCTTATTGTGACGTCAGAACCATCGAGGAAAAAGCTTTCAGTGATCTTACGTCACTTGATGTAAGTTTTATACTATTGACAAACAATTCTGGACAATGACGCCACGCAACGGTCAAATGTACTGGCATTTAGGCCAATAACAGAGATGCTAATTTGAAATTAAGATGGATACCTGGTCTTTGAAGGACCAATAGTTACGTCCCGATATCTTAAAAGATTTGTTAAGATTCCAAGTTAATTTTTTCAAGACAAGTTTCAGAAGTGAAGTAAATCAATCAGGATTTCGAAACGTTTCCATCATTCATAAGTATACAAGCCAGTATTTCGGTTAAAACATTTGTCACGTATTGATTCTATGAGATTACGATTGTAATGGTCGGATGATTAAACCAACAAGAGCGTTGTAATTTGCATTGAAAAAATGGCGATGCAGAGCAACTTTTAAAAAACTTTTGGCGATGGCGACAAAGTGGGGAACGGCTATTTTATATGTATGACTAGTATACATGTATGACCACTTGTATATAACCACTATATGTTTTATTTTTCAAACAGGCTGAACTAAACTATAAACAGCTTCCATAGAATAAATGGTTGGTGGCAAACATAAACAAAAATATCAAGTAAATTCAAAAAAAGTTATCAGTCAGACTTTGTTAAAGGCGTAGAGTCAAGAAAGAGAAAATATTGTTATTTTTATTACAGTCCACTATAATTGATCATATCATAGCAAAACAAAAACCTTCCTTGGATTTGCATTTATTATTCATGAACTATTAAATACTTCAGTAAACGCTATATGGGCCTGAGCAGTTGCCTCCAGTTAAACACAAACGGGCCATATCCGAACTCGCATTTTGCAAAGATGATGCTTTAATTCTTTATCTGTGTTCTTTATCAATTCTTTAAGTTCGGTATGCCACCTTCGGATCCACCACAAAAGTTGGAACAAAGCCCAAATTTCCATTAAACCTTGAATAATTTACGCGTGAAGTACGAAATTACACCTGGCGTGTGTAACAGTATCCACCACTTGTAAAGGCTATCCAAGAGATGCTTACGGTCCTACACAAGTTCTAAACAATGCCGTCTATTAAGAATACCCCAACCAATTGCAAACATGCTCTTCAAAATGATTTTTGGAACAGTCACAGCTACAGTATTTACATTGGTTTATGGTCAAACTTTAATTACCCCCTGATAGTTTCAAACGGTGTTTTCAATACGGTGCTACACAGAACACTAACAAAAATAGTGTCTATAAAGACCAATATCTTGCTTCGACAGACACTATATGACAATAATCGATTTTATTTTTTTAAGGTTTGAATAGTTTTTGTTTCAAAAATACATGTAAGAGGGGTGTATGTAAAAGTTTTTTGGGTGTGTGTGTGTGTAAGAGTTAATGGTTGCATTAATGATGGACGGGCATTCTTTGTTCGTTTTATAGAGCCTCAGCCTTGCATCAAACAACTTGACAACGATTTATCCTGATTTGCTACCGAACAGCAGAAGAATGCAATTTGAGGGAAACCCATGGTTTTGCAACTGCGACCTACTTCAATTTGCAAGGTATTGATGGTGTTATACAAGCAGACAACCATGCATTCTATACGTTTGTCTGGAAAATATTTGAGAAGGTACACCGATCGATAAACAAATGTATTGCAAGATCAATGACGTTTATGTGAAAATCGATGATGATTGGCCTAGATCGCGCTAGTGTTTTTTGGGGGCCACCAGGACTGCTTTTTTCTAGCTCACTAACACCAAATTTTACAGAAATATTTATGAAAAGCAAAAAATCTGCCTACAAATAGACAATCCAAAGACTTACATTTGAGTTCGTGTTTCAGGTTTTTCTTGTGTTTTTTAATTTTCAGTTTATTATCTAAATGTGAGAAAGGCATTGAATTTTCGGTGGTTTTGTAATACAGAAACAAACAAGGAAGGAGGTTATGTGATCAAAAACCGTGTATGGTGTTCATAAATTTAACAGTGTTTTTATCTCAACAGATATCTTGAAGCAAGCAACATTTGCTCAGGGGAGGGTTGCGGGCGATGCAAATACCCACTGATGTACAGGCGTATGCCTCTGGTTAACTTCACACGGGTTCAAAACCCGCCATGCGCCGCGCGCATCGTTAACGCCGGTAAGTGGTCAAACGGTGTGAGAGTAAGCGTTGTTGCCAGAAAACGTAGGCAACGCGAGAATTGCATTAGAGCTGATCGCGAATCGATGGACAAGATCAGGCGCTGTGGTCGACCGTGTTTGTACTGTCACTATGATTGAAGTGTTTTCCTTTGGCGCCTGAAGATGAAGGGGTGGAAAATCGCACCACATATTGATCAAGAGTTTTCTGATGTTGTGCCACGCGAAAAAGATAAAGAAGCAATCAATTTTGTTTCAGAATATTGTTCAAATTTTGTTTTGCACTGGGCGTCCCTCTATCCGAAGACAAGCTGTGTTTTTTTAACAATTAAGACTATGTATTTTGCATTTTAAACGCAACCTAATTCAAAAGCTGAATATTTTAATCTTACTGCACACCAGTAACCAATATTTTCGCACTTTTCATGTTAAGGAATACATAAAAAACGTTCATAAATTTTTTATGTATTTGTAACTTTAATATGATGGCTGAGACACTTTCAATCACAATTTTCTGATAAATTTGAATCAGTAAGAACCCAAAGTGTTGATTTTTGTTCACAGCTTCAGCAGCAAGTATGAACGTTTCAGTGGGCGATTCAGTGAAGATTCCATGTCCCACTGCGCCGTCGGTCAAACGCAAAGCGAAGCAAGTACAAGTGAAATGGTACAGACCAGACGGAAGTCCAATCAGACATGGGAGGTTTGAAGTGCGAATTAAACCGCTTGGAAATGGTGAGATAACGGATTTTTTTACTCCCAAAAGTAACTTTAGTCCCTCAGTTTACTTCTACCAACCGTTTTTTTTTTGTTATCTATTTAAATTTAAATAACACTTGTCGGAAATCAATGCCATTGACACTAGATACACAATTCACGGTTTTAAAGATACTGACAAGAACGACATAAAGAATGTCGAAAGGTTACGTTTTTTACAAATATATTGGCATGTCTCTTTCTTGTTATTAACATTAATTTGCAACATAATTTTCAAAACAGCATATCTCTAGATTCAAATACGAAATGCCGGATACGAAAATAAAGTTGCACTGTACGAACGCTTTGTCACGTTTGTTTTTCCCCAAAACCACAACAAATGACGTCAATCGATCTTGCGTCACGCCAAGTGTTTATTGATTGCGAGATTTTAAGCCATTGCCATGCTGCCCCATTTGCTCACGGTGATGCAAATTTGTGGGCAAATACGCAGATAATTATTTATTGATCCAAAACCGATCGTTGTCATGGCAATCGCGTGAGCAATGTTTGGCGGCAAAGGTGTTTGCTTTGATTGGCTGTGACGTGATTGTTTTAGACGTGTTATATGATAGAACGTAATGAATTGTGACTTTGTAGTCATAACCACAACAGCTATTAATAAAACGTTGGTAGCATTAGGCATTAAAAAATGATGCAGTTCATTACATTTACCAACTGATGGGTTGGTTATGGATTCTATAAGAAATACCGTTACTCATAATTTCATTTTATTTCAGGATCCCTTAACTTTACTTACGTCACAATGAAAGATACGGGGATTTACCGATGTGCAGTGACGCGGAACGGTACTGACGTTGCAGAGACAACTATTTTTCTTAATGTGACGCAATCTAATGACGTCAGAATGTTTACGTCAGTGCTAACCACCGAGACCACGGTCATAAAATCGAGGAACCAAAACCCACCTCCAACAGTAGCAACAAATACCAATAAATGGGTGAGCGAAAGGCAAATAATTTCAAATTTTACTTTTTCAAAATTAAAAATGTCGAATAATGTGATAAACAAGTGTAAAATTAAAGGAAATCTAACAGTACTATCATTTGATAAAACAATGCCAAAAAACTTACGCTTTGTAAATTTGTAGTTTACATACACTCCAAGACCGGCTTATTTCACACCATCCCGAACACAAACCACTACTACAAAGACAACCAGCATAAATGAAGAGACCAAGTCGATTGTACCAATTTTCAAACAACCAGTCATAACCAGTTCCCAAGATACAGCGGACCAGGTTGGTTTTTTTAAAACAACCAATATAGTTGGTAAATGTTTTCTTTTTGGTGGAGGAAAAAGGCTTCAGTGAAAAGACATTATTTGTGAAAAAAACACCTCACAACGACCAGTTGTCCCACTAATTGTGACCCCGTTAATAATAACCTCAATGATAAATTATTCAGTGTTATCAAAACCACGCGCCCTTACTATTAAATTTTGTTGCCAATCTGCAGTAGGTTCCCATTTAAGCTATAAAGGTCACAAAAGTTATTTTCACTTTTTTAAGGTAATGGAAACCACGAAGATCATAGTGGGTTGTTTTGTGGGCATTACACTCTTAGCAGCAGCGTTACTCATCATTTTCTACAAGTTACGTCACAGAAACTACAACCAAAACCGAGGAAGCAGGAGACACAAGTCAGTAGGTAAGTAAAATGAATATAGCAAACGGACATCATGAACACATTCACCACGCTTTCTTGTGAAGGACTTTTAAATTCCGCTGCGCTTGTGTGCTCGCAAAAAAACATTCATTGCTCTGAAGAAGCCCTACCGTTTTGGTGGGCGAAACGTCACCAAAAATACAAGTTCTTGAAACAACTAGTATTTTGTTTAGCATTACACCAGTTGAACGACAAATTTGTTAAATAACGGACTCTTAATTTTGTCATTTCATAAAACACAGAATACCTTTATATACCAAACTCTTCCTTAAGACACAGAAGCTATATTGTAAAATGTAAAGAACAACTTGTTTTGTTAACTCTTTTTTGAAATTTAACGCATTGTTGGTCACTTGATGCAGATTCAGACCAAAGCTTACCACGTGACACACGGATTGATGCAAACGTACTGGACCGGAACGCACAGAAACGACTGGACACGCTGTTGCAAAATTCCGCACTTAATGCAGCGAACATAACTTGGTAAGTGATATATGTGCATCACACACGCAAGTAGTGATGTAAACTTTACGATAAAGCCAAGCAATATACAGCATGTGTTTTTAACTTAAAATGAAATGTCTTTTAGTTCAACATCCGCTAATACAACGCCAGCAAGGACCCCGAGCACTGACATCAGCGTTCCGTTGTCGTGGAAACCGTCGTTGTCGTACGCAGCAAAACCGGTTTTCGCCCCAATATCGGAAAACCCAGTGCAAGTCCTCCCGCCACCTCCAGAGGAGCTAAAGTTTCAAACGACGAGAAACAATCGGCCGAGAGCGCCACCTGTCGACAACTATGGGGTGCAGACTCTGCCCGGTCGCGGTTCAGGGGTATCCCCGGTTCCTAAGCAATTGCTTAGCAACATCGCGTCGTCATGCCAGCAGGTTGCCATGCAACGGCGCAGCTATATCGAACAGAGGCCTGGCAACGGTAACCACAGCAACAATCAACAAGACGTTACCATGTGTCGGGTTCACCATAGGTCGTGTGACAACTTGAAGAAGTCGTCTTTCATGAGCTACCCAAGTGTTGATGGAGACATTGCGGGTGTAGGTGATGTGGATTTTAGCACAGGTATAAAAAGTGATATTTTGCACATAGCGCCACCTAGTAACAACTTCAAACTACAGGTGTTGCCACGCAACGACGCAGGAGTGTCAGATTGGTTGATCCGCCAAAAAGGAAGATACCGATTCGCATGCGAAGCCTCGAAGGACTACTGAACCACAAGGAGACCGAAATATGACGTCACAATGACGCTTGTGACGAATATGACGTTATACACGGGATGGTGCGGAAGATAGAAGGATTGAGGTTTTTGGAAAGCAAAGAAACACTTTAGGCAATGAAATATTGTGTTGCTGAAGATACATTTTCGTGCGTGTATGTCATAAATGCTTGTGTTCCGCACGAAAATATAATTGCTAGTAGTTGTTATTTTGTTTTTTTCGCCTTTGTCACGAACAAATAAAACCAACGAGATCCGCGATTTTTGAGTCCAGGTTTATATAGTTTCATTATGACCAACCACAACTGCTCTTGACTTATAGTTTTGAAGGTAACTTACGATACACAATTCAACATCTTAAATATTCCTAAAGGAAAGATACAAGCCGAATATCAAAAACTACATTGTTTAGGGTTGTAACCACGAAACGAAATACCTAGAATAACAAAACGAATCAGCAGTCAGTATAAAACATTGCTGCTTTTTAAACCTCTACGTCGAAACATTTACTACAAACAGCCTTATCAAAATTTCAGGTTCTATTGCAGCGATTTTATAATGCCAATCCTACCTCTCTGTGCATACAATACTCCTTGGTCAATAGCAGCGCTTCCTCAGCAAAAGGATCGCCCTCCATCAAACCTTGAGCTCCGTTCCTTGCTCTGCGCGGACAATCGATGCCTAAAGGGAATAAATAACCCGGTTACGTAAAATAAGTAGACAAACTTTCTACTTTTTTAGTCACACTGGTTTAGCAATTGCCCAAAACCTGCTTAAAATAACACTTCAATATGGTTTATATCGAAAAGATTGTAAAAAAAAACATATGGCTCATTTTGATGCGTTTTAACATCAGTAGCTCTATGAGCTGTGGAGAGAAACATCAATACTAAAAAGGGACGTATACGAGAAATTTTCATTGCATGCTGTAAGTGCAATAGATACCACAGTGTTGCGCTGTTGATATCTTTTACATTGTAAGTACCAGACGGTTGCGGTTTATCGCTAATTCTGTTTTTTGCCACAAAAACTCAACGAAAATCTAACGAAAATCCCGGTAATCGCACATCTAGGTTAACCACAAAAAAAATGGGCAAATTGGAGTTGTGAGCAGAGCATTAGTTAAAAAACTAAAAAAAAAATAATTTTTCACGCAACCCTAGATCCGATTCGAGCACCCAATTTTGATAACCACTTATCCGATAGATTGAAATGGACAAACAGATCACGTGACAAACCAACCTGCCAATAGGAAGGTGATGAGACAAGTTTCTCTTGGAATGTAGAGCTTGAGTCGTGATCCACCGAAGACGTATTCCACCACTGCTTCCGACCTGTTACATTGAGATTGGATTTTCGTTCGGTTTGAATTTATTTTTGACCAAACGAAAGTAAAAGCAACCCGTGAAACAACGAAGGGCTTAAAATACTTAAATTCTAAAGGTTCTAAATAATATTAGCTAATGTTTAGAAATTAGATCAAAAATAAGTTTTTTTATCGTTAAGTTTTTTTATTTTTATAAGTTTTTTTTTACCTTACAATAACTTAGAGGCAAAAAGTAATTCCCAAATTTTAGTGTTTACAATTTATTTCTTCTTTTTTCTTTTTTATAATTAGAAAATAATTCGAAACAAAGGTGATCACGTTGCTTATTTGATATTGTGATTTTGCTAACTTACAAACCATCTGTTAAACAATCAACTAAATTTATTATGAATACTGAACTCACTTTCCGGCTCTTTGCAAAAAGGGGAGAAACTGCTTCGATTTGGTGACGTCACCAGATACGTCAGCAACGCGGTGGATGGGAGGTTCCTTCTTACTGTTCACGCCCTTGCCGGTTTTAATAGCTCTATATCAAACAGAAGTGTTTAAGTTCTGATAAACTTGTGCATGGAACTTTGAGGACAACGAGTAGGGCAACTTTGTCTCCAGTTTATTCCCACAAAAATATATATTAAATAAAAGAAATGGGAAAATGCTGTAGATGTTTGACCCAGCACCAAAAATTTTGAGGTAATGGTTGAGATATGAAACGTTTCAGTAAGTGGTAACAATAAATCAGCAAGCGCATTTACCTTTGTTTAAATCTGAAAAATTGATTTTGACCTCGTGAAAAACATAAAACGAGGCAGTTTTAAAAAATGTGTTTATAGTGGCTTAGCTTAGGAGGCCTAAGACTAAGACTTTTTACTTGCAACCATATAATGCTAAAAAATGATCTTGCGTTCAGCATCATATTGAATTTTCGGCGGAGGGCATAAGCATTAAAAGCGCAATACAGTGCCAAGCATGACCCACTTGTGCCAGGTACTATTAGGATAGCAAAGCTGGCATAATCAGATATAGCTAGCTGTTCAACTTACCTCTGTTCTGCAGCAAGTAGATCGTCGTAATGCGCAGAACGCTGGTCATCATCTTGTCTGTGACGTACAACTTTGACGAGACCCTTGCTCACCAACGCTTCGGCGATGTTTCTAAAAGCAAATATGCAAATTTTAATGCAAAACAAGCAACACAGCAAAATGCTTACAAATTTTTTTTTTTGATATACTATTGATAATTTAATATATTTTCTGTTGCATTATTGAAAACTTACACTATTAAATGTAATGTTGTTTCCAGATATTTGTCATAAACTGTACCTATTTTCTGACAGATCACAGTACGCCAGGCCCATTAAAGGTACCATACCGAATCAGCCGCTCACCGAGCATTCACTGTGATTTATATAGGAGTGTGCCGTGATCGCTGGTGTGCATAGACGCTTCAGGGCTGAGTTATGAATTTATGTTCATCTCAATTATTTTCTGATTTACGTTCATATTTAAGCTCATTTTTATGATTTTTTTAGTGTTCCTGACGCACTGGACATAATGGTAATTTTTTGAGGTAAATCACAATTACAAACAAAATGTTTTAGCTGCATAGTATATTTAGAGTTATTTTCTTTAAATGCTGAAGAGTGATAAATAAAACTTACATTCCAGCACTACGGACCGTTGCACAAGTTCTTTCGGGAAAAGCTGCCAAAGTTTCAGTCGCAGCACTTGACGGTTTCATGTAATCAAGACTCACATTCACCTGTGAAAGAATTCCACGTTTCACGAAAATATATCATAGTAAAAAATCGAAAAAAATCGTGGTGAAACATTGTGAAGAAATATCAGAGGAAAACATCATGACAAATAATATCACGATAAAATATCAGAATATTACGGGAAAATATCGTGATACCATATCACTTTAAAAATATAATAGGTGAGAATGACTGTCGATTTATTCAAACTAACCTTCTTGCCAATAAGTTTCTTTCGCAAAAACTCCCGAGCCTCGAACATGTATGGGACATCGTATAGAGGGCGCCCTTTGCCTTTTCCTTGTTCCGGGGCGGAGTCCTTGTCCATCTTAAACGTTACGTCGTCATACCTTAAATGTGGTGAAAAAATGAGTTTAAAAGCGGTTCAAATAGACCACCTATTTGACCTATAAGGACTCATCAGTGCGGCCATGGTGAGCCAGTTTCCTCTGTAGTTTATGCCCAGTAGTGGCATCTATAAAATAACTGAGTCATGGATTTTTAGCCTGTTACCTTCAACAAACAGTAGTTCTGTTGGATGGATTAATGCTTTTACATTGTAGAAGCATTTTTAAGATTCGGCTGCGCAGTTTGCCATTGTAGATAAGTTAAAAAATCCTCTACTATATACGGATGTGTTTTTGAAGTTTACGGAAATCAGGCTGAATGCTTTTTGAATGCTTATCACTCAAAAAATTAAATGCGAACAGTTGTCTTACAGATTATAAAACTAAAAGGCCAAAACATCGTAATTACCTTGGAGGTCGAACGCTGGACAAATGAATAGTTTTTACTTCACCAGATGCTGTTTTAATCGCGATAGCGTCGGCGTTCACGATCTGAATTACTTTCCCGGTAAATTCCTTGTCGTCCGGGTTGATATCGGACGTCTTCGAAACGTAATCTCTCCAGATACGGACTTTACGCTCCTTGGCTTGTCTGTAAAGCAATTTGCGTTGTGGAAATGTGTGATTTTAATTTTGATGTTTCAAGCCACGACCTTTGCGTTGGGCGTGTGTTTTTAAAGGTATTTTAATTATTGTTTAATATGCTAAAATACACACAGATAGTAGCGCTAAAATTAAATTGAACGTATGACAAGGTTACGACATGCACATACTTTTCAAGAGCTCGCAGTTTTTCTGGTCCCCGCGAATAGGAAGTAATGCTCCAATCCACACAACGTGCAAATCCCTCACGAAGTAAGATCTCCGTCATAATGCCGTTCTGTGACGCAAAGGTGAGTGATGTCAGGTTTAGTGATCAGAAAATATACCAGTCCACATTATACTGAAGAACTGGATATTGCTTTTAAGTTATTAAAGGAAATAAACCTATGCATAGGTACTTAAAGACAAAAAATTAAATGATCACAATTATGAACCAACAAAACAGTCTAAATTGGTCGTACATTGTCTATCACTTCTTATATTCGATCAATATGTACAAACAAAATTGTTTTCTACAGGTCAAAATTGGAAACATTTACGTTTTAATGTTGCACATGTATGTTAAAATGGAATGTTTTGCCTCAGCCAGTAAAACACCTGTAGCTTTTACCTACCCTGACCTGTTTAATAAGTGTTAAACTTGACATCATCAAATTTTAGTGATTTACAAAGAGCAACAGAAAAAAAAAACTTCTGTCAACACATAAAACTTTTGCTGATTTGCGTTAGTGGAAATGTTAAACTTACTGGGTGCAACACTGTAGCCAACAGGGTGTTTTGGTTCGATACACCTTCCAATATAATCTTTACATCACGCTGAAGCAGCCTGGACTCCACAAAGAATTTTGCCTCAGCTGCAAATGGTTCAGCAACTTCCTTTTTCGGGTCTTCAGGATCTCGTCGAATCATTGGACACTTGACCCCACTGTTAGAAAAAAATATACATTTTTTTAGTAAAAGGTTGAATGAAACAAATAAAAATGTTTCAAATACATCCTCTTTTTTGTTTACAGTTTTGTGTATTTTGCCCCAAGCCTGAATGAAAATATAGTATTAATAGTTCAATTGAAGATGTCTGTACTGTTGTAGGAGGATTAGGTTAGAGAAGGTTTCAAAGTATTTAGTTTGGACAACCCCAAAATTGCCAAGAGGCCATTATAATAAAGTATCGAAAAGTTAGCGTATCACTAATTTGGGGCAAGTAGTTTAAAAACTGGAACTAAGTCATAAAAGCACATAACATTGTTGGTGACAGGATGTCAGAGTATTACCTGAGCATAAATGTAATCAGGTGATTACTTGGCAGAAAAGCTCTCATGGTTCCACCATCTCTAACATGCTCGATCACAGCTGAAAAATGTAGGTTTTGTTGACATTACTTATATGCTATTAAAGTGTTACAGAGGTAGGACAGTTGACAACAACCAACTAGGTACATATATATAAGTAAGTAGTAAGGTACTTAAATAAGGAAATGATGATGCCATTCAGGCGAAATACAATTGTACTCCTATATAATTATATTGAACCCAAGGATTTTATTATTTATAGTAAGTTAAGTTTTGTATATGCAGACAAAAGTAAACAGAAAGGTGCAGTCATCAATAAACAACAACAAGAAAAACACTGCAAATGTTTTTTACCGCCAAATTGAAAAATTCCTCTAAATTTCGTTGTTGTGTAAGAGTTAACTAATGTACCTGGAATTGGTTCTCCATGATGGGAATCAACAAAATTCCTGACATTGTCAATTGTCCACTTTACATCACGAATTGCATCAGCAGGTCGAGGTTCTTGCCATTTTCCCTTGCCTGCAGCTTTTGCCTGATCCTCCAGTTCAATAAGTCTTGCATGCTCAGTGCTACAGACAAGTAAGGAATATGTTACATGATGATACCTGAAATATAAAAACACAAGGGGTACATACTTGTCAGATCTCACATTGACCCTCCTTACTTCAGCCCAGCCCTCACTGACTTGCATCTCAGCCAAATTTTGCCCGCTTGTGCCTAGAAACAAGAAAAAAAGTTACAAATGGAAGGAAACAAACCCATTTTGGTATATAAACCAAATATAATCTTACTAGTGCCCAGAAAAACAGTTCCATAGCATCTGTCATTGTTGACTGCATGCTCAATAAGAAAGAAAATCTCATGTCCAATCACCTTTCTTCGCAAATTTTCTCTCGATTGCCATGCAAATGCCTACGATAACACATCATCAAAACCTGTTGTTTTAGTCCTAAACCAAAACCCATTCAAACAAGCACATTATTGTTAAATGGAAATTAAACAAATACAGTAAAATCTTGCTTCGGTTTAGGTATGCATCAAAAATTAACCAAACCTCATCATTAGTTTCAACAGAATCTGGATAATTGGGATTGCTCCGTTTAGCCACTTTTGGGGCAATGATGTTAGACAAGTTAATTTGCTTCTCAGGTGGTGGACCACCCTTGGGTTGACCTCGAACAATCAAGGCATCTCCAGAAAGTACCTGCAATGGAACGAACTAGTTTAGAAAATGTCTTCATTGTAAAACTCCAAGTCTTAAACTAAGTCTTTTTTAAGTTGAGTTTATTTCGCTTGGTGAAAGAACACATAGCGACACGATTGCACTGAAACAATCACCAAGTCGGAAATAAACATTATGTAGCATAAAACAGTGGAAGGCACAAAATAAATTTGTGTGTTTTTGTTAAATAAATTTGTGTGTTTTTGTTTTGTTTTTTATTCATTTTTAAATTTCGTTCGATACTGTTTATAACAGTGATGGCCAACCTATGGCGCATGCGCCAAACATGGCGCATTGCATGATTAGAAAGGGCGCATTGCCTTCTTTTGATAATCATGAAAATCAAATTAATAAACTAATAAATAAATAAAGTAAGCCAGCCCTATTAATTATATATATATATATATATATATATATAGTTTATCAAAATTATTTTTTACTTAATAGTTCTTATTTCTTATTACTATCCTTCTCATGCAAAAGTTGTTTCTTTCTCTTTCTCTCTATATACAAGAAGTAGTCATAGAAGGTGGGGTTACGAGACATTTATGGCGCATCCAACACAGTATGTTAAAAAGTTGGCGAATGGTATGTAGAAGGTTGGCCACCCCTGGTTTATAACGTAGTCTTTTTAAGGGTGCGGCTGCTGCGTCTGACAATATTATGTCCTTTTTTGTAAAATTTTTGACATTGGCGTATTTTCAACCGCGAGGTTTTTGCAGCTGTTTCCCGATTCCGTGGCGCTAGTGTAGTGTTTTCATATTCCTATGTACCATTTTCATGCACGGTTTCAAAATTAATACAATACAATTGGTGGTCATGACTAAACCCATATTATGAAGCGTTTTGTGACTGAAGCTCACAAAAAAATGAGTGAAACTGGGTGAAACTTTGGATGGGACCAATTAAAACTCTTTGTGACAAATATGTACAGAAATAGTCTTACCTGCTTAACAATTCCTCTGCCCTGCTTGACTGTAGGTGCTGCTGCTGCTGGTGCTTGAGCAGGTTGAGTAGCTGGTGCTGGGTTCGACATTTTTGAAAATTCAATTAAAACATAAACTCCTAAGCTAGTAAAGTAGCTAAAATCTGTTTCTGAACATACAACCCATATTGTTAACGTTTTTCACATATTAATCACAAAACCCATAACAAACATGACTTTTAAGAAATTTACCAAAATTACACACAAGCCTTTTTATTAACATGAAATACATATATAATTACCAAGAACTTCAGAAAAAACTTAATAAATACCTTTTAACGAGCTTTTTTAATACTATTGTAACATAACATTGTCCACAATCTTTACAACTTGGAAAATGTGTTGGTTATCTGTCTAATATTTGTTTGAAATCCTCGCATACTTTATAAAACGATCTAAATCTAAACATAGCGAGTTTAGCGACTCTAAACTATTATAATGTTTATGTTTACGTTAACGTGTTTAGAACACAGTCACAATAGCACCAAGTTGTTTACTAAAATTTACAACAATTCTTCAACAACCAAAAGTCTTTCTTACGAAGCCGAACTGCTACTGGGAATGCCCAGCTTCGCGACATGTGTGCCTACTATTTGTGACGTAAAATGCTTCCGGGTTCGTGGAGTGCAACGTCACAAGCGTGGGAATCACCCTTTAGTGCCCCCAAGCGTTGCGTTTAACTGTGCGATGTTTTGGAAAAAAAGAAACTACAAACGTTTAAAATTGTTGCAAAAACTGTGGACCTATGCATGTGTTTGCGTTACAAACATTTTTAGTCTAGTTTAGTTTAACAAGTTTTTAGACCAGTTTTGTTTAATTTGAAAGAAATTTTGGTCAATCGTAGGCCAGGTATTTTTTACTCGTCTATTCTGCTTCTTTTATCATTTCAGCATCTGAAGTGAATGGAAAACATTTGTTTGACTACTCTGCGACTTTACAACAAGTTCATGTTGGAAACAATTTGCTGTCAGCTCTCTGTTGCGTAAATATGCCAGACATGCCGTATTCCAAGTATTTTGAACTGGCAACATTCAACCACACTAAAATATATTTTTGCATGTACATTGATTACCACACGCAATACAAAACACAAGCAATTGCACAACGAGTATGTTACATTACAATGTAGCTACAATTTCAAAATCGTATAAATCGGCGCATGCAAATTGAATGAAAGTCAAAACTAGGGAAAAAAAACTAGTTATGTTATTCTATATCGAGCAAACGTAGTGTTATTCTATTCTACACATGTAGATGGATTGAAGGTGTCAAACGCAAACTGCAAAACGTGTCTAAATGTGCAATAATTTAGAACAAATTATAACCCCCTAATTGAAACGCAAGCTGCCATTATTTGGGTCATGTAGATAGACTACAAAAGACGCGAAAAATTATAGGTAAAAAAGAACATGTCAATAAAACAGAAGACAAGGTGAGCATAAAAAACTTCTAATAGCAGACAAACTCTGTATCCAGTCTACACCGACGGTTGGATGAGTGAAAAAGGAATTCCATTTTAGTCATTTGTTCGCCCATTTCGGTGTTAACGCGACTTCCATAGACGTGTCCTTGAGTATCAGGCAGGGTGTCACTGAAAACCGCTTCTTTCTCAGGGAGTGTTTTAGGAGTTTTCGGACGGCCCCGAGGGTCGAAGTCCTTCATAAAACCCCATTGAGAATTCCTGGAACAAAAATATGGTTCAAGATATTGTTTTTAGAAGTGTATTTCACACCCCTAAACAAACGACGAAAACAAAACAACTTGATCAACGTAAAATATGGTTTATCGAAAGGTTATAGACGCCTCAAGCCGAACTTAAAAGCAGGAAATTATTGAAAAAAATTGAGCTCCCCGTCGGGGAATCGAACCCCGGTCTCCCGCGTGACAGGCGGGGATACTTACCACTATACTAACGAGGACACGACGATTAGCTGTCGAAATCGCGCAAATATTTTATAAATTCATACAAGCAAAACGTGTAGATTCGCACATAAAGCAATAATTAAGTGTCAACTTTCTGTAGGTTTGTTGATTGGTACCTATTTTGAAAATTTGCCGATAAAATATCTTTCCAATTGTACTTTAAGGCTAGTTGAGTGGTACAAAAATACCAAACAACAGTTAATTAAAAACAACAATGTAACATTCTAAACCAGATAACGCATCTCTGTTATTTCACAAAGAAAAGTAATTATGAGAACTGGTAGCGGAACAATAGATCCATTGTTGCGCTTTCAATGTGTATACATTTTACAGCGCAACACTGCCGTTTTATATCACTTTGGTCTTAATTTGATGTCCTTTGTAGTTTCAAAACGTGCCCAGACCAAAATTAGAACGGCGGCCAAGAATTGGTATCACAAACGTTGTGAAAACATTCCGAACTATCACTCATGTAAACTTGGAGATACAAGCTATCAATAGATCGATCTGTTTTCATGAAAGCGAAAATCCAATAACAACCATTCAAATGGCAAAAAACCTTGAAATGTTCAAATAAGCCACATTCATCACTACCTAGCCTCGAAACTCAAATGCAACAAGGAAAAAGATCATGTCTCGTTGCAACGTTTTTTTTAATTTCATGGCATGTTATAATACTATTTTGTGGCATTTCATTGCAAGGCAACCCATTTGGTGTCAGCTTAAAAATCATAACGTTTATGGGGCGCAAATGTAAATAAAAGAGGCAGGTAATACCAAAACCAAGCATCTCAACAGCTAGCAAACTTACTTAACAGCAAATAAACCCACAAGCAAGCACAAGAGCGCTATGTGCAGTTCCTTACCAGTCATGTACACCCTTCCATTCGCTGTGGATTTGTTCACGCCAAATTTTGTTGAACGAAACTTCGTCAAGCTTCTCCACTTCTCGTGCACCCTTCTTACCAGCTGCTTGTGTCACTGGCGGTCTTGGGGCGACCCGATGGACACCAGAAGTTTGACCAATGGGCAGTCGATAGCCAGCCGAAGTGGTACGTTCGTTTTGCATAGTCATCGGTTGTGCGATGATTCAGCACAATTGCATATGTAGAAGAGAGCACAAAATTAGGTTTTCAATTTATTTTTAAATTACACTTGTCGATATCTAAAGAAAAACAAACGCTAATTAAACCAAGTTTAAAACATTTTAATGCAAAAATTGTTCAGTCGTACGTTTTGTAACAAGTCCTGGAATGAATTGGGGTCAGAATATTGTACTGCGCGTGTTTGGCAAGGGGTTTAAATCCAAGTAAAAACAAACCGCAATTGTTACAAAACGTGTCGCGAAAAATTGTAGAACGCCACCTTTGTTTCGCACACAATGAGCAAGGGGCGTCAACCGTTATCCATTCACAGGCTTTGTGTCGTTACAATGATCGCAAGGGGGTCAGAAAAGAAATCCATAAGCACTGCCCCAAAAGCTACTGTTTCGACCTCATAGCGAGTTATTAAACGTGTTTTCTTGCAATGTAAACACAACAGACGCCAAACGTCCTGACATGTAAGTCGTGTGCGACCTGACAGCAAAACAATATGTTGTTTATGGTTCATGGACCACAGAAAGATCGGTTAAATTGTAAACGCACTTTCGTATGTCACAAAAAAGAATCAAATTCGTTAATGCTAGGTTGCATTATCTATAGTTGCCATCAACTGCTGTCGTTTTAACTTTCTTGGCTTTAAAAGTTTTTTTTTTTTTGCAAAAAAACTAAGCTTAATTCCACCCATCATGGAAAAATCGATTTACTATATTGATACATTGCCGCACAAAAAAATAATGCAAGTGCACTAAAAGCTGTAGTTACTGTATGCTTTTTTGTACAAATAACTATTCATAGAGTTTTTGCACGGACTCGATAGTTGTACAAGATAAACGGCAGGTCTTTACTGACATTTAGAACTATACTTGGTTTTTGTTAAAATCTTTGTAAAAGGTTTAACACAAATATGGTCATAATACTAGTTGAAAAAACTAAATTACTTACAATGAATTGGAGACAGTTAAATTCAATGTAATCGTTAGCTTATGGAATAAGGGTCCCTTTATATAGTAAAACTTGTTTCGTAGCAACTGATAGTGTTTTTTAATGTTTTGTGGGTACCAAGTCTCAAAACGAAACTTGACAAAGCCAGTTTACAACACCTCATTACAAAAGACCGCACGCCACGTATTTCACCATGCAAGGTTAATGCTTTGACAAATAAAGCAAAAACAAACAGGCGACATAGCAAACACTTGAATGCTTAGTTGGTAACGCTGTCCAAGGCCCAGTGGCTAATATATAGCAAACAATTCTGATCGCTATCACAATACAATATAGCTATAAATTATATCCATCTTGGCCACAAGTTTTTGTGTGATGAAAGGAGATGCCATCTTATAATGGCAACGCCTATTGTTGTGGCCTAAAGCGGATTTTGGGACTATATAGAAGATAAGGTAGCCAAACTGTATGGCAATTTTGTTAACATATTAACTGCGTAACTTCAGTATTTTCCTGATAAACCATGGTAGCAAGAAAAGTAAACCTTTAAATATATTAGGGCCAAATATAGCGAACTTAGCCTTCCAAAGAATGTTTAGGAACCCATGCTTGTGAATATCCCCTTTCGGCAATAAATCAGAGGGTCTATTTAATATATAGCTGTATTAAACACGTTTCGTTCACTAACATAATTCCTTATGAAGCATGCCTTTCTAAAGGGACTTTTCTAACATATATCTTTAACTATACACATTTCCGCGTAGTTAATACTGCATTACATTATACTTAACAAAAGCACACCATGTTAAAAAAAAAACAGTCACAAATGCATTTGGTAACTTGGAGCTTTCAACTATTCACCTATTTTATTAAAACCAGTAGGCACATACATCTGACAACCTGACAAAAGGCAGCAATCACACAACAGCCTGACGAAGCTACTGACTCGAAACATTGTTGTGTATGGTTGACAAGGTAACATAAGCCAGGCAAGGCGGGAAAACGTAACAATCGTACCGCTTTGTTACGTCACAATACACGTGCGCCGCTCAGCGTTCGATTTTATGAGTCGGCGCTTTTTCTCGCGTCACTTGAAAAGCGAGGGGCGTTGGATTTTTGAGTGGGGCGGTCCGTATGTATTTACTTTCGAGTTTAAAGAGCTTGGCCAATGTGAACTGTTTGTCCTTGAGGTTCCGACTTGACTTTATGTTAGGCCCTTGCCTTAATACAAAGTACCCATAATTTTTTTAAATGGTAATTTGTGTCTGCCATTTGGAGGCTAAGTTTCACAAGACGAATAATTTGCAATGAATGCCGCAATTTAGTGCATATAGGTTAAACAAGTAGACGCCTCTGGGTGCACATACGGATGTATTGGTAACCAATAACTCCTTTTTAACCAAGTTTCTTTTACAAACATATGCATTACATCATAATGTGGCAAATAGTATGGGCTTACCCGTCCATATTTTGGGTGGCGAAATAACGTTGATCCTCTTTAATATCTGTGTCAAAAAAACGAACAAAAGCAATTTAGCTGACAAGATTGGTATTGTGATTGCAATATTCACATGTAATATCCATAGTACTATGCTTTGCTAATTACAATAACACCGCTAGTTGTATTCTAAAACCCAATGCTATTTTGTACGCCCATTTAAAACGAAACTGATTATTTCCGCTCCTCATAACTCTAATCTATTATTTTTACTAGGCGGATCTAATTCGTACCGCATACTAAATTTCAATGAATTTTCTCCCAAGATCTTAGATCTTATTTACTGCCGCTACTAAAAAAATCAACATAAAACAATAATAAAAAATAAACTTACAAGAAAACTTTCCGAATTTTCTTGATCATAAGGCAGACACAATGACATTAGGCGGGCCCAGCTTCCAGCAAATGACTCGTGAAAGTTTTTTTCGTGACAACGAGAAAACAAAGCGTGAAGTGGACACTTTCGATGGAAAAGCGTTTCAAGTGATCAACTCATCGTCACTGTGTTTAATCGCCCACCGTGAAGCACTCGACTTGAGTGTACGATGCTTCCATGGAAACGAAAGTCGGCATAAAATTGGTTCAGGAAGTCAAAATGTTAAGAAACACTTATTTCCAGCGAATAATAAGTTGCAGCATTAATACACTTTCGGAAAAGTTTTGCATTAAAAACATCGATTTCTGAACCGATAGATTTGAATTTCGCGTCGCTAGGTAGCGCTATCGACACACTGGTTTTGTACACGCGGGAAAAAAACACATTAACATTGTCCGGAACTTGGTCCAGGGCGGCTGACCCATATATGGACATTAAAAAAATCTGGTCGGAATTCGGCCTCGGAAGCGTCTTGGGTTCGAACCCCGCGAAAACACTTTTTTGTTATTTTAGCCGGTAAGCCTAAGCTTAAATACTGGTACAACAAGGTCACGGTGGACAACGTTGCAGTATTATTTTAGGATTTATGATTGATGCAGTGCAACTGGGTCGCCAAGACTGCTTTCACCAAACGAAGCAAACCCAAAATGTTTTATAAAAACGTTGTTCGTTACGCTTAGGAACTCTAAACATGAATGATGCCAAAAGCGATTGTTGTAAGGTCTGGACTAGGATGTATTTAATTTATGCATATTCTCTTGCAGTTACGATTTTAATTGAGTTGATCATTAGGAGTTAGTAAATAACAGTCATATTTTACATTCGGAAACCTATCTACCCGAAATCACTAAATAGCCATTACTGCGGAAAGAGCAAACACCATAAATCATCCAGCAGTCCTGATGACGTCAAAAGGTGGATGGTGCCTTGAACGGCCAACATGAAACCTTGTAGGGCAATGTCATCAGATGCTGACCTTCGGTAAGGTTTAAGTAAACCAGAAACGAGGTTTGAAAACAAGATTTGGGCATTTGTGCTGTTATGTTTGTTATCTATAGTAAAACCATAACTGCTTTTGCATTTTTTTGTATCATTTGTTGATACATTGTACTGTGCTGTGCTGTGCTGTGCTGTACTGTAACATCTTTAAGCATTCGCACCATGCTTCTGGTTGTAGGCAAATTTCTTCGTAAAAAATTCATATTATTTTTGGGGTGTGTAGTTTTATTTGTTTTGTAGCTAATAAAAACTACCCAAAAACAACGATATTTAAAAAAATCGCTGTTTCTTATTAGTTTACAACAGCGCACATTCACTGCAGAAAAATTGCCTGGTTAATACAGTAAATAGATGATAGTACATCTGTAATAAGCACATATGCAAAACAAAGATCCCTCAACGGTGGTGCGGTGGGAACGTACGTAAAAAGGAGAAAAGAAATCTTGCGGTCCGCAAATGAAAGTCGCACTCCTAAAAATGTTTCAACCCAGAGCAGAATCGATTTTAAAGAACAGATCTAATGTTCCCGCTAAGGTAATCGAAGTTGAGTAACTGAGGTCAGTAAGGCACTTTTTGACTTAAAACGCGATTCATCATGCTGTCGCTTGGGATTAGTTATCTGCCCGCCACCAGTCGAGCACATCGACTTTTTGACGTCACTGAGTGAAAACGCACCGAGTTGAAATGAGCGAAGGCCGCGAATGGACGGTATAGGGGTCCATAAAGTTACTGTAGCGGAAAATGGTGTAGGCAATTTCGATTGATTTTTAGCAAGAAGTGAATGTAAAACAGTTAACCTAAAAGTAGGCCCAGTCAGGGTTGGTGTTTAACATTTAATAGGATCTTTAGGATGTGTTAAAGTCAGTGTAATGCCTACAGGCTGGGACGGTTACATATGGTCAAACACTCGATATAATGGACCAGGCTTAATCAACTTTGTCGATTTGTCAACTTTGAACTTTGAAATGTCGATTGAGGTGATTCAAGTGGTGCGTTTTCCCGCGGTAGCATTACTTGCTTGATTAGAGTATTTTCATATTAGCTTAGATGGACTTTTTGTCAATGTAAGTTAAAAATATATGTTTTCGTCGTCGTACTGTATTATTTTATACTACATGCTAGTAACACGTTTTGAAAAAAGATTTTGCACAAAACAGAACGCGTCAAACTTAAACAGTGGCCTACCTTTCCGGTAATGTAACAAAGTTGTAAGGATGGATCTTAAGATGAGTCGCATAAAACGCGTTGACAGCCTTACTACTATTTGAGTACGAAAGATAGAATAGAAGGAAGTGTTGGTTTCGATAAGTTGGTTTTGCACAAAACAGTAAGGGGTGCAATGAAAAGAGCCGTGCGGTGTTATAATGCCAGACATCAAATAAATGTCGTTGCATATGTGAGTTGTTAAATCAAAAAACTAAATCCATAGTAAATCGACATATATTATCACAAATCTTATCAAGGTGTTTAAGTTGAATATAATTGAAATCGTTCAATGACAAATTGGGCACTTGTACTGTGCTTAACCCCTTAACGACGGCGATATAAATCAGTTTGGGAAAAAAATCTTTGTTACGCGTATTGTAAAGCATTTGGGCAGAAGAAAAAATATTTGCACCCCCAAATTTTTTTTATCGCATTTTGGGGGGTGCTAGCCCGCTGTACCGAATTCGGCACATTCGTCCATTAAGACTAAACTAATGCAAACATTTCCGCGTATGTATCTCGTAGTTATTCGTACACTATTAGGTTTCAATGAAAAGTTTTGTGTTATTACGTAATTATATCGACAAAGACGATATCGAAATCGGTTTATGACGTCATATACTTCTATGACGTCATAAAAAAATTCAAATGCCGTTGTTTTTTGTCAATTTTGTTTCGTTTAAAACCACTTTGAGATTGCCTTGTCAATACTCGTAACCTACTTTTTGTGCGTCTCTAGTGAAAGCGAAACGAAACGTCCCAGACGCCAGAAATTTTGATATTTTGGAATATGCAATTTTACGAAAAATGCAAAGTAAATACATTTGTTCTAGAACAGGTGTACTAAATGTAACAAGTTTCGATAGTCGAGCCACACAACGCGTGGTGGTAAACCTTGTGTTGGAGACCTCTGTGTAATTGTTCGTGAAAACACAGTTATTAACACTCGGGTTTAGGACAAAGCACGATGGTTATGACGTTAAAGAGGTGATGCCAGCAAATAAAATTAAAAAAATAATTCATTCAATGGCCAAGTATTACGCAACCGGTTGCAAAAACTTGCACGTAAACAACGTAAGAATGAAACCACATCAACCGCTTGTGTTTGCCTCAATCTAAACTATGTTTTGCTACCAAAAATGTGTATTATTTCTCGGTAAACAACGTAAAAACTTGATTTTACGATGTTTTAGGGTTTTGGTAGTATGACGTCATACAGAAGATTTTCCGTTATGACGTAATTGGTTGACACGTAACTGGCTGTCATTGCAATGCCACTATTTATTATTGTGCAAAATGACAATATGTAGTTGATAAATACTGGTATAGGACCAGAATATTGTGTTTATGTTTTAGCGATCACGTGACCATTTACGTGCACTTTCGTGACGCAAATGACGAATGGGACGAATTCGGTACACGACATTCACCCCCCATATTTTGTACACCTTTTGAAATTTTTTGAAAAAAATTGCGCAGTAGAATAGGCATTCATCTTGTATGTACACACGATTTTTTCTTCTCAGATAACTGATAAAAATTAAAAAAGTTTGACAGCGAGTTTCATGAAAAAAAAATTTTTCTGCTAATGTTGGAAACCAAAATCCGGAAATACATAAAATTTTAGTTTTTCTGGCTAGGTGGTCAAATGTGATGTTTTATGAATAAGTTGGACGAGACAAATTCGAGACAACCGTTTTCCGCCCAAAAAACACCAAACGCACTGTAAAAATTGGTGTAAGGCACAGTGTGACGAATTCGTCACATACGGCGTTAAGGGGTTAAGAATTAAATAAAAGAGCATGTGTAATATCACTTTTTTTTAAATGGAAAACTTTAAAAGTTAACCATCTGAAGGCCATAGAAGCAATTGAGTAAGTTACTGCGGCTGCCAGACCGAGAAATCCGTTTTTGAAGATCAGCAAAAATCCATTGTGTTCAATAGAGTCACGAGTTATATCGGCCAAGACAATGCAACTCGTGCACGTCGTCGTACCGCAAAACAGCCTTTTCGAAACCGTATCTTAAACGGGAAGGGTTGATGCAAAGTTAACGTGTGCACTCGATCTTATTGACAAGCAGGATACGGTAGAAATGAGGGCATTGCATTACTGGTCTTAAAATAATCGAGCAATTTTTGACTTTTTTGTTTTTTGTCAATTACTGGTGTTTGGTTGAATAACAGGAAAAACACGAGGTAACATTTACTGGAAGTAATTTTGGTGGTTTAAACTTTGTGTAAAAAATTGAAGTACAGAGGTCTGAATCAGATTACTTGTTTCTGAACAGTGTACATGTACTTATGCCGAAAATTTACTTATAATTCGAAAACCGACCCGAAAAGCTTGACCCGTCTTGCAACGCGGGTTTTAGATACAAAATGAAACTATAACCACTGTTCTCAAATCGCATTCTTTAGAAAATAAAACCAAAGCAAATCAATATCCGTTAATAGCATGCCTTGTTGGTTAGTTATTATTATTGTTTGAAGCTTTTATAAATACACAAACACCCAACACTATTTTGTAAGAGTTTGCCAATTTCCGTGAAATCGATTGTTTGCATGTCGGAGCAGAGTTGTAAACGGGCCTGAAATTGAAGCACAAACCCGAAAGTACAAGCCCGAATCCCGGCCCGAACCCGAATAGTTTTTGAGAAGGCCGTTCAGTAATAGACAATTGGTCTTGAACAAAGCGGTTTCGGGCTGTTTGACATTAGGTCAGAACCAACAACTAGCTACTTAAATGTATTAAAAAATATATAGAAATAATGACACAGAGTGCAAAGGCAGGCCTGAAGCTGTGTCCAAGGCTTTGTTTCAAACAAGCATTTCATTAAGTAAGGCCAGTATTGTCGCATTCATAAGCTGTGAAACAGTAGCTACCTTCTCAAACCTTCGAGTCATCTAAATCACTGAATATTTGAGCCGCCAACAAAAGGTGGTCGTCGTTGCTTCCAAGACAAATAACGTAGAGGTCATAAAATCAAGGTGCAAATAGTCTGATGGTGGGCGTAACTGCATCGTTTTCCAAGTACTCTAGCATGTAGCTCGCTGACAGGTTCTAGGCGCAGTTGACTAACATTGTAGACTAGTAGAGTCAAATTCTGGACGTTAGTTGGAATCATGGCTGCAAAATTTAGTGTTATTTTAAAAGGAAACACAAACTAGTCCTTTAGTTTCGAAATAAGATTTTTGCATTGTTCAATCGTTTGCATTTTTGGTAGTATTGTTAGACTGACATATGTAAGAAACGAAAAAATACCCAACGCTTTAAGCCCCTCAAGTAACGGGCCAAGTTAAATGGCAAATCAGCTGCAAATCGAATACATAAGAATTTAATATATCAGTATGGATATAACTCACATTGGACTATAGTTTGTTTACGAAATTTGTGTAATCCGTATGTGGTGAATGCATTTTTTGCAGACTATTAAATGTTTTAACGTATACAATAAACTGTATTTACTGAACACAAGTTCATTGGCAGTTTTGTTTAAGTAGTTTTACATGTACAAAGATTTGTTTGGAACAATGTTTGGAGTTTTATGTTTTGGCACAATGTTCAAAGTTGTCGATTACGTTCGCTAAAGTGAACAACTTTGTCTGGAGTGGTTTGTGGTTCGCAAAGATTTAATGCGCGCTGTTCAGCCAACAAAGATAATTTCAATCCATTTAAACACTCAGGTAACCACCCATATAAACGCATGAATCAATAAGGAAACGATTGTACATAATTGATTGCTGCAGGTATTATGACCTTAGCAATGTTTTTTTACCAATATGACTTAGCTAGCCTCGCCCGGGCAATAAATATGGTGCTTTAACCACTACACAAGCTTATGTTTGTACTGCGTCAGTCTACTCAGTCCCACAACGTGTCAGCTAGTTTGCTTTCCAGCGATAAAGTTGACAAACTGACGTCAGAGGACATAGCACGGGTTTGCTTCTGCACTGGAAACCTTGCTATTTTGCTTTGGTATCACAGAGAAACATGTGCTGTCCGTTATGTACAGGTTTATGTAGTTAAACAAGGTTTAGTTGCCAGAAGCTTGTTACAATGTCGTCGTGAGGTGTGGTGGGTCTTTAATGGCGCCAAAGCGTTTTAGTTTCGTTTCTAGCCTTTAGTGTGCAATGCTGAGAAAGCAAAAACTGTGTCGTGTTATACCTTTGTAGACTGTAAAACCCCAAACAAAAGTTTGAAAAGGTTGTTTTGCAAGTTTAATATAAAAAACAAGTATTATTTCAGACATAGGGCAGGCCACGTTTTCTGTTGTTATATGATTTACTCTGTTTAAAGGTATATCTGATTGCTCTGCGTTAAATATCTTCCATAGCATTGTAAGCAGCAATTATTAACTGTCATATGGAAAAACAAAACCCTGCACGTTTTAATGCAGAAGCCTATTGTTGCAATAAAACTTCATCTAACTTATATTCATGCATTCTTTGCAGCGGGTGTCAGCCTTTCATCACACGAGATTCTAAGGAAGTTACTTAACAGTTGCCCTAATTTCTACTAACACACCAGGAAGCGATTTATTATACTGGGCGTAAATAAAGCAGGGTATAGGTCACGCCTACAGGAGCCAGCGTGATGTATGTTTATAAAAGGTGCGGCAGTATAAATGCATAAAATATTCTGCTTTTAACTGCTAGGTCACAGAATAAAACGTTTTCAAAGGCGATTTGCCAAAGCGGTAGCATTATCTAAATCAGACTTTGGAGTCATGGGTGGAAAATGACTTTTCAATTAGGAGCGCTAACTGCACGCATTCCATGTTTTATTGACAGAAACAATAAAGTAAATATTGACTGTGTGGTTTGGTACATCGTTCAGACAACTTAGTCATTGCGAGGTATCTGCTACATGTATGGTGGTATCGTTGGAACTCATACACATCATAGTCTACTTTGGAATACTCGTTGACATATTGGGAGTAAAGCTGAACTGATGAAGACTTTAAAGCTGGTTTCAATACGATGTTGACTTTGAAAGGTAAGTAGAAATATGTTGCTACAATATTTCATGATTCATTTATGTTGCATGGTCAGTAGCACAACACATCAAGAGCGTTTGGAGTATTTCGCTGTATACTCTACTTTTTAAAGTAGGGCGCTTGTATAGATTATTGTCCAATATAGTATCCGATCTGTTTGGAAAATGTATTTACTGTCTACATATTAAATATTATTTCCCCTTTTTTCATCTTAATAGTTTTCATGTAATTGAAATTTAATATCCGACAGTTTAAGTAAAATTGTTTCAAATCAAATGTATTTGCCCGTGACGAAATCTATAAGGGACCTGGCACAAATATAAATTATGTATGAATTTGACACCTCTGGTCAATTCACCATAACATAAGGTTTGACATATTTATTAGGGCTTGTTCCGTCGAAGACACATAATTTAGCCTCTTAACATAAACTATGTTATTGCGCTGGGCCGTTCCGGAGCAGCTGGTTGTAGTATTCCGTACAACTTGTTTTCAGTAAGGAAAAGTTTTAGGAGTGAATCAAAAATGATGTTTTGCATTTCATTCTATTTCGGGATAAATAAACACACGAGCACATGCGTTAATCCAATCAAAAATAAAAAAGTTTTGTAAATTCAAGCGACTTATGAATTCACGTCGTATATCAACCACGCTCAAAATGTGGATAGGTCGATAGATAACCATCAAAAATAGGAAGTTTAATTTCCAAGTTACCGTAAATTTAGGCATCGTGTGTTTGTCTAATTTGCGAAAATCGATGATAAAGGTCCAAAATTTCGCAAACAAAAGCTAACTAGAGCAGTTGTAAACAGCAAGATTGAGAACACGTGCTATATAATAGAATGGCCAACCTAATTGATACTATAAGGTTCCCATGTCATCTGACACAAGTCACAAAATCCAAAGGGCAAACGCAATAACGGTTCATATCCTTTATAACACAACGTCCTAACCTTATTTCCCAATGGTAAACAGCCTCCTCGGCATTCCGAAACGTAAAAACAAGCCTTATATGTTATTTAATCAAGGGAGAAAGGCCCTTGGTTGTGACCCTTTGACAGCGGTATGCGGGAAAAAAATCAATTCACGTGTCCAACACATTTATTTAAAACGTATACAGAAGGCGAAGTGTTTACATCTACATTCACTTCCTGTTTTGCGGTGCAAGGGGTGGCCAAAACGTCCCTGCTTAATCCATATGTCACGACGTTGCGGTTCTTAAATACGTGACATTATGCCAAATCAACTGGTTTCTGTGACATTTCTTTCCAGTACACTTTTTTATGTGTTTTTATTCGCTTTAGGCAACATTTCAAACGAGCGCTTTTGTTCTTTCTAACAAACATTTGTAGATTATCAGTTGTGACGTAATTGATTTATCCTTTCTTCTTGTCCTTTTCTGGGAATGTAAATGCCCTTGTTTTACTTGTGCACTATTTCAGGGCTACTCAAACTTTCTTGTTCTGCGACCCCATTTTAAAACAGAAATTTCTACGCGACCCCTTGATGGGTATGATGAAAAGAAATACTTATATTATATATATATACCGTCTTATGTCGCCTGAAAAACTTAAATTCATTTCTAACTTGATACACAGATTGACAGTCTTAGTTTGTATGACGTCATAATCTATATTGTGACGCTTGCGGTATCTGCTTTTTCGCATTGTTTGTACACAATATGCATAAATAAGTCTGGCGCATATGGTTACTAGGCTGGTAATACTTTTTTAAGTTCTACAAGATGTGTTTAGAGCAGTTTGATTACATGGGAATGATGTTTAAACAATAAATATACGCACGTATACCATTTATTGTGACTGACATAATAACCCATAATGTTTCGCGACCCCAAAATTATATTACGCGACACCAATTGGGGTCCACAGTTTGAGAAGCCCTGCACTATTTCACCGATGATGGCAATTGTTTTTGTCCAAACGTCTGCTTGAAAAAATGTATACGTTTTATTCGCAATTTTTTGTTTAGTGAAGCCACTAACTCTTTAAGTTTGTGTTCCTACATTTATAGATGTTTCAGACGCATTGAAAAAAATAAGTTAATAATAGATGTTTTAGACGCATTGAAAAAATAAGTTAATAGTAAGGGTAAAAGAACCGTATAATCGTATTTAAAACGATACCTACTCTATAGCTACGAAAGAAACGCTTGCGTTCCAATCTATCATCAGCAAAATCGATAATTCACGTTTGTATAACAGCCTAAAAAATGCACAGCGTGGCTCATTACCGGCATGTTTGTTGCAACAAACGCGCTTTCATATTAGATATTGCCAGTAATAATTCGACACCACAAAAACCGGTGTTAGTTCGGGGACAATATGGTGGACAAACTACCAGAATGCTTAGCGCTATCCATGTAACACAGAAATACGCTACGCTTTGTCACAATTATGTTGGTATTATAGGCGTTCTCCTCCTTGTCGCCATCCTAATTGTTGGGGGAACAGCCACGAAATCGTTGAAGCGTAACGTCACGTGTCAAGACGAAACCAGGGAGATCCCCATCAGTGCATTTTGCGACGGGGTCAGAGACTGCGCGGACGGAACTGATGAGAATTACGTCGGGAAAGGCTTTAAATGTCAAATCAACGGAAAGAGGTGGGCAAAATTCGACGTAATTTGAATGCCTGGTAACAAATTTATGTCATCGGTTTGGGAGAATCGTTAACAGGGTGCTGGGTTTCCTCCTATAAGATCGTTGTGTGGCAATTAACCGCAGACAACTGAAAACTGGACTATGTTACAATTACTCGAAAATATGTTCAAGCGTCTGGAAGGTAATATCTAAAACCCGAAGGGTTGTGAGATTAATTAACAAAAAATCAATAAAAACACAATTCAATATGGCTGGTTTTAAACTTATATAAACCCAAGCACTCAATGCATAAACTGACATATATGTCAGTACATCTATAGATGTAACAAAGTAAAATAGATTTATGTTGTTTAGTGATTTAATCACTACAATACATTAATTTAGGTCTATAAAACGTGGTGGTTTTTGAAATGACTACGACTTCTGTTTTCGAGACCTACAACAAGTCAAAAAAATGGCCAAGTTATGTTTAGTGGAGTGTTACGCCACGATTTTTTCAATTCGAAAGATTTGTGTCAATCACGACATGTAAAGATGGTTGTAGCAGTTTTTATTTGTAACGCTTTGTATTCCCCATGTTGTTGCGTCGAAACAGAAACTCATTATGCTTGTGTTGTCTACACAGAAAATGCGTGTTACCACAAGAGCTGGTGGCAGACGCGGACGTGACTTATTGCCACAACGATCTCGATCACTGCTTCGACCAACATCAACGTCTGATTGGCAGCAATTGCTTCCGTTGCCTTGACAATAAGCACGTGATTGCCGTCACTCAGGTATGTGGCGCCCATAGGGTTGTAAACGGGCCTGGAATTGGAGCCGTAACCCGACCCGAACCCGAGAGTATACATGCCCAGTGTTTTGGGCTCTAGCGGTTTCCCAAAATTTGCCAGTGGCCTAATAAATAATTCGTTTAAGCAAATATGGCTATTTTTTGGTATTTAAATGAAATACTTGCGGTCTCTTAAAACTACTTAGCGGTCACCCAAACCAAACCTTAAAAAAAACCTGTACATGCCCAAACCCAAATCGTTTTTTAAGTAGCCCGTTTTGGCCCCAAAGTTTGTTTAAGAAGCTTATGCAAAAATGTCTTCGACAACAAACACAACAGACAATAGTCTTAACATTCTACATTGTCATCGAAACATTAAAGTTTGTAATTGGGCCACCGGCACCCAAACATAAATGAAAACGTTTTTTTAGGGATTTGCAGAATACATTGCGTGACTTTACACCGACTATTTCCCAAATGTGACGCCCCTGTGGCGCAAAAGTGAAAAATAATTTGTGATAGGAAATAGCAAAGGATGGATTGCGTTTGATTTTCCTGCTTGTATACGACTAGGAAGCGAAATCGTATTGCGTGGGAAACCAAATACGGCATACTTTGCGTTGTGAGAAACGATTTTTGCAAAAATGTAAGATTGACTGTGAAAAGCGTTACGGATCACAAAGTGGTGTAAGTGTGTTTTTCCTACATTAAGGCATTTAAAGCATTTTCATTTGTTTCGTTTATGTTTTTTATGTTACTGTGACGAAGGTGTACGAATGAAGACGTGATAGATAGGGGACATTGCTGGTCGCATTTTGTTGTAAACAAACCCAGCAAAAGTTAAAGACGCTGTAATATAAGTATGGAATAAGACATAAGAACTGAAAAAGCACTGCTGTCAAATGATCTTGCTTAAAATATCCTATCATTGTGCGTTACACAGAATAAGCCCGATTTTCTCCGTAAACAAGTCATTTTTTCCTCTGAATTCAGCTAAATAAAAAAGGCCCGTTTGAGCGAAGTTCTATTAATTAAATCTTCTTAATTAGGTATGCGATGGCATTATCGACTGCGAAGACCTTTCAGACGAATGCTTATGCCAAAACAACGCGCCCGTGCCACTGCAAGTGAATAAAATGAACCCGATATGTGCACATGTATGTATGGCTTCAGAGGAAGGATTAGACACCCCAAACGACCCGTGTACGTCATGTCGAGTTGGTGACGTCATCTGTTCGTTGACTAACGGAACTTCCTCATGTGTGAAACCTCATCAGGTGTGCGACGGGATGAAAGATTGCCCGAATGGCGAAGACGAGCTGTATTGCATCAAAGACGTTTTATGCGACGGTAGGCATCGTTAAAAAGTCGCTACTGTCCCAAGAACTAATACGATTTGAACCGCAGGAAAAACTACCAGCATTATAGACCAAGTATCAAACAGAACTCAAGGAGTACCCCCGACTTTAATGACAAAAATGTTTTATTTCCACTGGTATTTTGTCCGATGCTTTTCCGGAGAATTATTTAAGAAAGACACAACCATAATTTACCATGTCATGTCTTCAACTGATATATTAAGGCTCGCATTGATTTCTTTTCTTCCAGGAAACCAAACAATTGCCACGTCATGCGATGACGTCATCACGTGTGGTGACTTCACCGATGAGTGCGCCTCCCAGTGTTGGCAGAACAGTAGCGTTTGTGATCACGTGATTGACGGAGGTTTTCAATGCACAGCGGGTGTTAGTGACCGGTTACCGTCCGATCAGGTGTGCGACAGCGTCATCGATTGCTATGGCAACGGTACCGACGAGAAAGGATGCTCTACATCGGATCATTTTTACTGTTGGAGTGAGTTTTTCTCGTGTACAAGAAGTAAATACCATTAAGAAAAAAATATATTTCTGTGAGAACCATACAAAAAAATTACTCGACATTTATAAACCTTTTTAGACAAACAGATCAACATCAAATTGCCTGGCAGCAATAACCTTTTTTGAATCAACATAAAGTCTTAATATTTTGTGTTTCAAAGTCACCATATGCGAGTTTAAAGAATGGGCACAGTCCTGGAAAAAAATATTGTTTGGACAGAATGATAAAGATGTAAAGAAGATTACAACTTCCGTACTTCAACAACTCTCGAAGTACAATAGATAGGCGTTCATCAAATATTGACATTTTAGCGAAAACACAATATTGGTTCAGTCATGGATATGGGGTTTTAATTATGACTCAGCGGAACACACTTGAGTAGGAGGGTAGTACAAATGCTGACTCAGCTTTACGGTTTCCTGAATTTATTTGGGTTGTCACAAGCATTTAAGCTCCGCCAAGTGTTGCGCTAACCAAGCCAACCCATATTATTAACATAAAATAGGAAAAAAGTTTTGATTGAAACCAAATATTTTTTTAATTAGTTGACAAAATTATGAATCACTTTAAGAATTTGTCAAGCCATTAACAAACAATCTAAACAAGCATACATAAGCCAATTCAGAAGGCACAATGAAAAATATTTATGTGTTTTTTCACCAGTTTACTGAACTAAATGACCGAAAATTGCGACAAAATATCTCTTTATGGCGTCAATAACCCAGCATGCCAATACTGAAGTATTTGACAGCATGTTGAAAAGATGTTGTTACCAGCGCAACAAGCTAAAACTGTAATATCCGTGATTCAAGTGGTTTGCTAAAGTAAATCGCATTTATTTTGTAGAAGGCGATGTGCTGTTTGTCAACTGGTCACAGCGCTACGATGGAGTACGTGACTGTCAATACGGGAGCGACGAATGCCCTTCCCTTTTCCACATGACTCTCAGCACCACATACGCGTACAACGACCAAGTCATCCGAAACCCCTTTCTCCTTACAATCGTGTGGATTCTCCTGGTACCAGCTCTCTTCGGAAACATTGTCGTCATAGTGATGACGTCACAAGAGCTTTGGAAGGATCGTCACGCCGACAAGTTGGGACGACTGGCCAAGTGCAACAGAACGTTTGTTTTAAATCTGGCGTTCGCTGATCTGCTGATGGGAATTTATTTACTTATGCTGGGAGTTCAGAATGTCATGTATTACGACAGGTTAGTTGTTATGAAGGCTTGCAAAGTTGTGTTGTGTATTTTAGTTTTTAAATAGCATCGTGAGTGCACAAAATACTTTTTTGTGGTGATGACCTTGTAACTTACAATGAAACCTCAAAAAATTCTGATGCAGCTAAACATAATTAGCAGTTGCTTCCTGCGTTTGTTTCTTCAAAGAGAATAAACCAGAGCTCCTTGTGAACAACTACAAATTACTGTTCTGCTAACAAATATTTTAAACCAAGACCAAAGCCAGATGTTTGTTTTTCAGTTTCTGTGTCCACGACAGAAATTACAGGACCAGTAGGGTCTGTACAGCGATGGGAATCCTCACTCAAGTCTCGGCGCAGACTTCGGTGTTTATACTTCTACTGATGACGTCATACAGGCTGTACGGAACGCTACAACCGTTTCGCGTTGAAGAATCGCGTCTGATTGGTGGAGCTGCGACGCTTGCCTCAATTTCTTGGATAACATCAATAGTCGTTGCCTTTACGCCGCAGGTAAAATTGTACAAAAGCAATATATATTGGATTGTACGCGAACCGCTTTTTAAGCTACAACTTTTAACTATTAATTTGGTAGTTAGTGTTTAGCTAGGCAGTAGTGTAACATTGTAAATATTCTTTCGATATTTTTTTGTTGCATTTAGTTTTGTAAGCTTGTGTGAATTAGTAGGCTAAAATGTTTCATAAAATGACATGCAACTGTCAAAATTCACATACGATATCCAATTTCATTATCTGATTCAAGCCATAATATGTGGACTCAAGTAGTGTTTTTTACGTATTCTTTTTTTGTATTTAGCTTATCTTTGTGTCACAGGCCCGGGTATTGAACGATTACTTCGTTGTAAGTTATTGGCTACCCGCATCCTTTCTTAACTTCGACTTCGTGAACAAATCTCAAATGAAAAAACTCGTACTTGGGATTCACACCCTCTCAGTAAATTCCAGCACAAACTCCACGTTACCAGGTAAAAAAATGTAAAAGTCAATTGCAAACCCACAAGGTCTTAAACAAACTTTTAATGAGTTAGTTTTCAAGAACGGTTTTGTGATAAGAAGTTTTTTCTCTTTACTTATACTCTAATACTAAAAACAGGGAAGTCCCAAATAAAAATGTATTCACTATGTATGTTTTTAACCATGAGTGCGTGTTTGTTTTTAAACATCAGAAATATATCTTATGTGCATTGAAGCTTTATATTGCATATGTTATGAGATTGGGTTGAACATTAAATGCTTTTGCTTTGTAAATTTTAACAAATTTACTAACGCTGGACTCATACACAAGCATAAAAATCCTGATCGAACGCTTGGAATAGACCCTGGTCCCGAACTTTGTGAAAACAAATTTAGCATTGTGCCTAATATTCAATGCTGTGCAGTCCAGAAAGTGAATTGTTTATACTTCTTAAGTCTTAATTCATGTTGCCTTGACTTGATTTACAGCTCTGCGATGGAAGACCATGATCGAGTACGTGAACAATTTAAATCTTCCGATGATCTACCCGTCGTGGGGAGATCAGTATGTAGTTCCAATAGGTAGTTATAATCCATACTTTGATTGTAACTTGGCCATTTTCAAATGTTCTAACCCATGCATCTATTGTCATTGAGAAAAGGAGGCCCCCTTTTTAAGTAGCTGCTGTTGTTGAAAAAGTATTAAAATAAGTCTTCCTTGGCTCGCCATAAAAGTGCGACGAAAAGTTCTCCACTTGTCAATCAAAACTGTTTAGCAGCAAAATTTCAGTACTCCAGATCTTTTCGTTATGCCACCACGAACTATTTACATCTAGGTTTTTACAACCAGTTTTCAACTTGCCAGCCATTTTTCTACCCGGACGCTGGCGACACCGCGTGGTTGTACATGGCCTCAATCATAGCGTTCAACTTTCTCGCGTTCGTTTATATTTTCATCGCCTATCTGGTGATTTACAAGAAGTCGTCTAAACCCATGGTGCGGAAAAGCGTACGAAGAAGGTCGAGGCAGTGGAGAAGAGACAACAGAACGATGCAAAAGAAAATCATGTGCTTGGGTAAATATGATAACAATGTTTCCTCCTAGTTGCGCGATAGTAAGGTTGGGCAAATGCACATCTCAACGCACAAGAAAAATCAAACCCGAGTATATAATAGGACGTGCAAATTTAATGTTGCTAGCAGTGGCTCTCGATGTGCCCAGAAAGCTTGTATGTAGGTTATACTCTAACACATGAAAAGTTAAGGGAAACATTGTATGCCAATGGATAAAAATTTGACAGGAGCATATTTATCATAATAACGTCGTTTCAGCAATTGTAGAAATTGTTTTGTTGCCCTGTCCAAAATGAGTAGCGCCTTAGCTTCTGTCAATTGCTCATCAAGTAGACGCTACATGCTTAAAAGTTTATAAAATTCAATATTTTACTAATATCGCAGTTATATTTGTGTTTGTGAATCAACAAATTGGGTTAATTGTTTGTAATATTTGGTCTGAATTTTTTTGGGAACTTTTACTGACAATCTTAATATTTTGCAGTAATGACAGATTTAGCATGTTGGCTTCCTGTGTGCATCATATTTATTGTTCGTATCTCTGGTCACGACGTCCACCCTATCGTACACGGACTGACCGGTAAGTAATAAATGAAAATACATGAGCTGTGCCACCAACTAAAGCACGAATGCAAGCAGTAAATCAGCATCCTAGCTGGTATTTCAACTTTCTTAAATGCGTAATGCCTGAAAAGTAGTAGCCCGAAAGGCTTAAATCCATTGAAAACAAACAAACATTTTGTTTGTATATCTGCAATGAGGATAACTAAAACGGTCATTAAAAGTACACAAGACACGGACTTGAACCAGAGCTTTACTAAAAACAATATTGCCAGCAATGTTAAATAAAACGTGAACATTTTATTAAGCAATTTGTCATTTTCACTGATGACAGTAGTTTTTGTCGAAACGTTTGCTCAATAAAATGTCTACGTTTATTCAACATCACTGGTAATTTTGTTTAACTAAAGTCATTATTGAAGTAGCCTACCACTTAAAATTGTAAAATATTTGCAGGTACCGTTTTGCTACCTATCAACAGCGCCGTGAATCCTATTATTTACTCAAACGCCATCACAAACCTCAAGAATGTGTTCAAGAAGAAGATGGGATATGTGGACAGCAATAGTAGCGACGCTAGCGATGCTGCGAGATTTTATGTGGGAAGAAACTCCTCAAAAGCATCCCTCGACATAAATGGTTCCATCAGAAGCACTTCCAGTATAGGTCAGTTTAAACATTTTAATTGTTGCCACAAATGTAGTTGGACAAAAGTTGAAAGCTATTTTCATGCCTGGATAAATAAAAGTTCTGGCTTAAAGTGTAATAGTATAACGTGTTGTTAATAGTATAAAGCCTCACACACACTAGGTATAACAACCGTTTTAAAGCGGGTACCTTTTCACGGCGTGCCAATGCCAGATAATATTAAAAATAACATGCGAATGACACATAGCTTGCAAGCCCTAACGCCGTTCTAAGCTGTGGTCCGCGAAGAGCCTTAGCGGGAGCAACAAGTGCTAGTGTCAAGAATTTTTGGGATTTAAAAAATATATATATATATTTTTTTTTTTGCGCACAATATATAATTTGTATTTGTTTGCGCACAGTAACGAAGAAATTCATACTTTTAGTATTATCTATCTATGATGTAACAAACGGCCTTCGAATCATTTATGTGTCCTGTTCAACTAAATGCAATTAATCCTACATGTTGTTGCAGAAATGTTGTCACTGTTAATTATCTTTTAACGGTTAATTCAATATTTAGTTTTCCAATATAAATATTAAGTCCAATACTCTCGCGAGATCAGTTTGGTGACCCCTGAATATGCTTAGTTAGGTTGTTTCTGTATATTAATTGTAATTTTTCTAATTGCTTTGCTTTATTGGTCGCAACAAATGGTCAAACCTGTACTAATTTCATATTACCTGAAATCTACAGGAAATTTACTGACAGCTGATTCACCAAGCAACAGACGTGTAAAGAACGGCAACGCTGCTATGAGAAAGAAAAAGTTGAACGGCTTTGTTCGTCCACACGTCACGTTTGCCACGTCATCACATGATGACGTAGTTGACAACGAAAAAGATAGTTCCAGCAACGAAACGAACAAGATCGAAAATACAACCTCTGCTGAAATAATTGATACTAGGAAAATTACGTTTGCGCTTGTAGATAATATGAAGGAAAGTGTTCTTTAAATTTTCGTGTTTGTTACAAATATATTAAAAGTTGCCAATAAAAAATGAAATGTACTTTTCGTCTTTTCAATATGTAACAATGTGAGCAAACGGTATTACAACTTTGGTTAATTGCATGATAAACAGAATACGCTGGTCAATAATTTCAAGCAACGTATTTGACAACAGCTTAAACAACTACCAAAGTAGGCTATACATTCAAGAAGATAACTCTTTTGCCAACGTACAAAAGAACATTATGTGTGGGATCAATTGTAACCAAACGTCAACAAGAAAGACCGCAAGATAAAGGAAAACAACTGCTGCATGTGCAAGATGATTTGTCTAAGCAAAAATGAGAAATAGTTTATGCAAAAATGGAGGCGATAATTTTATTACTGGAAATAGGTTCACTGCTTTGTTGACTCATGCAGAGTAAGTCGTGTATTATAAAAATGTCCTAATTTATTAAGAGGACAATGTAGCATTTTCCACACGAATGGATTTGTATATTTGTAGGGTCATCTGCCACATCGTGCCAAAGTCGATTTTACACATTATCTACCAGCACACAGAACTGGTCTGGTGCATACAACGCATGTATACAGAATGGTGGAACCCTGGCCAGTGTTAAAGATGAAGAAACGCAAAACCTACCAGCTGCTGAAGCACAAGAAAAGTGGCCTTGTGGGACGTTTGTCAGTGTAAAAACTAAAATTGCTCAGAATTTTTTGCGTTATGTAACAACCTGCGCTAATGGGAAGAATACTTAAAATAAAAATAATGGCCAGTTTTGCAGATATCGAATATATGAGTTTGTTTATACAGTATAAGCTGTTGCTGCCAGGGATAATTTTACCCTGATGAAGGCGACCTGTATAGGACGTCGTAACGCCGGTGCAAAGTACAATTGTCAGAAGAGCTCTATAAAGTTGATAAAGTTTGATTTTTGTGGTAAAAATGCCAATTGTTATTTTACTTTTTTTCACTTGAAATGAGCAATAACTATCGTAAGCAAACACAAATGCGAAGCTTTCAAAGTTCACAAACATATTTTTAGCAGATATCTATTTAGGAAACAAACGTTTAGTCAGTGCTGTTAGTGGAGCTAACGGAGACATAATTGCGTTTGATATCTTGATGATGGATAAAACTGGTTCAACTGATGCTTATGAAACTGTTTGTGAGGTAAAAGAACTGAACATGGGAACAGTTAAAACACCAGTAAGTGAATAGGTTTATTTGCATGGCATATCTTTTCGTTTCTTCTGCACAAACTACTTGCCCAATCAATCATTTTTAACGAAAGTGAGTCGAATGCCCTAGAACTGGATCAAAGAATTCAACAACATTAATAGGCAAGAACCTTTTAAATTCAATGTGTCTGCCTACGTTTTGCCAAGACACGTTTCGGGTGGAAAACACGAATGGAAAAGAATCAAGTACTTTAAGCGGAGTTTATGAAATTGAGGTAGGCTTACACACACAAAATAATTTTCAGTTGTAAGCAGCCGCCGGCATATTGACCCAAACGTAATACAATGTTTTACCAGTATTATTTAACTATACGTTTACCAACAATAAAGTAAACAAAGCAAAACAACAAAACTTGCCTTTCTCTAATCTGCAAAGAGCATTTTTCCTTTGCCTTTACAAAGTACTCCATAAGATCTAGCCTACATAAAACTGAGAGACTTACAGGTTCAAACCTGTATAACATAATTATTGCAAATATTTTGGAGGCATATAATGTGTGAGACAAGTTAATGATTGCAAAAGAACCCAAACAACAAGCAATTGAGAACATTTTGACTACTATTATCAAGAAAAACATAGATTTTGTTATTCAGCTTGACAAAATACTGGTAGGTTTACCAGGCAACTTAATTTTCTGTAAACAAGTTGCATAAAAACTAAAAACACCATCACCCAATGTATATTTTTGGACTAACGCAGCGGTTCCCAAACTGGGGTCCGCGGTCCTTTAGGGGTCCGTGAGGCAATTTTGGGGGGACCGCGAAGCGGTTGAAGTAATTCCATAATCTTATTTGGCGTCAGTTTGTGCCTCTAAATATGTTTAAATCAAAGTAGAATTGAGAATCGACTGGCTCCATTGCTAAACAATGGCCTTTATTGAATGACAACTGTCAAAAATGCAATTGTTCGCGCACAATCGTAATGGTTTTTGTCTTGTTTGTGATGTCTTTGGATGATTGTTATGCGCAATTTTGCATAACTAGCTAAAATCCTGCAATCAATTTTCGTTTTTATGAAATACACATTTAGGTTTAAGGACCGCGAGCCCTCGAAAAAATGGCAAAGGGACCGTTTTAAAAAAAATATGAAAAAGTTTGGGAACCACTGGACTAACGTCATATGGCCCAATGACAAAAGCAAGGAAATCGTTTTTGAAAATGTGTCTATGATCCTTGTTGAAACCAAAAGCTAAAAACGATGGATAGCGAAAAAAATTAGAATAAAGCACACAAAAAATGGTTCAGAGGTGCGCAACAATTTTCTTTGTGAGCAAACTGTCAAATGTTTAAAAAATACTTCTTGTTAGAACACTTTTGTTCCATTGGAGTTTATTACTTGGTCGGACAATGACACGCCCAAAAGTGACAAAGCTCTGATTGACTTTATGTCGGTTCTTTTACCTGTCAACTGTGATCAAAACAGCAACAGTATTGTACTACTGACCAGGTCGAGTAGTAGACTGTAAAAACCAACTGATACACAAACATTACATGTTATATTCTATCAGATGCCTGTCGTCAAAGTCAGTAATATTTTGTGCTGCTTGGAATCTTTTTGAACGCTATAAAGCTGAAAAGATGATCGATGTGTTTAGAACAGTCAAGGATGTTATGGACTCCCTTCCTGATGTGCAATTAACAGCGGTAAGGGAATGGTATCTTATTACAAGAGCAATCAATAAGCACCCTATACAACATACCTACAATAAAGGGTCTGATTAAAAAAGTTGGCGATAATCTATAGGGAAGTGGGTTGTAGTGCAAAGGCTAAATATATACTTTGCTATGCTCATCTTGTGTTTTTGCCATTTGCAGGATCAATACAGGGCATGTTATTTGTTGATTCAATCTTACGCTGCTTCGCACACAGTTTACGAAATGTGTTTGTGAAAAAGCTCAAAAACATTTTTTTGTCAAAGCAAGTGTTGCTATTTGAGCTGTATTGGATAATATATATACCTTAAATATTGTGTGACATGTAAATTATGTACTTTCAATTTGTGAACTTTGTAAGATGAAGCATACCAAACAGTCAAAACTAAACCTTGATTTTTTTTTCACGTATATCGTCTCTAAGTCATCAAAAATATTGCATGGCAGGTAAATCAAACAAATTTATTAAATTAGACCGTCGTTCCGATGTGCATCGAACTTTTTTGTGTTCGTTTAAGAAAACGACAGTGCACCATAAAAAAAGCTCTGCATTTTAAAGCACCTAAATATAAAGATGTTTGTCACGAAGATATGATATTAAACGCAATTGACGCACTTTATAACCAATCAGAGCTTTAATTTATGCCCCCGTGCCATTTTTGGGTCGTAACTTTTGATTTAACATAGTAAACTGATGCTTTCAGTGCACATTGATCAGTCTGTGTTTTTTTGCAATGTAATGTAAATAAAATCGATTTCGCCGATTTAATGGCATCTCCAGTTCTTTTGATTTAACTTTTGAGTCTATACTTTAGGCTTACTATGTACAAACTTCCGTTTAAGACTGGGTTTCGGGATTTCGCTATCTGATTCAAGCACCAATTTTGGCCCCGCCCACACAGCTCTTGTTCATACACTTTAAACTGAATTGGTGTGAATACGGTAGGGGTATACGGTAAACTTTTGAACACCTGGTGTCAATTAGTAGTTATGTGAAAATAATAACGGCCTCGCGTGCCAACATTCTTGTGCATGAGCAATAATAGTTTGTGCCAGCCGATTTGAATTGTAACCAGAAAGCATAGGTGTAGGGTCATTTTAAGACTATATTGCGTCTTTACAAACGCAAAACACAGATTGTTACAGTTGGATCAATTAGAATGTCATGATAATTACTTCGCGTGCCAAACTTAGAACAAAAAAAAAACATTGGTATGGTAATTTGGAACGGTGTGTTCTATGAAGACCTTTTGTAAACACTGATCATTTCCTTAATTGTTGCGAAACTGTGGGCGAACCACAATGCACACTATGGGATTCATTTAGAATTATGTTCTTGATAACTCACGTTGTTTTCTCGTAATGCAACGTTTACGCAGTAGTGTGTGCAAAACGTTGCGGCGTGGTACGTCCATAAAAGGCAAGGGTGCCTGCTGTAGGTATGTTTATGTAGCAAGTATGGAGTCGTCGGTGTGTGCGACCGTTCTCGCTATTTCACTGTTCTTACACGGAGCCTTTGCTAGTAAGTGGCACAAATGTGTTATTATCTTATCAAATGACTATACTTTAGACTGGGTTTTGGGCTTGTATTTTCTGATTCGGGCTCCAATGTCGGCCCCGCCTACATAACTTTTGCTCATACAATTCGAACTAAAACTGAAAGTTGTTGTCATAAGAATAAGGTAGGGGTATGTAGTAATCTTTTGAACACCACGTGGCAATTTACTTGTGGTTTTCCTATATATTGCCAGGTTATATATACTACATCATATTTAACGATGTATCACATATACCATTTACTATATTTATAATGGATATATATTTGGTACCTACATTTCATTGGGTCCCTATCTTTTTCCTGGCACTTTATAACATAATTGTTTCTTCAAGCATAATCTAATTCCCCCATACATGTGTTCCCCATACATGTGCATACACGATTTGGTAACAGTAAAAATAAGGCAAAATCATTGTAAAACTCGTTGTTTTCACGAGGTGGAAAATGGACGAGTCCAACTATTTAAACTTTTAACAAAGTTTCAACATTTTTTTCCTTAAGTGCCCCTTTGTTTTTTGAATTATGATTTTAATCCGCACATAGCGTTCCTGGCGCCGTTAAGTTTCTACACACCAACAATACGATATAGCTTAGCTGGACTTTTTATGTCCAAAACCTGTTCTGAAACAGTTTTATTAACGTTTTCAGTTTGAGAAGTCATGTTACACAAGTGTAACAAATCGTTCTGTGTGGTCGCTCTGCGTTTTGAAACACGAATAAGTTGAAAAAATGGTCAAGTAACGACTGCTTTCATGCGTGAAGCAGAGGCATTTTTTCCATGCGCCACTGCCGTCAATCACTCCCACTGCGTCAGCTGTGCACTGAACGAGCACAAATTGGAAAAAAATACAACATGTACAAACATATTTGGGGCTGTAAGAGTAATTACGGAGCCGATTGTACTGAAATTTTTAACAGCAAACAAGTTAAAATTTTTAGCAGGTTGAGTCTTGTATTTTTGACCTCATTAACATGTGAACAAACAAACAAATATTTGGGGGTAAAGGGGTGAAAATAGATATATACAACTTCAAGTTACAAAATATTTTATAATCCGCTCCAATGTACCAATCAAAAAAGTATGAAACTCCAGAATCATCTGCTTTAGCAAGGATAGCCGTTTTAAAAAATTCACGTTTTGGGGGGCTGTGTGTGAACCGAGCGATCAAACAGAGTCAAAATTCACATGGACCATCTTTAGATCAATATCTATAATATGCGTAAATTTGAAAAAGTTTGAACCATTCTATCTTGATCAAAACGTGGGAACTAATCCGCGTAAAAAAGTTCACGTTTTGGGGGGCTGTGGGTGAACCGAGGGATCAAACGGGGTCAAAATTCGCATGGACCATCTTTGGACCAATATCTATAATATGTGTAAATTTGAAAAAGTTTGAACCATTCTTTCTTGATCAAAACGTGGGAACAAATCCGCGTTAAAAAATTCACATTTTGGGGGGCTGTGGGTAAACCGAGGTCAAAATTCACATGGACCATCTTTAGACCAATATCTATAATATGTGTAAATTTGAAAAAGTTTGAACCATTCTTTCTTGATCAAAACGTGGGAACAAATCCGCGTTAAAAAATTCACATTTTGGGGGGCTGTGGGTAAACCGAGGTCAAAATTCACATGGACCATCTTTAGACCAATATCTATAATGTGTGTAAATTTGAAAAAGTTTGAACCATTCTTTCTTGACCAAAACGTGGGAACAAATCCGCGTTAGACGGAAAAAAAGAAAAAAATCAGGGAAGGGGACCCATAATAATAATGTTCTCGCGTGCCAACATTCTTGTGCGTGAGCAATAATAGTTTGTGCCACGCGATTTGAATTGTAACCAGAAGGCATACGTGTAGGATTATTTAAAACTTTATTGCACCTTTCAAACACAAAACAAGGATTGTAACAGTTTGAAACTTTTTAGCAGTTATTTGAATACGACCTTTTGGATCAATTAGCATGGCATGATAATTATCTCGCGTGACGCATTGGTATTGTAATTTGGAACGATGTGTTAAAAAAAGGTGAGAATTAACTACGACAGCGCATCACTACTGCTAGTCTCTTATTCTAAACAATGATCATTTCCTTGTTGCGAAACTGTGGGCGAACCACAATGCACACTATGGGACTTATTCAGAATTCTGTATAACCCACGTTGTTTCCTTGTAATGCAGCTGTTCACGCAGTAGTGTGTGCAAAACATTGGGGCATGTTAAGTATATTATAGGTAAGGGTACCTGTGGTCATGTTTATGTAGCAAGTATGGAGTCGTCGGTGTGTGCGACCGTTCTCGCTATTTCATTGTTCTTACACGGAGCCTTTGCTAGTAAGTGACACAAATGTGTTATTATCTTATCAAATGACTTGTTGTTCTGGTTTAACTTTCGAGCCTTTTAACTTTCGAGGTTTAACTTTTCGAGGCACATTAAAATCGACAAGATATTGTCAGAGATAAGGTGTGAGATATTGTCAGAGATTAAGTTTTATTTCTCCAGCGGTTTCCCAAAATTTGCCAGTAGCCTAATAAATAATTCGTTTAAGCAAATATGGCTATTTTTTGGTATTTAAATGAAACACTTGCGGTCTCTTAAAACTACTTAGCGGTCACCCAAACCAAACCTTAAAAAAACCCTGTCCATCGTTATGACACAGTTACCGCCACTGTCACCTAATAAAACATAATTACAATAAATGCATGTGATTGCAGGTGCCGTGTTATTACCACGGTATTGGCTTTTATAATTCGCACAATCACAGCATTAACTGCGAGCTGAGGTTTAATGCGTTTCAGATGTCGCCAGTTCTACTCGCGTGATACATGTTCTTTTGGTTTTTGTCAGTGAAGTTTATTTGCATGTAGAATATAACTGAAGTAGCTGTTTTGTGGGGCATTCTTTATTTTACTATGTATAAACAATCCTTTTTCTGCATGTCAGCTTTATTTGAGAGTATTGGACCCCTCGTATTTAAATACGTCATGTAAAAAACACAGTGTTTTCTGCAGACTATAAAGTACTGTCCTTTTTGTTTTTCAGGACCAGTAATTTCATTTTCCCAACCAAGTTACACAACCAGAATCGGCGGATCAGTGACTATAAGTGGAACAATAAGTTTAGGCATCGAACCTTTCAACGTTGACGTAATTGACAACAATAACCGACGAATAAAACTCGAAACCAAGTACAATAAAACAACTTTTAGTTACACGATAGATCCAGTGGCATTATCACATTTTGGAAACTGGCAATTTGAAATTATTGAAATGATTTCCAATCGCACAGCTGTGGCGAGTGTGGCTATTGTTAAAGGTTGGTGGTAAACACAGTAAATAAAGGACAAGACTTGACATTTCACTTTATGTAGAATCGTTCGCACTGGACCGCAACGAAATAACGGCAGATTATGGAACGCCGCAATCAGTTGCTTGTACAGCAATGGGTTATATCAACCCATCAGTCCGATGGTCAAGGTAAACTCAATGTATTCCTACATAAAAACTGGAAAATTCGTACGTACAACCAGCAAATGCGAATAGCAAATCAGAAATTACCAGCATGCTGTTTCAGGGGGTCATCTGAAGTCTCAACGTCTTTTGCTAATGTTTACCAGAACATAAACAACCCAAATCATTACACTGCACAATCAACTCTTTATATACTCGTTCGTGATGTAGTGGAATCAGGGGATTACGTTTGTAAAGTTACAAATTGGTTTGGAAGTGGAGCGACAACTAAAACTCTACGGGTGCAAGGTAAGGAAATTGACGAAGCATAGATGCAAATGACTAAGCCAAATATATTAGCTATTACTGCCAGGCATAATATCAAGTTTATAGAGCTCTTCTGGCAATTATATTTTCATTCCGACGTTTCGACGTCCTATACAGGTCGCCTTCATCAGGGTAAATAACACCGAATGCGACTAGTACAGTGCACGAAAAATAAGGAAGAAAAGAATGAATGGAAGAACGTCGGAATAAACATACATTGGCCAGAAGAGCTCTATAAACTTGACTAAGCTAAATATTTAAAAGAGAATATCTGACCCTTTGCGAAAGTTTTTCTCATTTTTTTCAATGGTATTTTACTTTTTGATTTTACAGTAAATGTCCATATCATTTTGGGCCAACAAAAATTCGATTTTCTTGTCATCAACTGATTCTGTTTCTCCAAAACGTGTTTTTTCTAGCACCTCTAAAAAGTAGTCGAAGAAAGTTTTTTTTCTTTAGTGCCGGCAAATATTTCCACAACTCACCCGTCAATTATTGTTATACCGAATCAACAAGATATTGTCGAGTGTGTTTCGTTTGGCTTTCCGCGACCCACTGTTACGTGGAGAAGGCAAGTTTATGCGAACTTTGGCATTTCACCTAATTATGAATTTGCAAAATCATATTTCAGAAATGGGGCAGTGGTGACCTACAACACAGCTGCACCAGTTTATCAAACTACACTTGTAGACTCGGGATATCAACAACGAATTCGACTTTATGTAACCATCAACGACCTTTCACAGCCAGGCCAATATCAATGTACAGCAAGCAACGGTGCTGGAACATCAAAAAGCAAATTGCTGGAAGTGTATTGTGAGTATCAATTTCCGCTTGTTTGTTTCGTGTTCATTGTTTTCACTACCGTAATATTTGTTGAAGTAAATCGTTTACTAAGTGACATACGTTGCGGCTATAGATCGTGTTGTCGACAATATGAAAATATTGTTTTTAGTACCAGCTAAGACAACAGTTTCAGGAACTAGCGTCATGGTTAGACGTGGTGTGGAGAGCACTGTTGACTGTACATCTTACGGAAATCCAAGACCTGTCGTTGACTGGTACAGCAGGTAAAAATACCTATTACTCATTTGTGCTCCCACTAAAAGCGTACTATTTTCGTGATGTTGTTTGTCAGGTCAAATTTAGAAGTTCCGTATGGGAGCTCGTTCATCTGGCAAGAGGTCTATTTTCAAAGTGCTTACAACACTACAAATCGTCTCCATCTAAATGTTACTCAAGCTCAACAAGGAGGGACATACGAATGTCGAATAAGAATTAACTCTGCTGGGCCGAAACAGATTCACCAAGTTAATATTAAAGGTATTCAAATGCCAAACATTTTTTAATGTTTTAAAATCCTGATTGTTTTACCTCATTTAGTTGCTCCATACATCGAACTTGGGAAGTCCGAGGTTATAGCAAAGATGTCACAAATGTATCAAGTTGATTGCGTCGCTCATGGGTTTCCCACACCATCTGCTGTGTGGAAAAGGTGAAATATAAACTAATTAAATAATTAAAGTGGTGAATAATTAAAGTGCAATTATTCAAAAACTTATTTACTTATAGGTAGCAAAGTACAATATTCGGTCGTGAGATACGCCTATGAGTCGCCTTTAATAAACACCATAATAAACAATACACTTTTAATGACTGCAAATTCGGTCTAATAATGAAGCAACTACAGTAACGTAGAAAACCATTATGCCACAGTCACGGCCGTTTTTATGTTTCCCTGCATAAGAGATGTTAACAAACCTTCCAACAAGTAAGAGAATGTGCTAAAATTGTAACTTACAGGATGTTTTATCAACAATAGTGCAATAAACGGCACATTTTTAATGTGATTAAAACCCTAAAACGATGTTGAGTATTGCATTGATTTGCCACAAACATGATCTGGAACGTTATGCTTGGTAGGATCTGGTAAAGAAACCATTTGCTTTGTAGGAATGGGACAAACATAAACCACACATCATCCATTCATATTTACACAAGCCTAATCAACGCAACCATCCACTCGCAAACAGTTCGACTTTACTTAGCCATTCACAATGTTGTTGATTCTGGTGTTTACGTTTGTGAAGCGAACAACGGTGACTCAACTATTGCACAAAGATCCTTGCTAGTAAAAGGTATGACAAATTGCTTTTGTTAATTTTAAACAATATCTTTGCACGCAATAGCAATAGAAACTGTCGAAACGTTCTAATGTTTTAAGTTCAGGTATTAGCCAGTATCTTCTTGCTGTTAAACAATACTGTTTTATTTTGTATCCAGTACAGGCAAATATATCGTTGTCGGAAAAAGCAAAAGCTTCTCAACTTTCAGATAATTTTGAAATTAAATGTGAATCGTTTGGGTTTCCAACTCCAACAACAATTTGGTTAAGGTAACGCATTAGAGTGGTAAATTATGTATAATTTAATGTAATCGTGCCCACGTTTCCATATAGATACGGAAATCCAGTTTCCTCTTTATCAGCAAACCACATTTACCAACTTACAACCACCAATGGTGAATACACATCAACATCGCTACTTAACATTAACTTGAAAAGCCAAGGAGATGCTGGGGATTACGTATGCCAAGCTTCCAACTTTAAAACGTTTAGCACAGAAGCAACCTTCAGTCTTAAACGTAAGTTTATCGATTTGGTAAATGCAAGTAAAACTGCAACACAGCCCAAATATAGGTAATTTAACCATTACCATAAAGGTTTTAACCATTACCATAAAGGCATTTAACCATATTTAACCATCATTTACCATTACGTTTTAACAAAATCACAGCAAAACGTCCCCTTTCTCTTAATTTTCTTTTATTGGTGCGTTTCATGTAAACTGCAAGAACTCTTGTTTTTTAGTCGGACTATCCTTTCTCTATTCCACCTTGCCATCCCCCTTCAGCCAATCACAAACCGTCACGTGTGCTTTCGGTGGTTTTCCGCCTCCCAGTGTTCAATGGAGCATCAATGGACAAACAATTGAAAGCTCGACTAAAACACCAACAACTATTACAAACAGACGAACACAAAACAAGATTGAGTCTACTCTAAAAGTTTCTAGTTCTATTATATTTGGCCCCAATTCCATAGTGAAATGTTGGGTTGTAGATAGTAGTGCCGAGAGGAAGAGTCCCAAGCTGGTTATTAATGGCGGTGAGTTGAATACATTCGCTAATCAGGGTAAATAGTGTTAACTTTGTTTTGTGTCAAAGATCTTCAATATTTCAACGGGCTACATTATACGTTGGGAAAATCAACACGGGTTTTTCAGAGTGCCAGTGAATACTGTGAATCGCTTGGAGGTCGCTTACCAACCATTTCCAGCTTAAAAAACTCAAAAATAAACAATGTGTTTGATCAAAGCCCATGGATTTGGGCACAAGGTTTTAAATGCACATCATATATCTTGTAATTAAAATAAAAACATTATTTTTTGCAACTTTTTGCAGATAATATGTCAAACCAATCAACAACTGAGAATTGCACAACAGTAAACACATTAACACTTCTGGTCAAAGAAACGTTTTGTGACCAAAGGAATAATTTTATATGTCAGTTTTCAGGTACGTAGTCCGTAGCTTAATTATAAATAGACTGTCTTGCGGAAGTTAAACCACAAATTCCTGTTTTTATTTAGCATTGGAAATCCTCAGTACAAGCCAATGCCACTCTGATCGAATCAAAGTTAAATGGAGGGACAAGACTGGTAACAACGGATTAATAACTCACATCATAACAGCAGTGAGTGACGGCTACTCTGTTACTGTCAGTAAAGTTGTAACGCAAACTGCAACATGCAACCACATCTACACAAGCACGATTGAAAATCTTCAACCCGACATTACATACACCATTTCGGTAAACTTGCCGTTATAATACTGTACATAATAAATGTGTCAATGTATTAAGTAAATAATTTCAGGTAAAGATGTTTCCGGATGTTTGGAAACTTAAAGTCCCTAGTTTCGCTGCGATGACGTCAAGCGTGTTTCGTGACGTAACCAGTCAGATGTCACTCGAAAACGGGGTGTGTCGAATCAAAGGAAATATACCAGCAAAAATATTATCCACCGTCAGTTCTGTTAAGGTATAATGTTATTCCAACATAAAGATAAACTCAAGTAAAAACTTTCACACCCACGAAATTCTTTAGATTCGTTTCACCAAAACAGCGATTGAACAGACTGGGGCGGGATGCAATTGGGAAGAAATAAGTCTTCAACCAAAAGCGTTGGTCGAACACAGTGAAGAGATTGGTTCAAACCAACAACTAACCGCCACGTTTCAACCAATCACAGCGTTTTGCCAAAACACGGTGTTTGAAGTAACTGGAGAATGCAAAGTAGTGACTGACCGTATGTCACTGAAAGACATTTTGTTCAATTTAAAACTTAATCAGTTGTTTGTGTTGTTTTAGTCACTCTGCCAATTGTCGCGGGATCGGTTGCTGCCCTAGTGGTTTTTATCGTTATCATCACATTTTTGTACAGGTATGTTAAATTCATTCAAAAGAATATGGTATACTGGCCCGTTCGTTAATTTTAAGGTTAAGTAGGTCCATATCACAAACAAACCGTTTGTCAACACAAAGTGGTCCAGTCTGTTTACCACAACAGTGATTCCTTCACGTTATCAAACATGAAACGCTCTTTTGATATAACGTTGTGTTCGCAGTGTATTTTTATGGCTTCTTATGTTCATTTACGGTTTTCACGCAGAAAACGTCTGCGGTCTTGGCTTGCGAAACGAAACCGCGCAGAATTAACACACATGACATCTCGGTTCAGCAGCAAAGGTAAGATATTTATACTAGACGTTTGAATAATCTTTAAAATCAACAAAATATATTGCTATTTTTACGCAGCTAAAAAGGTCAAGGACAAAAACATGAGAATCGGAAAAACTGAATTAGAAACTTTTTTTGACAACAGCACAAACAATGAACATGCTGTGCTGATTAAACAGTTTGAAGTAAGTGTTGCGTCTGTATTGTGGTTTTTCTTTAGACAATTGGTTGATAACCATCGAAACAAAGCTAATTTGTATTTAAATTTAACACGCAGAGCATCAAGAAAACAAGTAAAATGCCGCCAAAGAGCATTAGAAACGCTGCCCAGCAGAATCCGTATTCAAAGTTTCCTCTGCGTAAGATAACCACCGTTTTAATTGTACGTTTATGTACAATCTTAATCAATCTGTGTTTTCAGGCAACCGCAGTTCAACGAGTGGAAATTACGAAAACATTCCAGAAATAAAGGTAAAAAATAATCACGTTTTTGACAAATCAGTTGGAGCCTCGAACGAACTCTAAAGTGCCGTAACCAGCTTAAATTTTAACCGCGCAAAAACAGCTTCGAAAATATGGTAAAGTGAAATGCATCGCAATTTCAACTTTCGGCGATAATTATGGCAACGTTTGGATAACAATTTGTCAATTGTGTTTGTGACTAATAATGGGTCCACAATTAACATTTTTAAAACTGACTATTAAAATTAAAATACATGAAAAGGGTCAACGACCGGACAGCCGATGGATTATCATTGAAAGCCCAACGAACAGAACCGTTGATGATTTCTGGACAATGATTCGGGCACAAAATATTTCGACAATCGTCATGTTGGACCAAGTTCAAAATCAACAAAAAGTAAGTGGCATATCATTATTCAACCTACAACACCCGACCAACAATACCTGACAGTCATCTATCCAGTGCAAATTAAGTATGAATCTATGTACTTTGTGACTTGACGAATCGCAGTAGATAACGCAGTTTAGTATATTAATTACATCAGTGATTAAATGCGATTCTTTTTGGTCATACTATTTCGGACAGGCGACAGCAGTTGCTTTTGGTTACCCGCGTTTTATAAGTCGACTCGAGTCATTTATTAGCGGTTGCTCTTATCAAAACTCAGTTAAAGGATAAATTGAACAAACTCGTGGCTGCTGCAAACGCATTTCCTCGTTAACTACGCAAGATATATATATATCTTACTTGTTGATTATAGAAGAACGGTGTCATTCAAATTTGAGTGGAAAATTCCGTTGTTAACATACATTACATGTCTACTACTCAAAGAAAATGTCGTGGTAAAAGTACTAATATTACGCAAGTTATTAAACAGGAGCGGCTTTACTGGCCCAACAACGTCGGGAGTTTCAAAAGAGTTGGAAACCTCCGCGTTAGCTTGATCAGCAACACGCAAAAGGGAAAACACGTCGTCAGAAAAATAGGTATCTCTGAAAACGATACCCGGGGCACGTATATGTCGGTAGGTTTAAGTTACGTCTGCTGTGTTTGACAATGTTTTGACTTGGTTAACTTCTTAGGAGCAACGCACAGTCACCCAGTATCATGTATTGGATTGGCCTGAAAACAATGCCCCAACTACTGGTCTGCTTAGATTTATAAATGATCTTCAAAACATCGATACAAAGTCATCAGTTGTCCCGACTGTTGTCCACTCAAGGTACGCTTAATATCATAAAACTTAAACAGACGGTTGATAAATAAGCGAGGAATGAGGACACCTACAACAACTTTGATTTCGGTTTGTTTTTAGTTGCCCTGCCGGAAACGTCGGCATGCTCATTGCGCTTGATTCTTGTACAAAGGAACTGAACCAATCTGGATCTGTCGATGTTTATCAAACTGTATCCGACATGACGACGCAAAAGATAGAAACCATTGATACGAAAGTAAGCACCGCCATGTCCAAACAAAATTTTGCCTACTTTCGAAACAAACAGTATTATAAAATCGTATTGGAAATGTTTAACGTTGCTAATGCGATGAACCACAGTAACAAAGTAAAATAAAGACAAACTAATACGATGACTAACCAGAACAGGGATGCATAACCTTTTTTCCCACTATCCACTTTACCATGTGTTTTAAAGATTTTAGTCCTTATTTTTTGCATATTCATTTCTTTCCGCTTGCACAATGTCACATTATTATGAGAAGCGTTTTGTAGCTGCATGAAATGTGCAAAGTCAAAAGCGTTTTTGCCAACTTTTGTTACAGGAACAGTACATATTTCTTCACAAACTTCTTGCCGACATGCTGTCTTTAAACAATACCGATTTGAATGGTAATCAACTGAAGCAAAAAATGCAACAACAAATCCGGTATGTTAAGCTGTCATTAGTGAAAAGAGAGTTTCGTATACATCATCTTTTTACAGGTCATCACATTTTAATGCTGTTAACCAAGAGTTTAGTGACCTACACCTGCAGTCAGGTTCTTCAGACTCACAAGTAAATTTAGGAAACCACGAGAGTGTGACATGTAAGTACACATAACACGCAATATTTGGTGAAATGTTGGTCTAATAAAGCCTAGCCGCTAATAATTGTATGCAATGCTTTCAGACGAGCCCGTCCTGATTAACAACCAAGGCAAAAGCACTGAATACCACGGACGATTTTTCAATCTTGAGGTTCGTATAATGACACAGAAGTTAGGCTAAGGATACCTTTTTTAAATTATTTTTTAAATTAGATTAGTAATCGCCACATTCAAGTAATAACCTTTCTTACGATGACCATGCTTTGATTCGAGTTCCACTTTTCGAGTGTGTCCAAAGATCTGAAACTAAATGAGTAATTGTTAAATTTGATACATTCAAAACGTGCAACTAATACACACTCTACAGTTGTTTGACTCTAATTGAACACGTTTGTTTTAGACTTACAATGCCTCACACCATACGGTAACGGCTTTAGAACCGAAACCGGATGGTCTGGAAAGGTTTTTTGACACTGTGTTGAAGGAAAAGCTTACACTGATTGTACAGTTGGATAAGACTTTGGTGAGAAAAATAATCTTAATCCACCCAATTGTTCAAATTTTAATCAACTTGTCACTCTATTTTTAAATTTGTCACCAGAACCCTCTGCATTGTCGAATTGAGGTGGTCTTCCAAACATTTCCATAAAGGCATAGGGTAGAAAACAATAGCCTGCAAAGGGGTTGCGGGGACCCGTGACAGAAGCCTGCTGGGCTAAGTTCCAATCCCGTTGCAGGCGGAATTTTTCTGGCCCATGTCTTGCAGTGTGGAAATGATTTGGAGACTGGCTTGATACGGCATGACATCTCCCAAAGTCCTGGCGTATTGTGATTTATATGTCAGCGTGTCGTTATAGCTAATCTGCATGAACACTTTAGGGCTGATCCTAGTGATAAAATATGTTCTTCTTATCTAAATACTGATGAAGTTGACCCGCTGCACAAAAGTTTAACAAAACAAAATGCCATTTACTTTTAACGCTATTTTGTTCATACACATATGTTCTAGAAACGCGGAATGTGGCCAGATGCGTTGAACCAGGCAGTGTTGTACGGCCAACTTTGTGTTGAACTTCTAGAAGTTTCGAATTACAAACAAGGGAGAGTGAAAAAGCTGTCAGTGATGGAAAACGAGGGTGATCACGAGGTAGACAGTAAATTCCACTTTTACACACGACATTTTAGAGTTTTAGACAAATCATTTTTCCTAGGTCATGGTTTATTTGTTGGAATACAGCTCATGGAATGGCGACAACCTACCGATGAATGATAAACAACTGATTGGGTTTATGTCGCTTGTTGAATCTGTTAACGGAGCGCAGGAAATGCTTAACATGCTGCTGCTAACAAGGTTCGAGGATATAAATGTACATACTGTACGTACAATATATGTTCTGGTTTACAGTTAATCGAATTTGGCAAGTTTTTTCTTGCCATTAACTGGAATACTTGTATACTTGACAATAAGCTGTAATTTGGTTTTTAGCATTCAGTAATACGAGTTTTGCAGTAAACCGCTTTGCGATTAATCGAAATCGTATATACTTCGTCCAAAAACAAAACTTTCTCAACTTCACTTGTTTTTAGGCATGGATTTGCGAAGTCTATAGTATTCAGCGCTGCTTGGAATCTCATTGCTCGCTATAAAGCCGAAAGAATGGCTGATGTTTTCAGGACAGTCAAAGACCTCACCGATGGGATCCCAGAAACACATTTTACACTGGTAAGGCGCAATTTGGACAAGAATATATTTAACATTTAAAGGGACCAAAGGCAAACGCACACAAACCCAACGTAAATTACCGAGATCGACTTGTTTCAATAACCGAGATACTGTTTGCATTTTTCCATCTCCAATTTATATCAATAAACAACATACATTTAAGAATGTTATTTTGTTGATCTACAAATCAACATTTATCTTTTAGGATCAATACAAAGTCTGTTACTCGCTGATTCACGACTACGCGGGTTCATGAGATAATTATCAATCGTTTATGTGAGGAAGCGCCACGTCTGAAAAATTTTACCAAAGTTTCCGTCTGTAATTTTTATAGATGTTTTGTATTTTATACATATCTGTATTGTAATATAACTCTTTGGGTGCACATGCATGTACTTTATTATTCCCAATAAAATTAACTGTTTTTGATATGTAAGAGTTGGCGGGGTCCACATTATTGTCGTCACAAAAGTACGATACGTTTTTATTTACATTAGAGAAGGGCAGCGAAAGCCTAAATGCTACAGAGGCAGTAATCCACTCCTTGCATTTATAGCTCTCTTACGTGCACAGCAAAGCGCAAACAGGAACCAGTCGTCTCGTTGAAATTTAGACACGGTTTGTTTGAGCAAAGTTGATAAAAGACAGCGCAGCACATGATTTTTAATGGTTTCGATGCCTGTGTTCATTATGATAAGACGCCTTTTAGGTATTTGAAACTGCAACTACATTAATGAAGTTACTTTTCTATTGCTTCTAAAAACAAACCTGCCAACGTGATTTATACTTGTGTCTCCAATATGATGGAAACAATCAAAAACATTAAATATCGCCCGAACAAAAAAATGTTAAACCTGCATAGTAAATCTGAGTGAAGTGCAAACTGTGTGCCTTCTCTACTATATCCTAACGACATCACATAACGTTGGGTAACTGTCTATACTGCATGAGTGCCAAATCAGTAAATCATTAGCTGCATCAAAACCACAACAAAGAGAACGACGGCCACTCGCGACGAGACCTTGAGGTAGGCATTCCAACGTCCGCATGAACATGTAAACAACTACTTTACCTTTGTCTGGGTGACTTTCTTTTGTGGTGTCCAGTAAAAAGATTTGTTTGATCCATGTAACTCCGTGATGTTTTCCACTTTTTCCAAAACGCAGCATGCTAGCACATGACATAACCAGTCAAGGTTTGCATTTTCAAAGTTCCTCACAAACAAAACAGCCAAATCTCAGCTGGAAACAAAAACCAACAAGGGTATGATATCAATATCACCCATCAGCACACACTTCATTTAAAAATCAAAGCAATAGAGCTATCCTGCAGCATTGGCAACAGAAGAGCCTAATGTTAGTCCACTGAAACTCCAATGTGAAAATGTTGCAAGCTACCCGCCCATTACACAACATATTTAAATCATGGTTCAAACTCTACGTGATGTATAACAGTTTATTCATAAACCTGTTTATCTATACATAAACCAACATAATTTATTGGTAATATTATAGCATTGTACAAAGTAATGTAATACATATTCTTATCCGAAATGTTTGAAACGAAAAGACTTGACATCTATCTAATTAATAGTCTACTGGACATACTTTTGCATTGCCGTGTTTAACTGTAGTCTGTATAATCACCACAAAGCAACCTTATTTTCGCACTACAGAAAACAAACTACTGCAGATATATTTTAAAGTACTAAAGAATCCCCGTAACTGCCAAACAACAAGTACTGCGCACACAAAAAACGCCTGACCAACTTTACCACCTGTGCTTCCAGCACTGGCCTGCTTGCGCAGAGGCATTGTCAAAAAGCGCGGGATAATTATGTGGTTATGGCGTAATAATGGCAGTGGATCCTAGAGCATTCTCGGTTTTCCGAAAGATGGAAACTTTCCTTTAAAAATACTTGCTAGTCTATTAGTTTGAAAAATTTGGTGTGCAAGCTATCAGTCAAATGATGACATTATTTTTAGTAACGTATTGTCTCTGCTGGTCATTGCCTATGTTTGTTTCAGGAACAAGCAAACTTCTTGCAATCACGTTTAATGCACATGCTTAGCTTGTCAGAGTTATAGAATAAATACTAGGTTGATAACGAACTATTTGATCTATTCTTTAGGAGTAATAATAGACACAGTTTGTCGAATCTACGCGTCCTGACTTCAGACAAAAAGCTAAAAAACAGCTTTTCCAACGGATGTAAAGCTTGTATCTGACTATTTTACTTGGCCATAAAATGTTGGCCGAAGGAATATTTGACTCTTCTTAGCTTTTAAACCACTGCCCTGACGACTTGTGCCTAAACTTCAATCTGAGACAGTCCCAGAAAAAAAATTGAAAACAATCATGTTTTTTACTCAAAACAAAAGAGAGAAGAGAGAGAAGATGGAGTTGCTCGATCATCACACAGTGCGTTACACACAAGTCGGCGAGGATTGAACAAAAGTCTAACAAAATAAAACAGAAAACACCGGTTCAAAGGGGGAAACTTACCCGGTCAAAACTCTCAGAAACTAGCAAAGAACAGCAACAGCAATTTATGCATAAAACAACAACAGGTTACGTATGATTCAGAAATCAAGAGAAAAAAGGATACACAGACCCGGATAAATGTGAGATGAGAGAGGTCAAAAATTTCGAGGCTTGTAGCTTTATTTTTTTAAAAGTTAATCTACCAGCTATAAACAAGATTTAAATGTTTATAAATAAACCGGGATAAAAATATTAAATTAAATAAAAAAACCAAGCAAAGTTTGGCAACGACTTTGATGTTCTTAGATACAGCAAACATAGTACAAGCACAAATCTTTCAATAAAGATTTTGTTTTAGAACATGGCCACAAGTATGGACTAACACCATTTAATGTTGATTTAAACTTGGTACATACTAGCTACATTGATTTTGAACGTAGTCCTATTTTATTCTAAAAGCACCCCAAACTAAAGAGTTCATTTTGCTAAAAATGTGATAAAAATCATGAAAATTTTGTAAAAACGTTTCACAGTGGTAGTCTTTCCGAAATGAAGAGTTAATTGACTAGGGTGTAGTGGTTTGAAAACTGTCTTAAAAATCGTCTTAAAACCCTTGTGAAGAAAACAGCCGAAAAATACGAAAGATAAAAACAGAAGAACACGAATAAAAGTATATATAAAACCACAAAAAAAACGTAACAAAAAGAGGGAAAGCCCCACGGCCATTCATAAAACAAAACAAAAAAGTGGAACATTTTTAAGGGTCTGCACCGGTTATGTTTGCTACTCTAAGGACAATTGGCAACCGCTAGAGGTCGTCGGTACCCGGTGAGCGCTGATAATGATTGCAAGGAAAGCAATGAGGGCCGGCCTCCGTGCAAAAGAAGGTAAAATTTTAAATCGTTCGTTCGGCAGTTGATGAGAGCAGCAACAGCTTTGTATAACTGCAAAAAAAGAAATATAATATAAGTAAAGAACAGCAATGCGCACGAAAACACTTTACGTTTAAATTAAGAACATACAAGGTTAAAGCGTTCGCTTAAAAATCTGTTTCAATACTGGTTGCAACTTTGAATCTTTTATTACTACGTGTATATGTGACGGTTACAAAAAAACATTTAAAATCCTTTGTAATGCACCAACCAACAAAGTATCTAACTCCTGGATCATGTACTTTAGTAAGTATAGCTGTTTTAACGTTTTGGGCAACTGTGGGTGAACTGCTGGGTCATTCGGGGTCAAACTTTAGGAGGATTAACTTTGGATAACTAACACACAATATGTGTCCCTTTCAGAAATAGGGGTCATATAATAATCACAAAACAAAAAGTTGGCGTTTTACCTTAAATATTAATCGACTTCACTGCCGGTGTTGGGTGGAAGTCGTCGTGGTGATCCCGTCCCATCAGAGCTCGGTGTTTCCACGGATGAAAGTTCTTCCTCAGTTTCGTTCAAATCATTCAGAAATGATTCCTAGATAAAAGAGTAATTTTGTAGCAATTTAAATTAAAGTATCGTAGCGAAATGGAAGAATTTAATTTTACCTACGTCTCTACTACAAATTTTCAAAAGCAGACGATCTTAATTAGTATATAAACGAAATGTATACGTTTTAGGTACAAAAATCTTGTTACTATTTGTATAACCATCAAGCATAACTGAATAATGGGATTTTATCAACTTGTCGAATGCTGAAGGTTTTAAACATTAATTTGATTATTCACTTATTTATGTTTTGTTGTACCAATTTTTTCCTCTTACCATAGATCGACCCTTGAAAAACTCAGTGATCATTCGTGTTGAGAAACTCACAGCATTGTCAACCGCCTCACGAGTTTGCTCTGAACTCACAATATCCACCACTAGATGTGTCATGTTCAGCACCATTACAATCTACATTGAAAAAATAATTGTATCCTCTACTATTAACGTTTTGACGTTGCATTACAATATTTCCGGCCGTTGATTGTTCGGTAGAATTGTGTCGCTAAGGGCTTATTCACCATGCAAAGTTAATTTCGTACAGTCATACACTCAACTTATCAATAAGTCGCATTCTAAGAGCAATACTAATATTATTCGAAGATAAAAGCCTTCATAAAAACAATATCATAACAATTCAACGAAACACGGAAACAATTACTTACTGGAAAAACATCCGGGTGTCTTGTCGGCGAGTTTGCCACCAACTGTTTCATATTAGAGCAGAATCGATTGGCGAATTGTTGAAAATGGCTGAAAGTGGTCGTTGCCATGTAACGAGCCACATTCCATCGGAGCTCGTTCTCGACAGGTATAGGAGGCATCTGTAAATCATGTTACAAAAATAGTCTTTGAAAAGCTGCCTGTCTATTTCAGACAAACACTGTTCTGAAATCCGAAACGTTTAAACTTAGTGTGTGAACTGATGAAGTGATTAATGTTGAGAAACATGTCTTACATGTGTGTTTTGGATTTAAATTTACAAACAAACGAGAAAAAAACTCTTAAAGGCATATACAACGAAAATATAATCATTTTTCAATTTTTTATGTCATTTTCAATTTTTGTAGTTGGAATTATTATTTTTCACGTGACAGTTCTTTATGAAAACTGTGTATAACATTCATTCAATTTTTCAGCTTACGTCTATAGATCTCGTGTATTCGTCGCCTTTCTGACATAAAACTGCCACCAGCTGTTGAACCAGTTTGTCCTCATCAATCGATTCGCGTTCTGTGTCTCGGGCTAAACAACAACATTTAATTTGGTTTGGTGAAGATACGGTTGAGAAAAGACGCAAGTTCAAAGTCGTTTTTCTTCTGTTGCTTTCAGTGAAATTAAAGTTGGGTCGTACATTTTAGGCCCGGATCGAGTCTGAATACTTATTTTAAGTACTAGATAAAGGCCCCAAATTGCTGTTTAAGGTATTTGAGGGCATCTGGAATATCCACTGCACGTACAGTCTTGTGCAGCTGCACGTACATCGTTGTGTGTTCGTGCAAAGAAAGTGAAAATGCGTTTTAAATGTAAACGAGCATGATTTCATGCTGAAATATAGCGCGACTTCCTTGGAAATTAATAACAATTCACCGGACGACATACAACTCAGTCTTAAAAATCGCCCGATAAAGTCAATCAATACAAGTGTAAATCAAAAATTTTCTCAGAAATTTCAAGTTAGAGATTTTTTACGAAATCAATTTCGGCATTAAAACATGTTTACGTACTTTCATATGTAAATTGAGTTGTACTCGTACTGGGTTCACCATATCCCGGCGCGGATCGTATCTCCTGCGAGAAAAAGTCATTATTACGTCATCGTACGTTTACATATCAACATGACGTCACAAACAAAACGTACCGTATGTCGTTCGTAGTAACTCTGGTGGTCGACTTCACTGCCGTTCGAGGTATAATCCCGAAAAAAGTCAAACTGAGAGAAGTCTTCTACCGAAATAATACTGCCCCCTCTAGTGTGCGCGGGACGTACAGTTGTTGTTCCGCTAGCGGGCGGTAGGGAGTCGTCGGCGAATGGTATCCCATCGGTTACGTCGAATACTTCTCGGGGCGGGGTTAGCGGTGTGATGTCAATTTTTCGTTCGGTGCGAGGAGACAAACGCTTGCGCGACCCCGTGTGGCGGTTGTAGGGAGAATCCAGTGAGCCAGTGAATGTATGTTGAGTGTGGCGACGTACCAAGTGGTTTCTGTTGAAAGCACAAGGTTTGACAAAATGTGTGTTTTTTGTTTACTTAGAATTTACACAACAAAAAACCTAAGCCTAAAATAATTTCATTGAGCTTCATTTTCGGCAGTAAACCTTTTTTTCTTATTCAAAAAAACACTTAACAGTAACACAAATACAACACACATTTTCATTTCCAACAACTATTTAACAAAACAGCAAAGTTTAAAAAAAATAAACGCATCTATTAAGGCTTGGATGTTATCAGTACCATATTAACCTTATATAAACCTATTTATTCAAACAAGCCCATCATTGTGATAATCAAATGCCATAGAAACATTACTCTTTAAATTAAGAAACCTACCTTGGCATTTTCGCCGCACGGTAGCGTCCGAGAGACTCATTACTTCTCGGGGCTTTTTGCAAATTCATGTAAGCGTTCATGGCAGGTTGCCCTTCATCTCGGTAAGATCGGAAGGACCGACTTGCTGGTTGGACTGGATTTCGCGAGTTTTGGCGGGCAGGTGGATCCGAACGAGTTGTCTGTGAGTAGCGAGTAGTTTTTAATGCCAAAAGCTCTGATTCAATGCAAAATAATTGTTAATTAATGTTGTTGTTTGTTGATGTCGAAACGTCATGCTTTATACAAATTGGCATGTTTGTTTCTGGTTAGAATGTTGTTGTTTTCCATTAGAGTGTTTAAAAGGGAAAGATGTAGTTTAACATGGTTAAACTTGAATTTTTCAATATATGATTGCATAAGTTGGGAACACTATACACGGACTTGAAAAGTAGTTTAATCACAAACATTACTGCCAACGTAGTGGTGTATATAGAATACATCGTTCATTGCGTAAGCATTTGCCGAAACGTTTAAACAATAAAGCATGTCGCTTTTTACGTCTATTTGGGCCGTTATTTTCATCATTAAATTATTTTTTCAATTCTGATATTATTTCGAAAATTGATTATATTTTCAATTGCTGTATGTTTTTAAAGCGTTAAGCAATTCGATTACGACTGTACGATATGTAAGGTTTTCAAGAAATACAATAAAAATACGTTTTGCACGGGTTTGGCATTTACATTTCTCTACAATATCATATAATTGATATATTCATAGTTCAGCTCAATATTAAAAACTTTAGACTCCAACCAGTCGTTAAAATGTGTGGACGTTTCTACCTTCATTATGTAGCGATATTCTTGTGAGGATGAAAATGATGAGTCAGGGGTGACGATGCGACTTCCAGGAGTAGAGGAAGACCTGAAATGAGGTAAAATTTCATTACAACTGGGAAACAATTAAGTTGCGCTTTTGTCGCCATTTTGAGTTGTAATGTATACGACATTTAAGTGTTGTACTTGCGACTTTCTAACACGGATTGAAATTTTTTTGCAAATATGGTTTGTGTTTGTTGGTTTATTTTTTATCAGCATTTCAGAATGCCGGTAAAACCAATGTTTCGTTTTTATAAAAGAAATTTAAACGCAAATCCCCAAAATTGAAATTTATGAACATTTTTTTTTTGAATCGACTCATTTTGAAAATACAACAGGAAAAACACACAAAACCATTTGACATACAACAAAACAAAAAAAATTACCAAAGTTTGGCGGCTCCACGCCATTTTGTAACAAGTTTGCGCAGACCCATTCTGGCAAACCGGCAATACTTCTTCTAAGACAAAAGTTTTTACGCTACAACAATACTTGATCAAGTTGTCTTTTTGCCTTCTGATATCTTTGTTAATGTTTCGTTTCTAAAACTTCAAGCTTATAAGAACGAGCGCACAGGCGCAGTTCTGGAAAATAACAGCGATCAAGAATAGGCGATTGCATTTGTAGGACTGACCACCACTCCTATTTTCTGTTTCTTTTATTCTCTTTGTTTTTCTTTTTCGCAACCTCTCAGCACTTCACTAGCACTAACCAATACCATCAACCCATCCCACTCTTTCTCGTTTTTTCTCACTCTCTCTCTTTATTGCTCCGCCTCCTCCCGCTGGACAATGCATGTTTACGTGTGCTCGGTCAATGCTACGTCCGCGAGGGATTACGAAAATCAATAGAAGTAATTACGCAGAGGTCGTTCGGTTTCGCTGCCTGCAACAGCTGTGTTCGAGAGAAAGGCTTAACGGAGGCCACCAGCTACGTTTACAGCTTTTTATTGGATACAAGGCTTTTGTGTAGTGTTTTAAAGTTGTAAACACAAGTACGAAAACATACTGCACCACACTGATACTTTTAACACAAAAATGTTCTTCTTTACCATTCGGCTACATAAACTAATACAAATTTACTGAGGAAACTTATGGAAACGCGATGGCATAAACTTGGCTTGCGCCTTTGAAAGAAAAAACGAAATATTTTCTGTGTCGCATACACGCTGAATTAGGTGGGCGATTTTTCGTGTTTATAAGGTACAAACACAAAATTAGATTTGACTATTACGCATTAAAGCGAATTGTGTCTTTTGCCTAAGCCTTAAGAGCATACGCAAACATAATACCGTTTCGGGACGTTTTATTTGTTCAAATTGTTTAAGTAATAGGCAAAAAACGTTATGATTTCATTACATTTAATAAATGTAAATTGCAAGATTTAAAAAGATGAACACATAAATTTGTATGGACGAAACCTCTTCGTTAAATCAAAGCGTTTCTGCCTAACACGAAGAGTTATGAGAGGTCAGTCTGCCAGTCATAAAAGATACTACATACAAGCTACAAATGCATTATTAATAGCTGCTGGGCAACGGTTAAGTCAACAACGAAATAGCAACGTAGCAGTCATAGCTAATGCAGAGTGTATAATTATACCTGCATAACGGAACACCAAACGAAACCCAAGCCTGTTGTCAACACATTGATTTTTAGTCAATATACCCAGCATATTTATCTGCGAAATGAACGCCCTACATAATTTGTATATAGGTAGTTATTTGGGAGATCGCATGCCTAAATTGTGAGTTGTAATCCATGTGCTAAAAGGTATGATCACATTTACATTCACAGCAACAACAAAAAATGGCTTTGAGCTGTTTACATTTTAGGCCAACTGCAACACGTACCAACATGCAAACCACTAATATTCCAAATTTAAAACTTAACCACTTCAAACGACTTTGTTTCAGCATATAGGAGCCATGTAATGTATGACAGTGTATTTTATTACATTGTGCTGTTATAATTGCCGTGGTTTAATCATTATAGATTTTACATCACTCGCCATGCTATCTTCTACTGTGTCATAATTACACCAGCTTACTCCCTTGGGGATAAGCGTATTGGACCCGAACCACCTCACAGGTATACTGGTTGATTAAAGCAACCATTCAACACCATAAGAATTAGAGACCAGTAAAATAGAAGCAGTTTTTTTTCAAACTTTATGTACTACTAGTGTCTGCCTCAGAGATATATACAAAAATTTGTGAAAACGGCTAAAAATAGCGAATTTTGATGTTTTTCAGTTATGTAACCTTACAAAATGCATCTAACCCTAAGCAAACAACTTAATTACAATTAAAAGTCATAAGCAATGCGGACAGATGGGTTACCTAAGTGGATACATGGATTTAATAGATCGACATTTCTGCGAATGCGTACTGGGGATGGCACTGACGTCATAGACACGCAATGACGCACGACAAACTCACGTGACAACATTGACAGGCGTCAAAAACATTTAACATACAGAACAAGGTAGTGTTACCAGTACGATGTGAGGAAACCGGATAAATGTCGCATTCTGTGGTGAGTGGGCATGAAAACCATTGTTTACTTGTTTATATTGGAGTAGAAAACAAATGCTATTTTATTTTGTCCAAATTGCACAGACTTTACCTTTGTGCGCCAATACACTATAAACTGTCAATGATTTTTTTTATTTCTCATTTTAATCTACTCTTATTAGTGTTACTGGATATTAAAGAAATACAGGAGCAGATTACACCAGAAAGATGGCTTATTAAAAGGGCTATTTCTTAGGTACACTTGTCACTACTGTTTAAGCAATAGTAAAATAGTAAAAATAGTAAAAATAGCAATAAGTAAATAAATTACGTTTTTGCATGCCTATATTGCAAGATATTTTTTTTTGCATTTTGCCCTAATGATAACTGTTAACTAAGAACTTTTAATTTAATACTACAAAAAAGTTTTATAACCCTAAAGTTTTCCTACCTGCTCTGTATATGGCGGTTGTACTTCATTGAAATGCGTCGAAGGGTTTCGGCAATTTCCTCATGGAGTTGTTGTTTTTCGGGTAACGTCAGCCCGTCCAGGTCGGCAGCAGAAAACGAAAGGGACCCTCGGTGTTGGTAAGGCGCAGACTGCAAGGATAAAAAGAGTTTACGTAAGAGGTGGGATTCGAACCCAGAGTTTTTGCTTATCTTTCATTTACACAGCAGATCGGATACCGCTAGGGGTGATCCAAGTCAGGGTATGAGTTTAACAAAATAGGACACTTGACTCGAAAAAATTGTTTACTTCGGTGCAGTTTTATGAAACCTTTAACAAAGACAATTAGATGAGATGCAAATAAAATTTGACTTGATTTTTTGACTTGACATGAATTTTTTTGTAACCGTTTGAAAGTTTTAACAACTGAAATAATATTTACTTGGTTATGAGGCATGTCTTCTAGTTCTGTGGAGTCCGGTTTGTCACCACGCATGGGGTCAGTACCTAAATCAACAAAAAGTATGAATAAAAAATTCAAAATCTGTTCAATTTTTTAGGCAACGCAAACCTTTTAAGTTTATTTCGCTTGGCATAAGAAACATAGTGACAGAAACACAAAGTAACAATCACTAATCCGAAAATAGATGAACGTTAAAACGAAGGAAGACATAAGGCGATGTGAGGTTAAACTCGTTGCAGCTAAACAGGCACTACAAACACAATTCAGTTATCAAATTGTTTCATAACTATACAAATACAGTAACCACGGTTAATCCGGACCTGTTTATGGACAAAAAATTGCCTCGATTAGGCGAAGATCCGGATTAACCAATGTCGATTAGTTAAAGCCTTATTACATTACAAATCATTTGTACCTCAAGTTTTGTCCGAACAAAAAAATTCGGCTTTAAGGTTGGTTCAGGTAGCTTTGACAGTTAGTAACAGCAATCCCTTGTTGTATTGTTATACTGTTTTACTGCTTTTATTTATGTTTTTGTTTCAGCACTCATTTTTATATGAATTTGTATATCGATTTCCAGGAACTGATGATGCCACCTAGGCGAAATACATATTCCTTTATTTGAATCGACTGATTCTGTTTCACCAAGAAGTTTATCGTCCATTGGTTTTACTGTATTACATGGATCGTCAGTTTAAGCCAAGCTGTTGATGGTTTTGATCAGTGGGGGGATTCAGCCGGTTCGCACCGGTTCTATAGAACCGTCTAACGAATTTTATGAGAACAGCGAACCGGTTAGCATTACTGGTTACAGTCAATGGACTATTTGAAAAAGATGACTTTTGTGGTAGAACCGGCTGACAACAAAATTTAATCCCACCATTGGTTTTAATCTATTACTAAAATTGTCATTTTGATCATTCCTGTATCTTACCGTGTTCGTTTCTTTTCTCCTCCTCCGAAAGAGGGAGATGGAGAGAAGGCTCAGACTGGGAGTGGCAGGATTCACTGGAGGACGATGAAGACTCAGAGGGATGTCGCTTCTTCCAAAACTGGAGGAATTTCTTAAACTTTCCACTTTTCTTCTTGTGATTTAGATCAAGGTGGTCAGGTCGCACCGGCGACGTATTGTTGCTTGTCACGTGTTTCTTGCTTGACGAGTGCCGCTTGGGGGGGCTGTTAGATAGTAATTCGTTTTAGGTACTGGTTTGATATGTTAGTAATCGGAATCCTATTAAGCAAATGGATTTTTCCACATCAGACACTTGTGAAGTGATTTGATCTAACCATCGGGTTTTCTAATTTATCATTAAAGCAAATGTCGGGTTAGACTAACGCAAACAGGTGCTTTTGGGGAGACCAACGGGTGTAGTCCTTCATAGTTGCACATTCTTTAGGCTTACTTTTAGTTGTCAAAATTCTCGTGGTACATAAGACACCATGCTCTGTGTTATAGTCGTAGACTTTTAGTTTTACAAGTTTGCCATCTACTTTTATATTAGCAGCGGCCACGAGCTCTGAGGGTTACTTTAAGGGGACGAAGTACAATGGTTGAGAGTCATTGGGTTCGACAATTTTTCTCCAGCTAGGTCGGTTTTGGAGTTGGAAATTTAGGGCAACGTTCGACCAAACGTGTTTTTCAGCGGGTTTCCCGGTTGGATACGAAGGTTTTACTCCAATTATAGGTCGTATCTATTCGGGTAGAAGAGATTCGTAGGATATTATATAATCCAAGCAACTTACACAGTTGAAAATTCGGCTGAATACCTTCGACTTTTATCAGTATAATCGTCATAGTTGACGCCAAGACGAGCTGACGATGGCAAACTTTCTGATTTGTCACGTTCCAAATTTCTGTAGAAAAACCTCAGTTATAGAGCTAACCATAATGCAACATGAAAAGAGGAATACGTTTGGCAAAATGAATTATGTTGATATAAACGGTTGTAACTGATTTGGCCCTTCATATCACGTATAATGGCATGAGCATTTGCCGAAACGTTTGAACAATAACGCGTGTCGCTTTTTACGTTTATTTGGGATTTTATTTTCACCACTGATTAATGTTGATTTTTCCAAGAACTTTTGTAAGCACAAACTTGCATTTAAGTAAAGTTAACAAAACCAATTTACCCGGTGGATAAGGCATCAAATGAACTTGACGAATTCGACGGAGCTAGTGTACGATGCTTTACCTGTTTAAATATATTAAATAATACAAAAGTCCCAGCCTTAAGACATTAAACACCATTTGTAACTTAAAGTATGCTTAAATTAGGCAAAGATCCGGCAAAAATGCGTAACCGAATCCGGTTTACCTGCAGAGGTTCATTGTATATTACGACCAAAGTTTAGAACCACTTAACTAAAAAAACGAACATACTAGACACTTAAAACGTTAACATAAATACCAATACGGATTTTTTTGTTAACAAACCCACCTTCGGCGAAGATTTTGGCTTAGTTGAAGTCGATCGGTAAAGTTTTGCCGTGTTCTTGCTCTTAGGAGGCGATGGGCTTCGTTCTGGGAAAAACGTGATCTTTTGTGGAAGGGGCTGAGGCCTGCATTGATAAGGCAACGTTATGGCTTAGTAACAAAATAAAAGGTATAAATGTAGATGTTAAAAAACTTACATTTTTGGTTCAACGGGTGGACCTTGTCTGTGGTCTTCAGACTTGTTGCTGCTGTAAAAAAGCAAAATCAGTTTAGAAGCTTCGCAAAATGTTATGTTGTGGTAAAACAAATTCAGATACATTTTTTGAGTTGCAAGGCGAAAAAGCGCGATCAACCAAACACGTATTTTGGAGAGAATTTCGACGCGATTTGAAAACGAAACTAACTTAACAGTTTTATTATCATTATTTTCTTTATTAAGAAACCTAATTTCCATTTATTAATGTTTTTTTGCATTTTAATACTTTGTAGTTTGTATGGCAATGGTTGGTATCCATGGCAATGGCTGTAGGTGTTACAGGGCGCTCAAAAGTAATAAAAATGACATCATTACTTGTAATCAAAACACTTAGATTTTTTATTTAATTTTTATCATTACATGAAACACAACAAACTATAGAAGTCTCTGATCAGAAATCTGTAGGCAATATTTTATTTTCTGTTCATGTGCGGACTTAGCGACCTACATACACGATCCACAAGGTGGGGCAACAGAGCACAACTTACCTCCGACTTGTTCGAGTTTCGTCAACTTTGATTTCGTTCACCCACGGCTTTTCAAACGATTGCCTGTATTGAAGCTTTTTCCTGAAATCGCAAACACCAAAGTTTATTTTGTGTTCAAATGTACCAATGATAAGGAAAAAGGTACAGACTAAAATGGTGTAATTGAATTTAATGACAATAAGTCTCAAACGGATTTATATTAGAAATTTTTATTCCAAATTTACTCCAATTTTTGCGTATTTAAAGTTGCACTTTGTTCTTTTTGTGTGACGCTTGTTTCGCATCTTTTTTAATGAATATTTACGTGACTCAAGTGGATACAAACGGGTGTAACTGATGTGGACCCTCATATCACTGATGATGGCATGAGCATTTGCCGAAACGTTTAAAAATAAAGCATGTCGCTTTTTACATCTATTTGGGCCGTTTTTTTCACCAATAAACTTATGAACAGATCCGCATGTAGTGGTCCAAATTTGTTCTTGTAATAAGAATTCGTGTTACTTCAAAACTTAAACTTTTTGTACACTGCTTCTTGGTCATAGAGGACTTGTTTTTGACCAAAAAAGCATTCTCCGCACAAAAGCGAAACCAAAGTATTGATAAAAAGCATTGCGCACATGTTGTAACGGACATATTATAAATACCCCTTCGATCATAACAACTTATTATACTGGCTATTTGCATTTAAAAACAGTTCCTCATTTTTCCACACCCTACTTCGTATTGCAACATGTACCTGGCACTGGGACGTAATTTTCCAAATAAGGAACGGACAAAGTACATAAAATGCAATCAGATGAAAAAAAACCGAAAAAGTACTACGTTCATCGAGGTATCTTATAATAAGATCCTCGACAGTATAAAGCAACCTATCATATTATGTTTGTATGACAATAGTGATTATCATGTCACAAAGACCCCACGAAGATCGACTTTGTCTCCGCGCCTCCTGTGTTGAAAATTAACTTTTCCACAGCGTGCCCGCTAGGGGGTTCCCCAAAAGTCCAAAAATAATCCTGGCTGTCGCGTGATCGCGTTTCATACACGCAGGTTCCCTACGAGCTGTTTAAACTGTCGAGAGGCAGGACCATATTAGGTCTTGGGTACGTTTGCGTGTTGCAACAAGGTGTAGAATAAATTGGGCTCAGTTTACGCGGTCAGAAATTAGAGTAAGGTGCACGGCTGAAAGCATCACGTTCCGTTTTCAAATTGTTAAGGTAAAATCCCAGGGACTTTGTGAATAATGACAATTTAGATTTTTTTTCTAAAGTTTAATACTGGCACTTATAAAAATCCTCAAATTGCGGTGCGACTATTTATAAATAATTTGCGATTTTCTTAATTTTCAGTATATTTCCTGAAAACTTGAGGTAAATTGATGATGGCATTAGCATTTGCCGAAACATTTGATTACTAAAGCATGTCGATTTTTAGGTCTATTTGGGCCTTTATTTTCCTCATTCAAAAGGTAATCTTCAAATAAAAAGATAGGAACTTACTTGTTTGAAGGACCCGCCATTAACCGCTTCATGCGATCCTTCAGCGTGAGTTTCTTCTCTTGCGACGTTCGGACATCTTCGGATTGCTTCGTATCCGATGATGACGTACCATGCCACGTGGACGACAGAGGTTCGGAAACCGAGAGTTTACGATGCGCCTTGGTGCTGTAATGAGAAACGCACTTTTTTCAATGATTTGTTTGTCAGGTTAAATATGTTGTAAAAATCGCGGTTTGGGCAGTAACGTATATGTTTAAGTATAAATAGCAGCGTGTGTTTAATACGTAAGGCATATTACACTGTAGGAGTAAACACAATGGATTATATTGCGCCTAAATTCAATAGACCTCGTGGTTATGCAACCTCAGTAGTTTAAACATGGCGCGCAGGTAAACAAGACGTTTCAAGGCCCCTCAAAAGCAGCGCGGCTTATTTGCGGACAGTCGCAATAAAAATACAATGAGTCTGCAAAACATAGGGCCAGGCCCAACACATGAAGTCAACACTTTTGCGGCAATGGGGACAACTTACATTGAGAAGAATGAATGGAGGTAAGCATCAGATTCACACGAAACATGCGTGCGGCTAAAAGGTCACACGGATCTCGGGAGTTCAATCACCTATGGCTTGTTTACTACGCGTGTGGGTCACGTGCCTAGCCCACTTAAGCATAACCCCAGAGCATAAATAATGAGTAGGTTTGTGTGTGGAAGGTGGGAGAAATAAGGCATCACATATGGCGGTTTCACATCACAGCTGGTAATAAACATTTGTGTGGGTTTAGACTTTCAAGTTGGCAGAACAACAACAAATGCTAACAGTGACAAGATTAAAACGACAATTTCAAAGGCACTCCTATCATTCAACACCTTTTTAGTATTTTCCTGTTTTGTGTGCTAAAATGAGTGAGGAAAAGGGTTTCTGTGAGTCCGCGACCCCCTTACAACGTTAAAATAAAAAGTACATTTCGGCCCAATATCATTTAAATCGTTTTTTAACGAGTCGTTGAAAAGTTAAAAACATAATCCTAAAAAAGTTGTGAAACACTGCTGTAGGAGGTATAGACCGCCAACAAATACACATCGATTTAACGCGTACAAATCACGAAGTTGACCACAAGAGGCACCCAGTGCAGACTTTGAGACAATGCTGCGTGCACATGTGCAATGCTTGCTGATTTGCAGGAGATTTGCAAAACGCAGGACATTGAGCCCTTCGCTTGCAAGCTCGCCAACGTAGGGGATCGGATTTCACGGAAACAAAGTTGCGCAACTTTCCTGCGACAGCTGCTTGCCATTAGTAAACACTGTTGGCGTTGCAGATTGTTAAATTGCTAGCGTACGTGCTCTTTACACCCCTTGGTGGTTCGCAAAGGCCTAGGGTTTAAAGCTGTGATTGTCAATTGAGATATTTCCAAGTGTTCATCAAAATATTCCAGTGCAAGTATGTGACAAAATGTGCGTTTATAACTACGTGGTGAATGCATGACATTTGCTATCTTCAACAGTCTGCCCGCTACAATATAAGTTGCAAATAATTTGAAGAACCACTAATTTAAGGCATAGGTGAAACAAAGACCAAGCTAAATGCAAGGAGTTTTAAAGTAAGATTTGTTTGTGTATGAGAAGAGATAAATACAACAAAAGTCTCAAAAGGTTATGCGAGATTTAGATTAAAAAAACCCTCGTCTCACTATCAGCAATTCGTGTCCACATACTAAACGTGCTTAAGAGAAACAAAAATCTCGAAACTACAAAGACTTATTGTTTCAATTTTTTCCTTCCATTTATCCCTTGACCATTTGTTAACGTAGGACAGGCTATTGCATCACAGAGCTTGTTGTTTCTAAGCAACCTGAACATTGCACGTGATTAACACGTGTTGCAACGACTGCTATTTAAGGAAATTGAAAACTGAAACACGCTATGTCGTATTTAAGCTGGAAAACATAGCAAGGAAAGGGTGGTTCGTATTGCGACATTCAAACCGGAAATGTTTGCTAACGGTTATTTTCAATCGCCAGGCCGTGTCTAATGTAGGAAGCGTCAAACAAATTCAATTGCCTAGGCAGAACAGATAAACAACAACCATTAGCATTCATTATACTTGGTTACATCTAAAGTAGCAAAGGTGTGATCCAGTGCGTTTGCAGCGGCATTACAAAAAGCATTTTGTCATTGGCAAGGTGCAAGTGGAATAAACAGCCGCTAGGTTAATTCAACTAAATGTATAAAACCCATTTTTACAAATTGCATTCTTTTTACACGAATCTGTTCATAAGTTTGATGAGGAAAATAACGGTCAAAGGCATGCCGCTTTTTAAGTCGACTTGGGCAGTTATTTTCCTCATTAAGCAATCTTTATAGTTGTCTATAAGTAAAATATCAATTATTTGCTACAATGTTCGGGCCACGACATAACGAAAAGCATAAAGTCTTGTCATAAGCAAGACGTCTAACTGTGTCTGAGCGTTACATTGTCTGTGTGACTCACTAATAGCAGGGTCGTGCGCCTCAACAGGAAATAAAAACCGCGCATTGCTGCCAAATGTGAAAAGGCAAACGTTGATTTACCACGAGAAGCGACCTACCAAGAAATAGTTGAAACATATAATGCCAGGTTGGTAGAACGGCAAAGACTAAAAGGTTAAATGATTCGTGTGAGGGACTAATATAATTGTATACTTGGTAAAGTCCACGTCTAAGTGCATGTCTTATGAGACAATGATACTTTAACAAAAGAAAGTTGTAAATACAAAGTATATGTCACTTGTGAATGCGCAAGTTAACCAATGCACCATATTTCTTAAATCATTCAAACCCCAGGAACACTATACACGGATTTGAAAAGTAGTTTGATCAAAAACATTACTGCCAAGGTACTGGTGTATATAGAATACATCGTTCAGACGTTTCGACAATCTCTGTTGTCATCCTCAGTGCACGGTGTATTCTTTTTATATTCTTTTATACACCACTACCTTGGCAGTAATGTTTATGATTAAACCATTCAAACCTCACTGCTGCAATTAGGTCTAAAAGTTGCAAAAAAAAGTGTGTAACGTTAAAGTATGATTCTCAAACTGTGTGCCGTGAGAGATTTCCAAGTGTTCCGCGAAATATTTCCTATTTTAAAGTGCAAACATTTCTTGGTGTTTTAGGACTTCATGAAGAAATACTGGTGTGCATGACAATGTTTCAAGCTCATATTTTTGTTACTGGTATTGAAAAGCATTCTTACCCACCACAATAAAGTTGAAAATTGACATCATTTGCTTTTGTCATGTTTACCTGTGAAGTGTGTCGCGGAAGGAAATTTTAATTCTTTATTGTGCCGCATGCTTAAAAAGTTCAAGAACCACTGGTTTAGAAACACAAGACAACTGCCTGTTGGTTTTTCGGACCAAGTCTTTTGACCCAAAGTTCTAGTAAACCCGGAACCCATTCGTTTTCTAATCAAACCAGAGAGGGTAAAGCAAGGCGATTCGCTCAGGCTAAGCTAAGAAATCGGGCGAATCAACAACACACAGCACGGGGGCAACACGTGGCGTTGCGACAACACACGGCGCTTGACAACGAGCGACAGACAGGTCGACAAGTCCAGGCCCGTTCCAGCACCGTTTAAATGGATTATGACGTAACAGAGAGCTTCGCGATTGCGCCACGGGCCATTTTAAAGGGGCACAAGTGGCTACGGTGGGAAAAACTGTTGAGCTATTGTAGCTGCTGGGTAAAAACATACAGACGTTGCTTCGGTTATTTTTAGACCCCCTGCTTTGACTGACGTCCAATCATTGATACGGATATGTTAATTACGCTAGTGTCGGGGTGTGTGCGTGACTCAATACAAAGCGTCTGATTGGGCCGTTTAGCGTCTATTGTGTTTTAAGAGCGCCAAGCATATGTTTTGGTTCGTGGTGATTGCAACACTTGATTTGATTTTTTTGAGACGCCCTGTCACAAGATGTTAACAATTCGGGTTCAATAAACCGTAAAATCTTTGAATGAGGAACAACACTGTTCTTTCAGGGTATCATTTTTCCAATCAAGACATGATAACATATTACAAGTTACATTTTATAACATGGGTTCTCAAGCTTTTTTCCTCGTTTACTCCTTGGCTGTTTTAGAATATAACTGTATGTTGCTGGAGTATGTGCGTAACATTGTAAAAAAAATCCGGTAAAACTTTTATTTGCTCTCTCAGGTAATGTTAAAGACTTTTTTATATATACCCACTAAACCCCAAATTTAGAACCGCTAAATATGCAATATCACATCAGCACGTGACGCTACGCCTTTGGAAACCCAAAAATTCAAGATGTCAAGCCTAAACGCCGCTTACTTGGTAAACAGGTACTTCCGTAAAACCGCGCACTTAAAAGAAGACAACCACAAACCACGTGACTGACAGGCACATTAGGTTGATGCAGTTAGCATTGCTTTTACGTCAAGTATAAAACCTATAGCGTCGGTTTAGGGTCAAATCGCGCTGTCACGGGGTCAAGAGATCACTGCGTAAAGCTAGTAGAAAAAACTCGAGATTTAAGTCTGACAGAAAATATGGGGCTATAAAGACTTTAGCGTAATCCTGCTTAAAGCCAACGTTTGCACGGTTTTTAAGGGCATTTTGTTGGAACCTTCAGTTACAGATGAAAACTAAACGGTGTTGATTTGAAAACTTCTTTGGAGTTTTTTACAGAAACCCTACAAATTTTGTTTGAACATTTTTTATTTGCTTATGGTCACAATCTGTATCTTATAACACGCAACCCAACAATACTAAACGGCGATTTATGGCTTCTTTAAGTTTAATGTGTGCATTCGTGTCAAACGTTGCCCGCCATTTCATCAAAGTCACGTTCAATGGCGGTTAAGATTTATGATATCCAGATCGCAAACAATAGATTTCCCGCAATGGATACTGTTGCGTGTACGTTAGAAACACGGAACTCGGGATTGTATTTACATTAACGAAATGACTAATTCTCATAAGGGGCCCTGAAACAGGTGTTAGATGGGAAAACGCAGATGGCCAAAAAGTTGCGACTGTTTACTCAGTGGTAGTCGGTTACCACTTAACTAAAATCTTGCGTGTCGATTTTCTTCGCGTTGGTGTAATCGCGTGCGCTCTTAAATACATAAACAGCGTTTTGTGTCGTCCTCTTGCCTGGCGATCGGTTAACATTGGAAACAATAAGACAGGCTTCCGACGATTAGGTTGGGTAACATACGTAGGCGGTAGCAGATAAAAGGACTACAAAAATCGGCACTAAGCCAGATTAGGTGGGTTGAAGTGTTCAGAATTGGATTTCCCCACTAACGGGCCGCGTATTATTACAGCTGGGCGCCATGGCGATGGATAGGGGCTTTGTTTGTTCGTCATACGCAAACCGCTATTCAATCGAGTTGTTTCGACGGCAAATTGAGCCACGAAAGTCTGTTAAGCGAACCAGGCGTGGCGAATTAAACCTACCGCGGGCTGTGGGCGGTTGAGGGCCTCGGTTATATCGCGTTTCAGCTTGTGTTGTTATGACTCATCGTGTCCCCGTAGCACGCGAAAGCCGCCAAGTCTGTGCTAGCACTCGAGCGCCAATAAACAAACAATCGAAACGCCCAGAAGCGAATCCCTGACGTCACAATGGGAGTACTCGAAAGCGAGCAAGCGCGCGAAAGTGGGGGGTACGGCGGACACGTCGCGCTCCGTTGCACGCGCACAAATATAAAGACTAGACGCATGTGCAAGTCACAACAGCCAGGAAACCGCCGAACTACTCCAAAAGCCCCCCAGTCCCCCTATATCTGCGCAACTTTGAACGTTGCAGCGATGCGGCAATCGCCCCTGTGCCCGCCCTCCCACAGACTCCGTAAAAGTGGCCAAATTGCGGGGAACAAAGGACCTTCTGGGGTGAGTCAGCCACTTGGTTGCGCGAGGACAAAGAGCTGACGTGGCCCGATCGTGGGGCTTCCCCCGGATTACACGGTCGATGGGAAGGTGAATATATTTGATTTACCCGTGTGTGTGTGTTTGTTTTAACAGTTCGCACACTTCCAAAAACACAGATGTGTTCTCTTTATCCCCTTTTTGCACGAAGTAAAGGACTTGAAACAGCTGCAAACACTATTTTTTACTTCAAACAAAAAAATCACCATGGGAACTGTCAAAAAACGACCCCCCATAAAATGACACATAAGGGGTGAGTCATGAATGTATTTTTAGAAACACTTAACCTATATTTCTACCATCAATGGTTTCCCAAAGATCCTATACCATCATTTCATTAAACGACCGTTCGGTTACAACGACTTTAACGCCGCCGTCAAATCAATTTCTAAACGCATAGTCGACACATTGTCAAACTGTGGAAGAAACGCAGTATGTAACGCAAAACTCTGCAATGACACAGACATTGGAGAAAATCCTAATTCTTGCTGGATGAAAAAGTTTTGTGTTCAAATAAAACAAGTAATTGCTACCATATTTGTTTAAAATACATTCGATGCACAGTATCAACCAAATCTGTTTTGAAGTGCCAGTTGAAACAATTTTAAGATGAACATAAATTCATAACTGGGATCAGCCCTGAAGCGTCGATGCAGACCAGCGATCACGGCACACTCATATATAAATCACAGTACGCCAGGCCCATTGAAGGCGCCATTTCGAATCAGCCGGTTGAAACAAGTTACACTTTTTGACAAAAATGTGGCCACAAACCAGAGTTGGGCAAATTAACAGCATGAAATGATGAAAAACAATAAGCCCTCTCCATAAAAAGCGGTACTTAACAAGTGCACACGAGTATTCAATTTAAGCAGTTCAGTACATTGTTATACGGCGGGGTGCTTTGATTTAGATTGGCGTTTATGCCCTTGGGGACCAGGCCGCACACCTGCAACGATTGCGACAAGTGAAATATCACAAACAAAAGCTGACTCGACATTGAGAATTGCTTTATGAAGTCGCAATCCCCCGGGGATGCGCGAAACCTGTTAGACGGCGGAGGCGGCAGTAACACAGACGGAAAAGCATTACCGCTTGTGCACTTGGTACGTTAAACGGCTAATTATTGACTAGGGGCTACGTTACCAAGACCGGCGCGATTGGTTAAACTGGCCCACATTATTTACTATTTATCGAATGTAAAACAAGTATAATTTGAACTGTTTTTGATACAACAGTTTATCATGTCCTAAACGGTGTGGAGTAGGTTATGATATAAGATAAACTGTTGCTGCCAGGCATGGTATCAAATGTATAGAGCTCTTCTGGCAATTGTATTTTTATACTGACATTTCGACGTCCTATACAGGTCGCCTTCATCAAGGCAAACAACACTGAATGCATGCATGTAGTACAGTGCACGATAAACAAGGGAAAAAACGTCGGTATAAAAATACAATTGCCAGAAGAGCTCTATGAATATGATACAAGATGTTTCGACTTATGTGGTAACATGTGGTGTAAAATTTATTGAATTTTATACCTTTATCAATAATGCAAAATATAAAAGGGTTTGTTGCGAAAGCTTTGCGGGTGTTTGAGAACATTGCATGTGCAACAAAAGTTTGCTAAAGCCAATTAGCAGAATCGCAACAGCAAATACGCGTCATGCAAATCGTAGCACAACTTAGACCTAATTTCCACGCAACAATACAAATTTGCATAACTTGCAAAGCACTTATACTACCAGTTCTTTCTCAACAAGTATTCCTTGAGTATTTTTTCGACAAGGAAAAAGTGAACCATGGGACAGAATATACATGAGACCTCGGCAAGCAAAAGCTTTATTTAAGTAAGACAGAAAACGTGTAACTACATTTCCACTGACCGCCAAGCCACACGTTCACACCGTGGTTTAGCTTACAACCGCACTGAAGACAAGAGCGCACACCGAACAATTCACATGAATATTTTGCTTATCTTTACTGCTTTGTGTAGTTAAGGATATAGCGGTTTTGAACCTGTGAAAAATCAACAGAAAAGAAGCAATTTTTGAAAGACTTATCTTTCTTCCCAAACGATTAAATAGCGCTTTAGGACTTTTTGACAGGATTATAGAAGTGCTTACCGTCAGGCATCAATGTGAACGAAAAACAATATACACCAGTGCCAACATTCCCAGTACTAGAAGCCACGAAAATCAACAGACCAACAAACACGTCAATCCTACGTCATTTACATTATCAGGTACAAAACAGTGGCAGGTATTACGTAACTGACAAATTAACCGTTTCGCGTCAAAACTGAATCTGAACTCTACACGACCTCCGATGACGTCACGTCCGAATTTCGCCAATAGCCATTCGTACACAAAGCGGGACACGCGATGACGTCATGGCGTGACTAACTACGATGTAGACAGTGCGGTGTTTCAACATAAACGTGTGTCAATTGATGGGTGGTTAATCACACGGACAGTTCAAGAGTGAAATTCTTTAGTCAAGTGCCACTTATGTGTCACTGTTGTTTAGGGTTGTTGTATAAACTCCTACGTCTTCTGTCACTTCACAAGACATGTCTGTACCCTATATACACCCTATATGACTACTAACGGTTTATGGACATGCCTTAAACAACTGTCCTATCATGCTATTGGGACAGCACATCAGTCAAAACAAGGTGCACAATTAGGCAAAATTTACAGTAAAAGAAATATTGGTCGATAAATATACTACAAAATTCAGTCACAAACCAGTCAGCCACTGTATGCTAACTAGTTCAGCTTTTTAAGACCACAATGTTATGACCTAATCCAGATGTGGGTTTTGTGGAGTTACACATGTACAGCATACACTGCACATGCAAATTTTGGGAACAAGACAAATTGCAAAATCTCATCAAACATTGATGACCTTGTAATCTTTTGAAAGCAAGCACCAACATGGAGACAAGGCAAAAGTATTAACTCCACAGTTTCCCACTGTTAAATAAACACTGCAGCAGATTCCAAAGCACACAAATGCCTAGCTCTTTAGGCTGATGTTTTGTGTGTACAGCAGAAATTATAACCCATTTTGGAAGGGGGGTATTTGGGTAGTGTTTTTAAAAGTAAAATTTTAAGAAATGCAATACCTGAATCGTCTAATGATGTCTGGAGTCCTTGACATTCGTTTGGGTTCAGCAGGGGTTCGTGTTGGGGTGGAATTGCTTTCACCAGACCTCTACAAATGCAAATAGAAATTAATCAAACATTGCAGTATTTTTTTCATTAAACCAAATTCATAACATCTATCAAATGTCAAAAACATTAATAAAATGAAAACAACAACAGGGCAGTGTTAAAGATGTTAAGGGTAATCTCACAAAAAAATATTGGTTTAATTTTGCAAAGTTATTTTGGCATTTTGGGTTTTAAAACAGATTTAAAATCAATAAACACATGCTGCAACAAAAAAATGTACATCAAAACAATAGGCAATCAAAATGTCAGGAATTTACAAAACTGCTGAGTATTAAATACCAAGTGTCAAATCATCAAACCTCTCTGTGTCGCTTCTTCTCCTCAATGTAACTGATAACGGATTTTCTCGTGACAGCCTTGGTGAAGCTTTTTCTTCTTCTCATGTGAGAGTTATCTTCACCTAAACTGCCCAAGGAATCCTACATGACATTAATAGCATGTGAATAAAGAGTTACAAAAAAAAAAATTTTTTAAATTAATAATGACAATTAAACCCAGAGTAAAGCATGGCAAATTAGGTAACCAACGGCTGGAGATTAAAAGTTTTCTAATTTGACGTTTAACCAGAATGCATATTACAAGTATTTAAACATGTAAAACAAAAATCAAGTTTGCAAGTTTATTGATTGCAAAGCCATAAATCATGCAGCCAATAACAACACATTTCCGAGCCATATCTTGACAACCGGGCAATTTTTCACACGCTCAACATTTCCTACCGATGATTGAAATCCACTGTGTGCGCTGTCATCATTAATCAGACTCTCAATCATGGGACTTCCCCTCTCTGCAGCATCTCCAGTCATTCGGATATCTTGATCAGAAGTGCTCATTTGGGGTAGGTCCATAGGCCTGTTGATCATGGACTTCTTCTTGGCCTCACTTGTCAACTCATTTAAAGAAGGCCTGGACGGCAATCCTGCAACTGCTGGGCGCAAGCTATTGCTGCGGGTTGGCTCTTTTCGCACCAAGATCCCTTGCTCTGGTTTGCTTTGTTGCCTTTGGTAGAATGCAAGTCTGCCATCTCGCTTTAATTTGTAATAACCTATAAAAGCAGGGTCAACATGAAACAAAGCAAACAAAATTTCAAAAAAAAACATACAAACACACACACCAAAACACATAGGGATAAATACTTTTCTTAAATCCAATTTTGTACACAGCTTTAATGTGGAAGTATGGAAAACCTTATCAATGGTGCATACATTGTCTAAAGCTGTGCTTAGAGAAATAATTCTGAGCCAAAGTGTGCTTCATACAAACGATTCAAATGTATAATAATAGTATAGTAAACTGAAGCTTTGTGTTTTTTAACTTCAGGAAAGGTTCAGTTTACTACAATTATTGTTTACTATTTGACACAAAGCTTGCATATTATGTTAAAACTTGTAACTCCAATCAACAGGGAGTATCATTTTGTCTGCACTTACCTTCAGGTTTCATATTCTCCATGGATGCTTTGGCATTCTGACTCAAGCTTCGCTTCAAAAACGATTCCACAAGCCTCCGAGACTCCTCCAGGTTATGAATTCGCTGTTTGTCTGTCTGATTATTATTATCGTCATCAGCGTGGTCATGGTTATCATTTTTGTAAGATTGGGTAGTGCTACTTCGGACAGGCGACACATTTCTTGTGTTGTGGTTGTTGTTAGAGTTTTTATTGTTGTGCATATTGATGTGATTTTGCTCGACATGGTTCGACCCTTGCATCCCTAGCAGCATTCAGGTGTAAACCATACAATGCACCAACCAACAGCTTTTGCAACTCAAAAAGGATGTTTTTGAACAAAAAAAGGTTAACAGTAAGCACCTAAAACAGTGTAATATTGGCAAATTAGATATTTTTTACAAATAGTAGTCATGCGGCATGCGCCACGATAAACTTTGATGTTGTCACAAATGTTACACTTTACTACCACAAGCACACTTTTAAATCTTTTGCATAAAATTTAATGCCTTGAGTTGCTTGCTTTTAAAATTTGTCAATCTTAATATGGTGATGCCTAAAACATTCCAAAATTTTGCCCTTCTACAGTTCTACATTCTATGGAAGTAATTATTGGTCAACTTATTACATTCCTAAAATGCAATATTGTGCTAAATGCTGTAGTACAACTACAAGAGATAAGTTATCCGTTCTGTTAGTTTTGAACATATTACACTAATTACACTGCTTTATAAAAAAATAAGTACATACAAATCAACAAAAACTTAGGCCACCATGCATTTTAGCATCTCCTACAGCTAGTCAATTACAAGGCAGACCAAATACCGCTGCATAAATATATCAGCATATTTATTCCTGTTTTAATGTTAACGATTCGCACCGCCTCACAACAAAATACAAATGTCCAACGTTCCCGCTAGTCGCGACCCTTATATACTGCATCGGACTTCCCCACTTGCCAACCACAGTGACAAGATTTCTATAGGTGCCGCAGTCGCAATGCTGATGAGCGACTGACTTTTACCATAATTATTATTTTGTACACCTTCTCCTACCTTCCCATCAAGACCCTTTACAAAGAAGGTCACCAAAACCGTACAATGTAGTTACAGCACATGAATATGAGTCAACTTGACAAGGATAGAAGCGGGTAATTTGATCCACGTAACTTACCTTGCAATTGGATATGGATATCGTGGATGATTTCGCACTCTTTGAGCAGCTTCGATATTTTGAATCAGGGTCGATTCCATGCGGAACACACATCACTATAATACTGGACAAAATGATTGCGATAGGAGGTGTCACAATTAACGGAAATCCCTGGGACCTCAGCTAACAAGTCTAGACTTGCCTACCGTGGGACATCTGCTGCTGTACATTTTTAATGGAAATTTTTTATCTGATTTCGTGACGTAACAATGCAACGTATGATGAACTGTTGCAACATTCATTGATTGTTTGATTTAAGGTGAAAGTTTAAGTTGTTTATTCACACACACCCTGTTTTTGCTCATTTTTAACCACCTAAGTTTTTCGAGTTATCAACGTAATTAGAAAGACATCACAATTACAGAATCGGATTACAAATACATGCAATATTTTACCGACCATAACTGTTGTTGCTGTATCCAAAACTTTCTAGTGCTGTGAATTTCAGTTATTGTAGTAGCCCAGTTTGGCTAAATTTTATCAAGTTAAAATATTTCTGTTAGAATTTTCCAGTATAGAGTTCCACTGCTGAACTTTAACTCAGGTAAGGACCCTCCTGTCCTCCAAGTTACATGTTCCTACAGCCCTCAGTTAGGAAACTTTTTGCAACTAGAATTTCTAGGCAAAAGATACTTGGTCTTGTACTTTCTTTGTCTAAGTCAGTGGCTCTCAACCTTTTCTTCTGCGACCCCCTTTAGAGGTGTACTATCATACATCACGATCACATTTCGACTTAGTGCTGCACAGAAAGCCCTAAACTTTATCCAATTCAAATTGAACAGTTGAGTGTGAATTTCTATGCTGAAAAGTCACGGAGGTAGTTTTTATGATACGGAAAAAATCATCTCGAGTTGGGTTGCGCTTCGTCGACCCATTTAAAAGTGCTCGATTCCTAAGGGGGTCGCGACCCCAGGTTGAGAAACACTGGTCTAAGTAAATCTAAATGAAAATCTGCAAAAAAACACACTCAAAACTCTCAATTATGTAAAGATGTTCTTTAGTCAGGTTGTGTGAAACTGGTAATTTTATTGATTAACTTTAAATGTGTTGTTGGAGAGTGGCCCAGTCATGAATTCAATGCAAACAAGTCGATGAAATTCGTCCGAGTAGCATACGTAACGGGATGTAGCCACATACGACACAACACAGTCAAAACAAGAGTACAAATCACAGTGCAATTACCGAGCACGATCAAAAACTACACATTCGCCTTTGCAATATAGAAACGGTCGATTTTGAACAGACCTTTTAGTGATAAATTGACGATTTTGAGCGATTGAAAAACGAATGAATGGGAATTATCAAGCAAAAACACCCATCGTGCTTCCAAAGTGCTAACGTTAAGTGAGTAAAAATGACATTGCTAGCAACGTGCACTCGATTCTGTAACACTGGTAGCCAGCGAATAGAGATAGTTTTTGTACGTACGTGTGCTAATGGTAATTAAAATAGCTGCGACATCTGTAGGTGAAATTGCAGCAAAACAAGCGATACAATAAAAATCCATGACAACATGTGAATGATACATCAATAATTTCATCATGTTTCAAAACAAAAAAATAGGTCGTTCATTTAAGACTGTTAAAGTCGTCATTAAGGGAGAAAAAAACTCTGAAATCCGTTCTGAAATGACACAAATTCCGTGTATACCTATATTTTAGACATCAAACCCAACTTGGACAAAATACAACATTAAGTTTATCAACGGCATCAAGCATAAACAGTTGAGCTAAGCAAAAGCAATCGCGGTCAATTTAAATTTCTGAGAGTAATTTCCTATTCTTTAACACTACTATCCAACCTTTAAAATAATAAAGTAACCCCGTTTTCCTTTAATTGCAACATAAAAATCCGTGACAAAGAGTATAACGGGCGGGAACAAAAATCAATAAACATGTCTGGTAACGCATTTGGCGGTAAGCACCCCTCGCCCACTTCAGGATATCAAATCGCACTCCTTCTGTAATGCTGAGTCAGAAATGACCAACAATGGGCCTTATGACATAATATACCCTTGCGGTGTCCTTTTGATATGACCATTTATGATGTTGGGACTTTGGAAAGTTACAAGTAAATATATTTTGTGGATATAAGAAAAACTTTGCCACGGCCAAGATTTTTGTTTGGTTGTTATTTTGATTTTTAAACATAAAACAAATATAAAAATTGATAACGCAAAAACAAGGGAAGAACGTCTTATTAAACGTAAAAAAGCAGCGACTGTAACATGTAAGTCGTGATTTCCACCTGAATATTGCAATTGTGTTTACGTTTTGGCTACAAATATATTTCAATACATCTTAATTCTTTAAGTATGTCAGCACAAGACCGCCACCTAACGGTAAGTTAACCAACGTTGTGGAATTTGTTTTACCTGCTACAATACCTAAAGATGTTATGTTGAACGGGAAAATATAATATCCTGATTAAAATTATTCCAATAAAAGCAGGAAAAATACCTGCAAACTATGCGGTAATAAGGTACCAACTGGACCGTTAGTATTTCTCCCAAAATCCGACGGAAAAATCAACGCGAGTGCAAAAAAGCGAAAAAGCAAAAGCTACTTTACAAATACAACACTGATAGAAGGAACTTACAAGATAAAATATTATGTAGATATAATAACCGGGACGAAAATAGACTGCGGTGAGATTTTAATCCACGCAAATTGCATATGTATGTAGATGTGGTTACCTTAACCTTAAAACCAGATAAAAGTCATGCTAAGCTTCCAGATGGTCAAAATTTGGTATTGTTAGGTATTTTTTGAGCGCAAGCGTATGTACGCATTCACAGCCAAATGTATGTAAACACACAATGCAAAACACGCACAAATTTAATACAATAGTATAATATATAGCTAATCTATGAATTGGTACATTTTCCAGCTCATGTATTTACAGTCCACAGCGGGGTATAAAATCATGGCAAGCATTGGTAAAATAACCTACGGTCAAAGCACATGTCGTCGGTTCCGTGGCTTAGCAATGAAGCCGTTTCTGGGTTACCCATCTCCGACAGCAATACTTTTATCTAAATGTGAAGAAGGAACTCATTGGTTTTTGGTTCAGCTTCTTATCGCCGGGGAGATTTGGCTGAAGGTTGGTCCCCTCCTGTAAAAAAACACAAGTTTAACACGATGCGTAGCTTAACAAAGAGGGTGGCGTTGTATTTTGTTTATACATACATGCGACAAACCATTAAAATAACGGAAAAAGTATCAAATACGGTACGTTATAAGGTTAAAGTTAATCCGCTAAAAGAATAAATAAAATACATAAAGATCTTATAACAAAAATCGTAGTGTTGCATACGATACGGAAATTTAACAGTTCTGACAAAAAAACATCTACTACAGGGAGCTTATAATTCACGCTATAAAGCAGTGGTTCTCAACCTTTTTTTACTTTGCGACCCCTCTTAAGAGGTTTTCTAACACAACGCGATCCCTTATAAAAAAATATAGAAAAGTTTTACTACCAGAATGTGATCATCATAAATTTGCTATTAAATGTCACTGTTACAATTTGTTTTTTTACTATGCAGATAACCTGTAAAATTGTGGTCATGGCTCACGTCAATATAAACATATTCACTATTTCGTTTAATTTCAAGAAAGGCCAAAAGCCAAATTCAAAGATGTATTTAATTGCAAATGCTGTTGTGCCAATTCTAAACCAAACTGTCGTGTGAGTTACTATGCTAAACAGAAGACACTTGGAAAGTTTTTATGATACGTATAAAATCATCCTGAGATGAGTCTTCACGAGTCCCTTAAAAGTGCTTGGCGACCCCTTTGGGGGTCGCGGGAGGTCGAGAAACACTGCTATAAGGTTTTGTTGTTGCATGTTGACTACAGCATATGGAACGTTATAACTATCACGCCAGCAATGTTTTGAACTGTATTGTACAGACTTTGTAACTTCAGAGCGTGGTGTGATTTTTCATTTTCAATTTATCACAACATTGAGAGTTTATATACTACAGCACAACAAGAATGGATCTTGTAAAAAAAAGTAAGGAAAAAAGTTACATGAACGTCATCGGCGTCCCAACGCCACTTTGAAAGGCGTGGGCAAACACGGAGCTGAGTCAAGCCGAGGCCGACCTTTAATGAACGTTTCTAGGCAACCTCGCTGCGTAGTAAGCGCATTAGAGCGAAAAAGGCAAACACGTGGAACGCTGAACGACCTGGCAACGCAAATTTGCTAGAATGCATTTGTAGTACAAGCCCTAGCTTGTTGGACATTGAATAACATGAATCAGATTTTAGGACACCAAAAACACTACAACCTGTGCGACTAAATTTTCCATTAGAGTCACGTAAGTGTTTGTTAATAAGCCGTTACTTGACCGCCAACGACTTGTATACTTGAAAATTTATTTGCAACAAATAAATATAGCTAGTGCACGTAAAATTTGGAAAACAAGACACACACCGCAGTTTTGAAGTTTAACACACCACACAGATGCCAAGACTTCCGTTAACACTTTTGTCAAAACCTAACGGCATAGAAATGATACACCTACAGCATACGATATAAACACAAACATATGTGGTTATTTCGTTCGAGCAAAACAAGCAAAATGTGTTTCAGAGCCCTGGGCTTTAGCCAGGTCGGTTTCAGACACGTTGTGATTAGAAATCTTGTTGAATAGCTGGACAATAGCGCTACACTATTTGAAGAAGGCTGAAACCAGCTGATTTCGCCAGACCCACGCTCGTACGCCGGTTACGCCTTGACGCGTCACGAAATAGCGCGTTGTTTAAAACGTCTTGGTGCACCAAATCATGGTATTTTTGTTACAACACCTTTGTGTAACAACTTTTTTTTCCAGCAGTGATGTAAACATAAGTTACAACTTGTACCATTTGCACACAACTGCAATAATAGTATTATACCATTTTTAAACAAGTTTGGACATGTAAACATCAACTGAATGATTTCTTTATATGGGCACTTCTCTATTAAAACAAACCAATACATTTTGTAGCATTTTAGTACATTATACAAATTTAGAAGAAGAAACAATGCGAAACAGGCTTACCTTCTGGCGATGGGGACCTTGTTCTTTTCTGTGCACTGTCACCATCTGATTTAGGTGATTGCTTCTCACTTTGTGATGTGCTAGGTGACAAACGGCCAGTTGCATCTCCAGCACTGCATCCAGGTTCTGATGCAGTGTCTCCACTGGGCCTGTTGTCAGTTGCTGGTACATGTAGCAAAGCAGATGGGGCTTCCAAGGGTACTGGATCGCCCCAGTCAAATTTGCCAGGTAGTTTTGTATCACTTGCAATATCATAGTTCCATTGCTCTCTAAAGCGTTCCCGTTCCCTTTGATGCATTTCATCCATTTCCCTGGCCAGGTGACTGTCGACATTTTGATCTCGACCAAACAGATTCTTTCTTGCTGATTTTGAACCTGGATAATTTTCTCTACCCCGACCTCTGTCCGGGGGTCTGTTATCAGTCATTGTCTTGATTCATTTAATGTTTCACAGAACAATTGATCAATTTCCAGCAATGCATTTCGTTGCCAAATTAGGCTACTACATCACTTCCATCTTACCCACAATGTTCAAAACTAAACCTGTGGCATTATTTTGTTGTAACCTATTGAACTAAACAGAGGAAAAAATACAGTAGTATAGGTACATGAATACAGTTGATACATACTCATACACAACTTTTAGATCCATATTTGATACATCTGTCCTTAAATTATCACTGAAAACAGTTTTCCTGGGACTCATAAGGTTTTTTTACCAGTTAGACAAGCTTATGCACTTTTCAGGTGTATTTTCAACACATGTTCTTACAGCATGCAGTCAACTAGATACTCAAAATTTGGAAACAACTGCTACGTTTTTAACCAAGTAATTTAGCCTGAAAACCTTCTTACTATTCACTGCGTTGCGGCACTAATACGTTCGTCGCTTGTAGTTTTCAGTTTCACACATTCACATTGAGAATAGTAAGTAAACAAAATGGCAGATTTACTGCTGTTTAACCGTTACTTTCACCTATTCATAGGTGGTTTCATGTTAATACTCCGCATTTAGTGCACAACACGCATCTCCTATACAGAATTGAACATATGGTATACAGATAACAGCAATTTTCGCGCTAATTTAACGTCAATCTAACTGTTCATTCGTTCCACCTCCTGCCCTCATTTTCAATCTGATTTTTTGTTCTAAAGTTACTAAACTAATCAATAATTTGAAAAGCTTTAAATAACAATTACTGTCATTAAATGATTACGAATGTTCCGCTGACATTTTAAAAAAGAAGTGAAGGTCAAAGCAAAAGCGCAAAAAACGAGGTTAATGGCAATACGACGAACAAAAACTGCAAAAAACTGATTGGTAACCAAGCACTTCGGCGGTTTTATTCTTAAGCCTGAAATTCGGCAATATTTGCTTCGTAATTTCAATCACTGTCTACGCTACTACCAGTGCGCTCACTAGCGTTGTTTGTCAGCGCGCATCCACGCACAAACATCCACTACTTCGTGTTTCTCTTTGAAGAAACCAAAAGGGAGCCGCGCCGTTTCTCTTCGTTTCGCGCAGATGCGGTTGTGATTTTTCAAGGCCTCTGATTGGTCAGTTCCGCGTCGCTGAGTTATCGCGCCCATTTGGAAATTATGGTAACCGGCTTCTAACAGCCCGGGCGGCGGTATTTTATTTTGATATCTAGTTGTGGGTTTTGACTTTTTAATCGTTTTGCAAGCGCCTTGAAATTAATTTAATGAACCACAAGTCTACATACATGTTTTAAAACTGTAAATTTCCCACGAAAAAACACTGCACTGCTTGCAAGAGAGGTTTAAATATTATCCATCTTACATATACATATAGTTATAAAAATGCAAGTTGAACTGTCCTTGAACAACCAAACATACTGACTGGTTTTATTTGTTGTAAAATTTCTACGCTTTCAAAACATTGGTGATAATAATAATAAAAGTTGAACAAACTAAAAACACAAGGAAAGGGCACATATGTACAACAGTAAACCAGAGACCAAGCCTTTATGAAAGATGAAATGCTAAAAGTTAAGTTGCTAAAATTACAATTTCAGGTCTCACCATTAAATTGTTTTTTTAATCGATTAATTGTCTGAATTTACATTTTTAGAGGTTGCTTCTTAGCTGTTTAAGGTTTTAGCATTGTTGTTGAATGTTTTGGTGATACAATTTGCATGAGCATTATACAATCTGCTTTGCGATAAAACAAACTGCCTAATATGTAAAACTAAAATCCAAAAGGCAGTTCAGAAATTAAAAGCAATAATAAATGATTCAATTATGTACAAACAGATGGACGGAAACCAAGGTATTACTGTTTCTTTCCGCCACCTTTACATTAATAAGCCAAATTCAGTGCAAGGATTTAAGTTCAGTTCCAGCAAAACCATGGCACACCACTTAGAAAACCCAAAACTATACGAAAGTTTCAAGGATATTTTACACAATGGTAAATGGAGCACAGAAAAAAATGTACTGAAAACTTGAAAAAGAAACAAATGCGTGTATGACTGTAAACTGTAGGTGATGAGGGAATGTGGATGGAAAAGTTGTTTATACAGGAAGAAAACAAACAAGTAGAAAGAATTGAGTTTAAGTCCAATGTCTATGCACAAGAAAATATACATTTTGTACACAAGCGGTGGAGGTTTAAACAGGGATTAATTAGTGTTACTAGTGACAACGAGTCTACCATGAATTGCTTTTTCCCACAATACACACACTTTCATGGGATTCTATATAAATCTACATGAACCAACCGCTTTAAATGTCCAACAACATCCGTACAAACTATTTATGTACATCGACTAGCTAGCTTACATCTAAGAATGTAACGTTGCAACGCGTAGAAAAAAGTTTGACCAAAAAATATCATTTGTCTGTAATGTACAATTTTTACAAGGGGGAAAAGAAAAGATAAACAATATTAAAGGAAATAAAAACTTACTGCTTCAAAAATTACTTATTAGGACAAACTAACCTAGATTTGTCAGGGTACTTTCTATTACCAGCATACAAGGAATTGCTTCAACCTTTCAATAACCAATGCAATTAACCAGGTATTTAGCCCGAGAGTAAGAAACAAATCGACATATTGTACCGTAGTTATATGTGCCAAGTTTTAATAAATCTAGAAATTTAATCGTGCGATTACAAGCCTGCACATAACAATTGCCAAATATTAGCATGATTCTCAATTAAAGGCTTGTTAAACTGCTGTGTTTTTTCGCACATATAAAAGCCTATATAGGTGGAACACAGGCAATTATCCTATACTTTTGGCAGTTGGTACACACTGTACTCTCTCTTGTAACCTTCCTCGCAACCACTATACAAAATGGTTATTTACAAACGTTACTCCCAATGGTACTCCATAGAGAGGCAGCAATCTTAAAAACCTTTCGTACAAGGAATATTTACATATTCTTACACAATGTTCATTTGTTTTCTGTAGCATGCCTGTAAGCTTAATAATCGCATGCACTTGTTTTGAGGGAATATAACTGACTTTTCGTCACTGAGCTAAGCAAAAAAAGTTTCAACAACAAAACAAACAAGAATAAAATGAAGTCTATGTACAGTTATGTACAAAACTCAACCAAGTCAGAACAAAAAGTTTTGAGGGATACTGTTTACATCTTATCCTTGTTCTGGATTCTCAAGAACCCAATTCGCTGTAGCAATCTGGGAGCCAGTAAGCTCAGCAGAGGAGGTGCCAGCGAGGCCACCGGATGGCGCTGCAGACTTGAGGAAGAACTTCTCAAGCTTGGTAATGATGTGCTTCCCGTAAGTGAATTTTTTCAGGGCCATCATATGAGGACGAATTTTCAAGATAAGCAACTAAAAAAAGATCAAAAGCATCAGAAATTTGTACATAAATGCATGCTGAATAGCCTGAGTACTCGCTGTTGTTGATGCTCAGTGCTCGGCCGAGCAGTTGCACAAACTGACCAGAGCATTAAAAATGCATGTTCATGCCCTGCTAACATACGAAACTAGTGTTCGAAAGGGTATCCAAAACAAAACTGACTTTTTTTGAGCAGTAAACGTCGGAAAAACACGTATTCTGGGGACTGTACAGCGCAATACACCGCTGTGACAAAAGGGACTTTTTTGAAAGCTACAAAACTCATGTGGAATCAGGAATGTTTGTGCATTAACGTAAGATGCTCAGTGCATGGCCAAACAGAACATTTGATGTTTGGCCCATCCCTAATGCTGAATATCTTATATCCATAAAAAACATGGAAGGACTAAATCTATTTAAAAGTTTAACCAATTTTTCAACCAAAACAAGAAATTATACACCTTTTATGCTTTACTTAAAAGGGAAATGCTTTGAAACTTATTTTTAGCACAATTCTAATTATAGCTCTGTGCATACATTTGGTGAAGAATAGTAAAAACAAACTTTACAAAAAAACAACATGTACAAACAGTGTAGTTGTTGCATAGATTACAAACTATATCGCCAAAATATTGTTAAATGTTGGACATGAAAAAGTACCTTCTTTTGGGGTGGTTCTGCAACGTCAAGCATTTTCTGTACCACATAGTTTGCATATTGGTCCTTCATCATAATAAAAAGTGCATCTGGTTCTTGACAAACCTCCTCAATCAACCAAGCCCGATTCTGTGCTGATGAATGACTCACACATTTCTCAATTACATTGCTAGAAACAAACAAAAGATTTATTGTGCATATAACAAGAATGTGAATGCCACAATGTTTCTCTGTGGATGACAATTTCGTTAGCCCTCAAATAATTTTATGCTGTGATTTTTCGATGTTTGCCAAACATAGTCCGACTTTCACTGGCATAAATATGTACCAATTTCCCTCGCTTGTCTATTTTAAAGTATTTTTCTACCTTAACACCTTAAAAAAACACTGGTTACATGTAAGGTAGACAGGTGATGATAGTTTCACAATGCACTTTAAGCGCAACATGTGCAATCCTCTTTCACCGAATTGAGGTTTACACAGTTGCACTTTAAGCACAAACGAAAATCTCAAGTCAGGATACATTATAACCAGCTAAAAAAAAATTTCAAATCCAATTCATCAACAACCAACATCATATTTATTTGTCTTTAGGCTAGATCAGCGCTTCCCAACCAGTGGGCCGTACTTTCTGGTGGGCCGCAAAGATTTTCAAACTATTACCATACCAATATAGTAGTTTAAAACAGTTGCACAGTTCGTAAGAACGTACTTTCAAGTTAAACTATATTTCTCTAAATTATAATATTACTCACTATGAAAGCCGCATAAGATTTCACGTTAAATAAAGCTTTATCACACAAACAAACTGCAATTGTTACGTCACAACTGTACCTAAACTGCAATTGTCGCATCACAACACTACTTGTATAAGTAACTATAACGAAATCGAAGACACGAAACAGTCTTAACACTGACACACAAACTGCAGCATTGTGTGTGAGCTTGTCTCCCATTTAACTCCGACTTGATCTCATCAAATCAGCAAGCTCAGGCTTTCCATTAAAAGCTTGTTACTATTTTTCTTTCTTAATTTTAGCTCTTTTTGCATTGTGGTTTTGTCACAATATTAAGTGGTGGTCCCCCTCCCAAATTTTTTTTAAGTGGGCCGTGAGCAGGAAAAGGTTGGTAAGCACTGGGCTCTGAGGTAACTCACACTTGAAAAAAAATCAAAAAAATCAAACAGCTTACCTGGCAAACTTGTGCTGACTCAGAGCTGATATCTTTCCTCGAAGTTCGTTGACAATTTGGCTTTTGTTCTCAGGCTTGCCATGTTCAAGAATATGTTGAATAACATAATTCCCGTATTGGTCTTTCACAAGTATTTCACTGTGCTAAGAATAAAAAAAAAAACATAACTAGAATGGTGGCTTTCTGATATACTTCCATTTTATATATTCTATACGATATTTACCAATTTACTATACATATCATTTGATCTACACATATGGTTGTTTTTGTAAACAAAAACTAATGGGTCCCCACATGCGTGTTTTTGCGGATTTACGGTAAACAAATGTTGCGGTGATTTTTTAATTCTTAAGAACAAATTTTTAGAAAGCATTAACCCAACAATAAAAAAAATTTGTTTGTATTTTTTTGCACTATTATTGTCGTATAATTACAAAAACAATAAAAAAGAACGAAACAAATACTTTCAATTTAATCTCTTGCTTTGACCCAGATATTGTCGTCCAAGGTCGGGTTTTAAACACAATTTTTTTCTAGAAAGCTGTAACAGTTGTGTTACAGACAATTAAAAAGCGATTTGCTGCAAGTGTATATATAACTTTTCATTTAACTTTGTTTCGCAAAACGAGTTTTTCATTTAACTTTGTTTCGCAAACGAGCACCATTGACCTGTAGTAACCTTTAGGGTGTACACACCAAACGACTGTTTGACCTTTTGACACCGTTTTCAATAGCACGCCGTCCTTGGTGTTCAACAACACCGTTTGACCTAATATATACATGCCTTGAGTATTTGATTCAAAAAAAAAAAAAAACGCTACGTTATGACGAAAGAAAGTTCTGAACTGTGTTAGTAATACCTACTAATTGACCTTAAGTAACCCGTGGTCATGCAGCGGCCAACCTGACACTGAGCATTTAAAAAAAACTTTTATCTTGCAAAAAAGTCAAGTTTATTTTTTCATATTTAGTTTGTTTGACAAAGTTTTGCTTGACATATACGAAACCGAAGCACGCTTATTAGGTTTAAATCGCGTCATATGTGTGAAACCTTTGCCAAAACTGAAAATGTGAGTGATAACTTAATAAAACGACATAGCATTGCTGTGCAAAACAGCTGATTTCTAATCACCGAAACGACGTCTCGTAAAACGTCTGTCCAACGTCAAGCTGAGCCCTCCCGCTCTGCCCTATTATTCGTAAACGTACTCTCTTGGGACTTCTGCCTACAGTGTCTTTCTTGACCAAATGAGCGTTAGACACATTTACGTTTCGGGGGCCTGTGGGTGTGTCGCTGGGTCATTCGGGGTCAAACTTCAGGTGGACCAAGTTCAGATTTATATCTAACATATGTCCAAATTTCAATAAATTTGAAGCACTCTTTCTTTACTAAACGAGCGTTACAAACTAGCGTTAAAAATTTTACGTTTCGGGGGCCTGTGGGTGAACCGCTGGGTAATTTGGGGTCAAACTTCTGGTGGACCAAGTTTGGATTAATATCTAACATATGTCCAAATTTCAATAAATTTGAAGCACGCTTTCTTCACTAAACGAGCGTTACAAACCAGCGTTAAAAATTTTACGTTTCGGGGGCCTGTGGGTGAACCGCTGGGTAATTTGGGGTCAAACTTGAGGTGGACCAAGTTTGGATTAATATCTAACATATGTCCAAATTTGAATAAATTTGAAGCACTCTTTCTTGACCAAATGCGTCTCACAAACCAGCGTTAGACAGAACAAAGAAAAAAGAAAAAAAGAAAAAAAGAAAAAAGAAAAAAAGAAAAAAAGAAAAAAAGAAAAAAAAAATACGGACAAAAACAATATGTGTCCCCTTCAGGGAAGGGGACCCATAATTACTTTAAAGCAAGCATTCTGCAATGTCACAAACAACAGGTGTGGTAAATGTGCTTCAGAACCAATATACATCACAGTTATGTATCAGGAGTATCCATTGGTGAAATGACATCATTTGCACATTTGTTATCACATGGTACAAAGCAGTAGGGATGAGCCGGAGCCGAGCCAGAACCCGAGTACTCGGTACCGACCATCGCTGTTTTTAATGCTCGGTGCTTGGCTGAGCAGTTGCAAAAACTGACCCGAGCGTTAAATTTGCATATTCATGCCCTGCTAACATACGAAACTAGCGTTCTAAAGGGTGTCTATGAACAAAAACGAATGATTTTTCAAATGCATTAGATAGTGGAAAAACGCGTACTTAAAAGGGCCTGTACAGCTTAATAAAACACCGCCAGTGGGGATTTTTTGTGACGTCATAATGCACCGAGCATTTAAGTGAGATGTTCGGTGCTCGACCAAACAGAACATTTGCAATTTTGGCACATCCCTACAAAGCAGTGGTTCCCAACCAGGGGGGAATTTTGTAATTTGTAGGGGGGGAATTTGAGCTGAGAAAAAGAAAGTTCTCGAATAATCGATTTAAAGGCAGCAATACAATGGGTAAATTAGATTTGAATATCGACTAAAAGGGTGCACAGGACAAAAAAGGTTGGGAACCACTGGTATAAGATCAATGTGGTAGGTGTGAGTAGGCACCTGGGTCTGTCTTTAACGCTTCAGACACTTGGTTATCAGTACAAAACAATCTGATACAGGCTGCCCAGTAATGTGTTACCTCATGTTAGAACATACATACTGGACCGGTCCTTAACAATACATCATGAACAATACAATAAATTCTTGCAACAAAATAACATCCATGTTTTCAACCAAATCAGGGTCACAGTAATTGAGGACTACTAAGACTTGGAAAATATGCCAAGATAAAATTTTCTTATGGCTAAAAATTTTGCCAAACCCCGATTTAGAGTGGTTCATGTGACCAATAGATCATTCTTTGTATGGGCCAAAGTTAGCTACATAGGAATTGATCTTTTTTACCTGGTGCAGTTCTTCTAGTATTGGTGTAGTCTGCTCCTCAACGCAATGTTCTAGTATCCTTTGCACAACTCGGCAACCGTAAGTGTGAGAAGACAAGCCAACAACCTTAAGTAAATTGGACTATGTTAAATGGGAACCGACAGGTGTTTTAAATATTTCCAAAAAAAGTCAAAAAATGTAAAAAGCATGGCCAAGTATAAAATGCAGTCTTTAAACTTCTGTTTTGTTCACTGACATTTACAGACATTATGGAACCATCTAACACACTTTTTTCAATATTTTCCAACCTAGACAACTTTAACATGGTCTCTGGTGCTGAGGTTAGAAAACTTAAGGCTTAAATCTTATGCAGGTTGCCAATAACCAACTTGCACATATCCAAATATATATGTCCATACCTGGCCTTTGAATCCGTCGACAATAAACTGCAAATGTGCTGGAGGAACACACTCAATGCACTTCTGCACAACATGGTTGCCATTCTGATCTTTTACACATTTTAGCAGATGGCCGTTCAACTCCTTGACAATCTCAACCTGTAGTGAATTGATGCTTGATAAAATCACTGTTTAAATCATTCAAAAACAATTTGCAAATGTGGTAATTAGTGTACATCAGAACCAAGTTACATCACTATGTAATTCAGGAGTATCCATTGGTTAAGTGACATCATTTGTACACAAAACATATATAGTCAAGTGGGGTAAAAAAAAACAAGTGGACATTAGGACCATTTTAAAAAAAATTAAGTGGCAGTTGGAACTTCAATTCAATTATATGAACTTAATCAACCATCTTAAAGTCAAACATAAGACAGAAATTTCATTAACAACTCTGTTACAATCAATAAGCCAAAAAAACACGAGCCACATAAAATTCTTTGTTTTCGAAATTTTACAAACCAAACTTACAGCAGTTAGTAAACTGTTTGTAAATTAATAAAACGCTTTCAAATTGGTGCTAAGACTGTCCATGGCTTTGTACCTTTATTGCACTGCATTTATTGCCTTTGATTTGGTCTTTTTTGTCATTTACCAGTCTTTTGTTGGTATGCAACTAGGTTTAAATAGAGCTCACCCACTTGCTGACTAGTCATGTAACCTAAAACCTTATTGAAATAAAGTTTAATTTTCTACCCCAAACTGCTTGAATTACCACATAATGATTTGATAACCTCTTTTTCTTACTTTGTAGCATTTTTCTTTAGGCCTGGATCCCAATTTGTACTTTTAGCCATGCAGGTATACTTTTTGGTAAAAATTTCTCCAAAACTGGGCCCCCAAAGCAATTTTATACAACTTTGGTTTAAGTACATGTTTTATAGGCTTTCTTTTTTATTTTCTAAACTTCCAGGTGACAAATAAAAATGTTTGGGCAAAAAAAATTTTTGGGGTGCAAAAAATACATAGTTTTTTATTACCCCATTCCTATAGAACCGTTTGGGGTAAAAACGAACAAGATATCTGAAAAAATTTAGAAGCTAGCCAAGTAGAGTCTTTTTTGTTTAATAGGTCATAGTTACGACACAACACAGAACAAAGGTCATTGACACCAAACTTGTAATAAAAAATCTGCAGGAAAGTTTCTAAAGGTTGTTGAAGACTTTTTAACATACGAATTTTACTACTGTTGTTTCAACCTGCAGAACATTGCCTACAAACAAAATCTGAGAATGGTTTATGGCTTATTTTATTGGTAGAGAATAAATACATCCTATGAAAAAGAAACCATTTAAAAAAAAATTTGGTTTAGCTGTGAGGGTATTGTTTTTTTTTACCCCAACTTCAGCAAAAATTTTTTTACCCCATTTGACTATATATGTGTGTAATAGGTTGGACTGGGCAAGGTACATAACTAAACATTATGCTTCAAGCTCTTTACTAGTACTAAAAGTACCGCTGTCATAAAAAATCACTTTCACTTTATTGTGTTTACCTGTTGAAACTCACAGTAAGGTTAATAGCTTGAAAATCTCAGTTTTGTGAAATGAAAGAGCACTGCACAATAGCCCTTTGTTACAACACTAACATCATGCATGCTTATGACATACTTTTAGGTAAGTGTGAAATACTGAATATAATTCAATATGGATGTAACAAAAGTAAGTATAAAATGTACAAAAATCTAAAGGTCAGGCAAACGATAAAAAATATTTCCCACATAACCGTGAATACCAAAACGTTGGCAGTATATTTTATGTTACCTGCTGTTCTTGTGGAATACACTCCAACGCTTTCTGTATAACTCTGCACCCATACATCTGAAGTGCAAGTGGCAGAACATGGCCGCGAATACGACTAGCTAAAGCCAACTTGTGTTCCTGGAAATAAACAAACCACATTAATACATAATCATTCCAAAAGTTCAACAAATACGCGATGCTGCAAGTCTCAGCAAAATTTTTTAAACATGGGAAAATTCATGTCAGACATTTTAAAACATCATAGACCATTGAAATGGGTGTTATTGACAATGCATGCAAGTGGAATTGATAACTTACAGGAGAGCCAAATTCAAAAAACTTTTGGATCACATAGTTGCCAAAGACATCAGTCATAAGCTGGTATGCATTGCCAATAATCTCATTGAAAACCAGTTGTTTTTCTTGGGTAGTGGCACGCTCCAACTTCTGCTGGATAAACCTAAACAGATGTATAAAAAATAAATGTGTTATTAACAGTCAGCTGCAATAATAAAAGGATAAAAAAGTTTATCCTGGGTTCTTATAGCAATACTGCATAACTCTGTTAAATTTTATTTTGCATTTAGGCAATTTCTAGTCAAAATAAGCTTTTATTTTTGCCCCAAAAAGCAGTTGAACTCTGGTATGTTGTACCAAAGTTGTAATGTCAACAAAATGTATTATACTTTGAGACAAGTAGACAACCATTATAAACCAACTCCTCAAAACTTTAAAATCCAGACCACAGATTCAGCCAAAGCCAAATATGGATAATGCTTTAAACAAATGTCAAACCCTAGACAATAATCAAAGTTTTTGTTGTTACCTCGAACCATGTTGGTCTTGTGAAAATTCCACAATGTGATTGACAAGCTCATGTAACTGTGGGTTTGGAAGGCGATTGTTCCTAAAATCATCGAGTAGTTTGCTTCTGCCTTGTGACACCATCATGTCTTTTCCCGTGGGAGGCCTGTAACAAATCACAAAAAAGAAAATCAAATTTCTGTCAGTTATTGAATGCAATTTTGAATACAAATTATGTGTTTAAAAAAAGGTTCATGTTTTAGTTGCTTCACCTTATTCTAGTTGGTGGAAATAAGGAACTGCCAGAGCTTCCAAAAACCTGTGAAACATAAGATCCGTTTCGATACTTCGCTTCGGCACCAGGAGCTGCAGAAAACATGCGATTGTTTCCACCTACAAGAAACAAAATATAGATTTCAACAACACCACTAGATACATTACAGCTATCATAAACCGTCCACCTGTAGGACAAACTTTGAAATAACTGCAGGGAACTGAACAAACCCATTATACACTAAAACAAAGTAATTCACAATTTAACCACAAGAAGTTGATAGAGTAATATAAAGTCAATTTTATAGATTGTTGCAAGTAACCATTAAACAGCAACAAATTTCAAAATTCCAGTTCCAAAATTGTTCTTGACATTTGGTACTAACTTTAAAAACATGCTTAGTCATGATTACCTAGCATCATGTTGGTTGTTGGTGATGACATAGAAGGTGGCGGCGAGTTCATGTTATGATGGCTGTGAGGCATCATGCCACCAAGCGGTCCAGGCGATGGTGACATCATGCCACCGCCACCTGGCGAGACACCCAGTGAACTGTAGAACTGCGACATGTTGGCGCTGTATTGTGACATGCTGCCTGGTGGATGTTTTGGGTAATCAGAAAAGGAATCGCGGCGCTGGGGAGTGGAGCTGGTACTACCTATGCCTGAAAAAATTGACAATGTCGAATTGACACAAAGACCAATAGCAAAGACTTGTCACTTCAATAGTTTAGGTATATAATGTGCTTCAGAACCAATATACATCACATATGTTTCAGGAGTATCCATTGGTAGAATAACATCATTCGCACCTTTATTTTAAAGACAAGTTACATAAGTTGCCTTTTTTTCATTTAAACCAGTGGTACGAAGGTACACGAAAGCTTACCAGGTAGTACTTGAAAAACTTTCTGTCATACCCAATACAAGTCGGACCAAGGATTGCAACTTAACTAATTCAACCAACCAGTCCCAGTTTTGGGCCAAATTTGTGTCTTTTACATTGTTTTGGGGTTGCTAACATTGCTGGTTTCAGAAATATACCAGCCTGGTTTATAAGAATAAGGTCATATGCAGTAACAGAATAAGTCATCAGGTGGTATGCTGTTAGTATAAGATGGAGAACCACTAGTTTTAACCAACCAGAATCCAATGATCTTAAACCATTTTCGACCACGGCACTTTAACAAGGATTTATACAACCCTGGGGATTTCTTGCAACACTTATAAAGGTTATGCAGGCTTATGGGCACTACAAGGTTTGTTGTAAGAATTTAAACAGCATTGACTTGCATGTACATTTGCTAAGGTTATGTTAATGAAATATGCCTATTTTGGGCGAAAAAAGCTCCAAAAATTGTCAAAACATGTCAAGGGTTCAGTGCTAGGATTAAGTTAAAGAGCAATGATTTAGATTGCATTTTGTAGAGTAAGGTATTTTGGTGCAAAAACACGAATTTTTTTTGGTGACCAATATACAGTTTATTTACCTGTAGCCAAACTACCAATGCCCAGACTGCTAATGTTGGTGGTGCTTCCAAAACCTCCAGTAGCAGGTTGTGCAGCTGCAGGATTAAAGCCTTGGCTCATTGGAACAGGGGTGCTACCTCCACTCACACTCTGCTGACTGCCATAAACTGCATTCGCTAAAAACAATTAAAAACAATTAAAAACACCACATTAATATTTAACAATTACTACCAGGCACCCGCAAAAGTACAACACTCTACCTATCTTTTGTGGAAAATTCATGAAGTATTAGACATGTTATGTGTGTGCTTTTTATTTCTGTTTTGTTGTTGTTCTTTCTTACTCTTTTTTTCTGTGTTGTACAATTTGTTTTTGACTTATCAAATTAAGGTCACCAAAATAGAAAGTGAATTGGCCACAAACATGACAACCTGATCGGAATGCTAAACAAATTCATAAATGTAGTATATTGGAAAATCTTGTCCATATTTGTGTTTTAAAACTTATCATCAAGCATTTGAAAAAATATTATTGCTTTAAAGCTTGTTTTATTATTTGCTAACCAGAACTCCAATAAAACAGTATTGTTATTAGATACAATTGTGGTAATCAAATTTATGTTTAGTAGGCATTTTGTACACTGGAACCAATATGTAGCAAGCGTTTTGTCAAATTTGATCAGAACTTTATTATCTGAATAATCTGATCAAGCAATTCAAAGAGGAATTGATAGAAAAAAGTTTCCACAGTGAAAAGTACCTGGTACTTGTTGTTGTGCAGCTTGTGCTTGGCTGAATCTGTACATTGAACCATTGGCTCCAGCCAACTGTGGAGCCATAACTGTCAATACAAAACACAGGTTGCAACAATAAACCTACTTTCAGATTCACTGAACATGACCATTGTGTTGCACGAACTGGAAGTGTTCTGTTTATCAGAGCATCCAATAATAGTCATAGTTTATGGTAGAGCTACTAACACCATAACGCAAATGACAACCAAAGTCGATTTGGTTATATCTCCAAAAATGCTCACGGTTAGGGCTATTAGGGTCGGGGTAAGGTATTAGCACTTAAAATTCAATAAAACTAACCCAAAAAATTAGTTACTAATGTAAAAATTTTAAAAACGTATTTTCCAACCCAACCCATTTATAGCCGTTAAATCAAAATTCAGCTCTTTACACCCCCTTGTGAAAGCGAAGTTGAGATTCTCGTTATGGTGTTAGTAGCTCTACCATACTTTATGCCCCAAATCGCATCATAAAACAGAGTTTTCATTTCAATGGAACATATATATGTATATATATATGTTAAAATGTTTTAATGCTCAATAACATTGGCTTGTTATATGCTTACAGCAATTACATCACAAGTTCAGTTGTAAAACAGGTTTTGCTAACTTTACAACGCCTTAATCAGCACTGCCAAGTATTTTAGGTTGTCATCATACAAGTTTTTATTCACCAGTGTAAAGTCTGTATCTGGTAAAGCAATAGGTATAATCATATGACAACTAACACATTTGCATATGCTAGAACAGTGGTTCCCAACCTTTTTTGTTACATTCCTCCCTTTGCCCATTTTCGAACTATTCATTCCTCCCCATAAGACGAAAAACAAATATAACATAAAAAAATGTAGCAATTTGAAATAGACCTTATAATAAGGGATGTCCATTTTAGAATCCTTTACAAATATTCTGTAACATTTTCAATGCAGTGGCGTATCCAAGGGGGGGGTTTTGGGGGTCCGGACCCCCCCCTTTTCAAAAAGTTGTGCGTACATTAAATAGGGCAAAATCGTTCCGTTTACCACTGCGTGATAACAGGGAGTCGTTATCTCAAAGACGCGAGCCTTCAATCTCTTGTATTCGTTTGTTATCTAATCGCCAATTGTGACGTAACAAGGGTTTAATAAGGAGGTTTATGCGCTAACAATCGGAAAGTTATGTTCCGGCTAGGACGCTGGTAGCAGTTTCTTGCTTAGTGGTAACTGCACTAAGTGCAACATATCAAACTGTTTTTGCATTTGAACAATGTAAAAGTGTTAAAAACGTGTAATGTTGTGTTGCTTTGATCCGCCAAACACGTAATAGTTTGTCAAAAACATTAGATCGATGTAAATCGAGTTATGTTATTAGGGTAATTTGTTACTTGCCAGGCACAATTTATGCCTTCTGCAGTTACCACCTTTAGTGCATTCGTGACTTTGCGCAACTTAACAGTAGGATTACCGCTTCAGCAAGAGATTTAGTTCTTTAGAAATTGGACCCTGTTTTTTTAAGCAACGATTTTGATTACCTGACAGTCACGCTTATTTTGCAGCTGCAGTTTGGCTGTGTAAGTTAGATAGCAGCGGCGAAATCAGAAAACTACAAAGCTTTCGCTAAAATTACCTGTTCTTCCTGTCAATTAGATGGGTAGAGAATTTTGGAAAAAGTGCTTTGCCGCATAACGCGTCGTTTTGAACGACGTGTGATGTCATAATGACGTCATTAGGGATTTCCCCCAAAAAAATTGTTGGACCCCCCCTTTAAAAATTTCTGGATACGCCCCTGTTTCAATGTAATCTTTTTTACTGTTTTTATGAATTCCTCCCCTGAAATCATAAAATTCCTCCCTAGGGGGGAATTCCTCCCCGGTTGGGAACCACTGTGCTAGAATATTTCGCTGTTATATACCTGTTGGTGTTGTGCTAACCACACTTTTGAATGTGAGCAGTCATATAAACATGCCACAAGATTAGTCAAGTCAATACATCTTTATTTTTGAAAATAAAACCTTTTATAATTTGAATAAAAAAGAAAACAGTTTAATGCAACATCTATATTTTTTGCTCAAATCGTCAAAACACCAATGTCCGGTCAAAAAAATGAAATTATTAAACTTACTGTGTTGAGAACCATTGACAAACATAGGTCCCGGAGCAAGAAGGCGAACAGGGCCACCTGGACGGCCGTTGTTGATTATTAAAGCCCCAGACTGGTCATAATATGCAGATGGAATCATAGGGTAACCTGCAAACAAAACATTGACATTTTACATAAAATTTGTGGGTTAAATAAGGACAACCAGGGTCAAACAACATTCTCAGACCAAAGGGGAACAACATCTCAGCAATGAACAAAGAAAAAAAAGGGTAAGATTAAATGGCATATAATATGCAATAAGAAACTGCTATCACACTGAAATGTGTGCCTGGAACTGAAGTATAAACAACACAACATGTAGAGGTTTACCTGCCATTGCCATTGCATTAAAGTTTTGCGTTTGCATGGCTGCCATGTTGGTGAGGAAATCCGACTGCTGTTGGGAGCCATCTTGTTGTTGAGAAGGACTTTGAGGACGAGAAGAAGGGGATGTCACTCTGTTTGGCTAAAAAATAGAAACAGTTTATTTAGAAATTTTTTTATGAAAACATCGGGGTCTTTTTTGTCAATAGTTACTTCCAAAAGCAGCGGGTTAGCTTGTGTAAGCAGAAATGTTGCCACCCAATTTTAACGATCGACTATAAGCTAAAGGTTGAGATTAGAGTGCTATACAGTGTCACATCGTACTGCAAAAGTAAGTTCTGCTATAAACTACTAAAGGCAAATTTTACTTTCAGCATGCTTAGCAAATGGCAACCCAACCATGGTAAGGCAAGGCAAGGCAACCAACTAATATTATAAGATGTTCAGTCAAATAGAACACTTGCAATTTAAGCCCATCCCTATTACAAACCAGAAGCATGGCTAAAATGCATACAAAATTGCAGGTTACAAATCTGAAAACGAAAACCTGGTATTTACCTGGCTTGTAGGAGAAGATCCAGGCTGTTGTGAAGTGGCAGAAACTGCAGCTGCTGCCATTTGTTGCTGGAGCATTGAGGGATACATACCTCCTGGCCAACCGGCATAAGCTGGATACTGTGGTATCATTGGAAATTGGGCTCCAGTATTTGGGTCAGAGTAACCTGTTGTACACACATGTTCATAGATTAAAGTTTGAATTTTAAGAATCAAGAAAAAGGTGCAAAAGGGGAAAAATGGTGGGAAAATGATCAAACATACTTATCACACTGACAGCTATTAAAACCTGGGTAATATATAACTTTTAAACTTCAGCATACCTCCAGGAACGTTAGGCTGTGCTTGTATAAAGTAAGAACTTGGTAAAAACATCTGCTGTTGAGCAGCTAATGCATATTGCTGTTGCATTGCCAGCTGGTAGCCCGTCAACTGTGCTGCAATTGTCTGTGAAACATAAGAATGCATTTAGCCACTTCATTAACATACAATACTGATCCATTAAAGATTTTTCGTGTAATACTTCAAACATGGCCATTTTATAATACACCTTATAGGCAAAAAACTTTAAAGTAGCAATGTGCATTAGGTGCATGTCAAAAAGCCAATCACATCATAAAACAGGAGTTTACTTATAACTGGTACATTTATGTTTTAATGCTTATTGACATTGGCTTGACCATGTATATGGCAGGTACTTTACAAGTACATTTGTAAAACAAGCTGTCACTAACTTTACAATGTCTTAATAAGCAATACCAAGAATTTTAGGTTGTCATCATACAAGTTTTCATTCACCAGTGTAAAGTCTGTATCTGGTAAAGCAATAGGTATAATCACGTGACAACAAACCTATTTGCATATGCTAGAAAATTTTGCTGTATCATACCTGTTGCTGTTGTGTTACATAATCTAAATTCATCTGTTGTAGTTGTTCAATGGTCTCCCCTACTGACGTTTCAACATTTGCTTCAGGGGTATGTGGAGCAACTTCCTCTTGGGGTTGCTGAGGAGCAGAAGCGGCTGGGGTATCGCCCTCCTCACTAGATTTGCTTGAGGTTGCAAGTGGATCTAGAAAATACATTAAATGGCATTCAAACCTTGCACATAGTGGCTGTGGTAGCCCAAACACACAGCTTTCAATTTAATACCAGTATATACATAGTATTGTACGAGTACCAATACAATGAAAAGCAATAGGTATCAGCGACGCAGATAAATATTATCCGGCCAACCCTAATCATGGCTACAGTCCTATTGATTGCAGTTTAATGGCACAGTGTCAGGCTAACAATTAGAGACCAGGTGGTTAACAAAGACATGTATAGACTCCTGTCGTTTGGTTGCATAAGTGACAGCAGACTTTTGTAAACAAAAACTAAAATGTGTATGTAAACACAATATTTTTCAGTACGTGCAACTTGGATTATCCAGAAATGTTTCTGCGTCAATTTGGCAAAATATATAGGCTTTTGTCTAAGAGAGTCAAGAAATATTACAAGTTTGTATCATGAATTATGACATCACTTGACAACTATGGCACAATCCCATTGTTCATTAGCAAACAGCCATTTGTCATCCCACAATTTTGCACAAATACAACTAAGGCTTAACTTAACTTGCGCAAACAGATACTAAATTTTATTAGGTTTTTTTCTTTTGCCACACCAGTCTGTACAGCGTAATTGAGTAGTAAAACAGAGCATCTCAAACCTGTGCTAGTTTCAGTTGACACAGGAGGCACAACTGGGGCAGCAGGTTTTTCTTCAGGTGTTGTGACAACTTCTTGAGAAGGAGAAGTGCTGCTCGGTGACTGCTTGTCATCTGAAGGGGAAAGCTGATCGACTGGCGAGGTGTCACCACTGGATGATTTGCCACTGCTGTCAAGTTAAGTTTATTCAGTTAACACAAATAATAAGACTCAAACACTCATAATACACTTGAGGGCTGATCTCAGTATGAATATATTCATCTCACTTGAAAACTTTGATTTGTAATTGTTATTGAGACAACACCATGGAACAATGCACATAAAGGTGAACTCCAAGATGTATGTATTTGTAGCTAGATGTCGTCCCTGAGTTATGACATCACATTTCATAGACCAGGGGTTCCCAACCAGTGGTACGCGTACCACTAGTGGTACGCGAAGGTTTTTCACGTGGTACGCGAGTAGCTTCCGTTTTTTCACAAAAACCTTGATTCACAACTTTATATTTTGTTTATCTGGTTTTGTTTACATTTTTTTCTGATGCCTATTGTTATTGTTACGTAACTATTCCTGTTGTTTCGTATCATTATGATCTTCAAAATACAGGTCATGTCAATTTTTAACAAGAAGCACAGTTGCTTTGAAAAGCCGTGCAACGCTGTGGGACAGTGGGTTAATTTTGTCAAATGATTGCTCTTGATAGATATCATCTACTGCTTATATAGCTTAAACAAATAGCGGTTGATTCGATCAAATTAGTTGTTCTGCAAGAAGTGGTACGCGTGGCAGTACAGAGCGTCCAAGTGGTACGAAATCGTAAAAAGGTTGGGAATCCCTGTCGTAGACAAACTCAACACAATGTTGTCACATCAACAAGTCAAAATATAACAACCAAGGTATCATATAACACCAGACAGAACACAGAAACTTAACATTTAATATGCTAGCATACAAAACAGTGTGCATGTAAGTTGACATACCTTAGTTTTTCTCCCAAACTCTCACTTTCTAAGGCCTCTTCTGAAGGTGTATGTGGCTGGGAACCTTCTTTTACATCAATTTGACCTTCACCCTACAAACATATATTACATGGTTAATATGTGTTTTTGGAATGCAAGGTAAATATCTGGAATCCATTTGCACCAGACCAATACAAATTCTAAAGGAGCATTACCTCTGGCTTTATAGGAAATGTGGCAGGGCTCATACCACCAAGCCAAGGTTCATGCGGGAACATCTGCCCTTCCACTGCATGTCCAGATGGCAATGTTGAAGCACTGCCCAATTGAGGTTCATTGGCTGCCTCGGAACCCCAAGGGGCACCTCCTGATTCACGGCCCCATCTTTCAGTGCCTAAAAATGATCTACTTTGGTCCAATGGAGTGCCTTGTGTTGTTTGTTGATCGCTATTCCACAAAGTAGCTGAAGGGTGCTGTTAACATGTAAAAGATGTGTCAAAATGTAAAAATAACTGCTTTGCACAAAGATATGAAAGTTTTAAAGATATGAAATGATTTTACCAAAGAACCCATTGAAGTTGTGATTAGATGAATGACTATAATAATAGTGTGTTAAAATATTACAAAGTTTGTTGACAGTGCAGGTATGCTTGCAATTTAACCAAGGTGCACAACTTTGTCAACAAATTCACATGGGGTTCCAAAAAGTTTTCCTGTAGCAGTTTGCACTCTTTAGGAACTTAAATCTTTAGAGCTAACAGTATTGCACAGCAAAATTTACACATGCATGACTTGTAACACTGTTTGGCGCACTCACATGCCACACCAGACAAAACACAATTTAAAATTGTGCTCATACAGAAATCGTTGTTAACTAAGTGAATTCAATATAGACGATTCCAGTTCTGGATATTTTTATTCAACTAAAGCAGCGGTTCCCAAACTGGGGTCCGCGGTCCCTTAGGGGTCCGTGAGGCAATTTTGGGGAGACCGCGAAGCGGTTGAAGTAATTCTATAATCTTATTTGGCGTCAGTTTGTGCCACTAAAGTTTAAAATCAAAGTAGAATTAAGAATCGACTGTCTCCATTGCTAAACGATGGCCTTTATTGAAGGACAACTATCACAAATGCAATTGTTCACGCACAATCGTAATGTTTTTTGTCCTGTTTGTGATGTCACATGCTGTCTTTGGATGATTGTTGTGCGCAATTTGGCATAACTGGTTAAAATCCTGCAATCAACTTTCGTTTTTATGAAATACAGGACCGCGAGCCCTCGAAATAATGGCAAAGGGACCGTTTTGAAAAAAATATGAAAAAGTTTGGGAACCACTGAACTAAAGCTTCCAGTACATTTAAATTAGTCTAGGGTTTTCATTTAGCAATGTAATAAGTGTAATATGTATAAACAATGGCACCCTCAGCTCAAAACAATAAACAGTATCAGGATATAAAAATGATAGGCAGAACAGGCAACAATAAAACAGGTAAAATGTATTGCTTAAAACTTGTAAATGTTACCTGTTGAGCAGCTACTTCTGTTTCAGGCTGACCCCAGCTGGGCTTAAAAGGCCCTCCACTTGTTTGTGGTGTTGTCATTTGATAAGGGAATGGGTTATCTCGACCCTAAAAACGTAACAAAACTTGTTTACAACTGTTACTTCCAACAAACTGGAGTGCTTTTGGATGGCTACACTTGCCAATACGGCCGATCTCTCGCCACCAGCTGCACTGCTGGGACCTTGTAAGTCCAAACCGTATGTACTAATGCACTGTCTGCAGCATATCATCCATTGGCTTGATGTTTTTACATTGTTTACACTTTTGTTAACTTGGCATTATGCCAAATTCTAACTAGAGGTTTACACAAAGCACATGTGAAGGAATTAAAAAACATTTTGCACAAATAAAATGCATTCACCCCATATATACAATTTTTTAGCTTGAAGTGTTTTTGAATTAAATTATTTTTTGTAAATCTGTAAATTTATTTTAAATCAATCATCAGTTTAGTTGTTATCAAAACTCTTTGTTACTTACATAATTATTGTTTCCCATATCCCACAGAGCACTGCTATGCCCTCCACTGTTACTTGGCCTTTGCATTGTACAATATTTACAAATACCTACAGAACATTACTACAATCACTTCTCAACGCATCTGAAAACAAAATAGTTTGTAAATATTGGAAGTAATATCCTGTCATTCTAAATAGTAAAATTAGCAAAGTCAGCAATTCCTTTGTTCTAAATTGGGATGTAGTTACATTTACACTTACAGTGATTTTGACAAAAAAGAGGAACTATAGAGTTTGAATTTTATGTTTATTCAAATACCTGATGATCTTAAATAAACTTGGCAACACTGCTAATTTGAAGTTCTAAAATAAGCCAAGTCATATTTGCAAATTGCAATAAACAAACACTTTTCACAACAAACAAAAACAAGAAGTAAGGAGAAATGCATATCTCAATAAACGGCATTAAAATAAACCAGAGTTTTCATTTATTTTATAGAAAGAGTCGCAAAAAAACTACCAAACATTTAAAGAAATCAACACGAAAATAGCAAGACGCTTTGCCTAATCCATGTTGCCAATTTTTGGCGCGAAATGATAAGAAATAACTAAAAGAAAGTAAATGTGTAACATTATTACACACATTTCCCTATTATTCCTGACTGACGACATCTTCAAGGTCTACTGATCTAATATATACTAGTTTTGCACCTTCAACTGTATTAATTGCGCAGATTTTCAGAGATAAATCTTCCCACCAAGCCACAGGTTTCGCGAACAAAACAATCAACATGGCGTAGCGTTGTTGTCAATCTTTACGCGCAATGCATTGTGGGTACCATGTGCGCGTGACGAAAGGCATTTGCAACAAACAAGGACTTGTTGATTACCACTATCGCAAAGCAAGCCATTTCGTTAAAAAGGGTATTTAGAATAAAATTACAAACACTAAGAGCAATCAGATTTCTAAAAAACATCCTAATTACAAACAATAATAAATGTTGAAACTGCAATAAAGTATTTTTAAATGTACTTTTTGTGTGCAAGTTTTTTGAGCAGTTTTGTTTTGGGTCAAGGTATTTCAAACCTATTGATATTTAAACATGTTCAAGCAAACGGCAATACAATTTTTGTTACACTTTCACGGTTGGACTTATCAATAGACTTAACGTGTTATGACACGAGAGTTCGAATACTTCTTGTGTGCATTTTCTGTCGAATATCTTCGAAGTCGAAATAAACTCAGCAAAAACGTTGCCAAAATGACGTTTTGGTTGTTGTGACGTATACGTATTAAGGGAAATCCCCAAAGTTGAAATTTTGTGTTTACCTTTTCGGTAATGTTTGTTCAAGAAATCCGGCAATTCATATCGAGGGAAACGGTTGAACCGGATACAATAATGAATAGGCAGAATCATGTCTGTACTCAACAGATTATAAGGTAAGAATGGTTGATGCCAGTTGTTTTGGTCTTAAAACAATAAACTTGGACAACATTTTGTTTGCAAAGGTGAAACAAGCACAGATAAACGCATCGTATAGCTTTCCTTATGATGGGTGTGAAATCAACAAAAGCAAAAGACATTGGTAACTACACAGTTTGATCATGTTTGAAAATTGTTTGGTTGATATTTGGTTTTTTTATAGACAAAACCAAACATGCCAAACATGGTCAAGGTCAAGGAATAAAGCTGCTTTTCGTTCTGACATCTGTGGTCATTTTGTTTATTGCTGTGTATGTTGGGATTGATGGCTATGGCAAGGCAAATGATGAAAAGCTGAAGGATAATTTGGAGGTCATTATCATTTTTGTAAAATGTGGTATTGTTCACTTAACACGAAATATTTCCTTCTAGGAGCACACAGTTTTAAAAGGTGACAATTTGGAACTCTTTCTTAAATTTGATGTAAATTCCGATCAAGTCATTTCAGCCCAAGAATTTGAGGCTCTGATGAAATACATAAGTATGCTTTGACAAAAGTGCACATTGTGCATCTTTTAGCAATTCTCTGCATTTTTATTTTTTAGCATCAGATAAACATGAGGAAACCGAGACAAGCTCAAGCTTTCAAGTTACTGAAAACACTTATGATCCAGAAATCGATGAGTTGTTAAGATTAAAAGCCAAGCTTACTCCTTTAGTGAAATCCAGCATGAGCCAGACCAAAAAGAATCCATCCTTTGGGTCACCAAATGTCAGTAAAATATATATTGTATATTTTGTGACCAAGTAATAAAAAATGTATCTCTTTATTAGTTTATGTACTCGTCCGAGTTTCAAGGATTAGTGGATTGGAAATCACCCAATCAAAACACCATAGAAGTTCAAGCACAAGAGTTTAATGTGTTTCTTCCTCCTGACAAAAAGAATCCTGTCCTTGGACAACCATATTGGTTAATTGCAAAACAGGAAAATGCAGACACCCATATCAGTGCAAAATACAAGTTCGTGTACTGTCCAAATTTGGCAACATGTTGCAGATAAAATCAGAGAATTTTATGCCATATATATCGGATGGTTTGTTTTCTACAGGAGTTTTTTTCATAGATTTGTGAAATAGAACATGTTTTATTGAACAAAAAAATCCAAAACAAGTTTTATGCAGCTTTTAGTTAAAAGCTTTATTCTTTGGCTTCATCAAAAACATGTTTTATTTAGTTCACCATCACCGCAATCAGAAATGGAATATTTGCTGCTTAAACTTCTACGAGCATTTCATCCACAACCATTTGTAAACATGCGATTTCCACCACAGGGTGGAATTGCAGTTTTAAGAGCAGAAGGCCCAATATATTATGAGATTTGTTTCAGGTAAGCGTAAAACGTCACCAATCATTTTTACAAAGGTACTAGTAACCTAACTAACAACTAGTGTTAACTTTTCCCTACTTTTTAAAGGTTCCATTGTGAATTTCAGTTGAACAAACCTCCGAGAAAACCCTTTTGGTTCACCCCTTCCCAGTTCCGAGGGCATGTTATTATTTCTCGGGATGCTACCCATGTAAGAGAGTTCCACCTCTATGTTCCAAATACTGAGTAAGTGACAAAACTGTTACAAAACAAGTACTGGCATAATGTGTACAGCAGTAATTTACTCACCTTATGCTACAAGGTTGTAAACAAATACTCAGAATGGAATGCTTACAAGCAATTCTTTATGGTTACAGAAACATACCTGGGCCATAAAATGCACGCTCAAATAGCCTGTGATCCACTAAAAACGTCTTTCTGGCCCGTAGTTTCGAACCACTGGTATAATAAAATAAAGACACCATTTCTTTTTACTTGAAAGTCCACATCTTCCTAATTACTCTTGCCCTTCAGTCATGGCAATTAAGCCCTGTCAGTTTAAAATGTCTTGATGAAATACATATATATATATATGCAGTGGTGAGATTCAAATTTTTTGTCAGTTGGTCACAAAAGTCACATTTTTCAGCTGGTTCTGTTACAAAAAGTTCATTTTCAAAAACCAGTAATGCTAACCGGTTCGCTAATCTCATAAAATTTCGTGAGACTGTTCTATAGAACCGTTGCATACTGGCTGAAACCAACCACTGTATATATGAATACACTGTTGCTGCCAGGCATAACGTATTAACAGAATTTTTAGCTCTTCCGGCAGTTTTTTATTGTAATATGCCAACGTTTCGATGTCCCATACGAACACCTTCATCAGGGTAATGACATACATTGCAAACACAAGTTATTATAAAGCGAAAAGGGCGGCGAAACACACAAAAAAAAAAGGCGATAGAAATAACGCAGTGCGCACCAATGGTCGTGTGATAACACCTGGCTCAATGGTGCAAAAGCGACCGATAAGTTATCGGCATTAGAACGTCCGTTTTAACGTTCATCGTGTTGGTGTGAGAATGTATGTCCTAGGTTAACAGACGTAATACGTCGCATGTTAATCGACTTTGGGGTCTCAGTAGGGATTAAACCAGTCAACACCCTACGTCAGATGCTGTCGCACCCCAAAGATCCCATTGATACAAACGCAGCAAGGGGTGTGGTGTACGCGATCCCATGTCAACAGTGCAAGGAGATTTACATTGGCGAAACGGGAAGATCTCTGAATACGCGCCGTAAAGAACACGAGAGGGATGTAGCCAAAAAAGATGCTAAAAAATCGGCATTAGCACAACATGCTACTACCCTCGGTCATACCATAAACTTCTCTGCTGCCCAGGTGTTAGCTAGAGAAACCGATTTTCACAAGCGAGGTTTCCTGGAGTCGTGGAACATACATTCTCACACCAACACGATGAACGTTAAAACGGACGTTCTAATGCCGATAACTTATCGGTCGCTTTTGCACCATTGAGCCAGGTGTTATCACACGACCATTGGTGCGCACTGCGTTATTTCTATCGCCTTTTTTTTTTTGTGTGTTTCGCCGCCCTTTTCGCTTTATAATAACTTGTGTTTGCAATGTATGTCATTACCCTGATGAAGGTGTTTCGTATGGGACATCGAAACGTTGGCATATTACAATAAAAAACTGCCGGAAGAGCTAAAAATTCTGTTAACACTGTATATATGTATAATGCTTTGTCATGTAGTATTAGTGATTGATGTATTTACTAGGAAACTAAATGTGGATATGGAATGGCAAACTGATGGGGATGAAAACATGGAGGTTGACATAGGATTTTTACCACTAATGGAACTGAAGCAAATTGCCCCATCAAGCCCAGTTCATTTGAAAAATTCAGATGGTACTATTTTAGACAGAAGGTAAACTTCAATTTGTTTAGTATCTATGAGAAGAAATGTAAATGTGCAAAAACTGGATGTCAAGCATTAAAGCAAGTCTGCCATAATGAAAAGTTTTTGTTATGAATTTAAATCCACCAGAGGCCAAAATTTTCTAGCTTGTGCCCTACCTAACATAAAAAAGCTCAGTATGATTAAACTTTTGCCAGGAGTTCTTAAAAGAGGACAGGCTTTTGTTACATTGTTATACCACCTTGAAAGTCAAAAGCACAACATGCTACTTTTTAGCTAGAAGTTCAGTTGGAACGCTTCGCAGGTTAAGTGTCAGAATAGAAAAGGGATTTACTACATGTTTGGGAATGCAGACAAATTTGTATTCCGATTAATCACATATTCTGTTTCATTGCACAAAAATCATAATTCCCAACCATATTCATTTGTTAATAATACAATAGCTATGAGAATGTGATCAACTGGATTCTGTATAAACACTACAGCACTACTGTTTGTAATTTCAGAAAAATGTGGGAAAAGGGGACTGACGTGGAACTTGTGTTTGATAAAGTTGTGTGGAGGAATGAAATTAATTCAACTGTGGCTTACAAAGAACTGGAGAAGGAATTCTTTCCTTTCAAACAGGTAAGAGCACAAGGATTAACTAAAACGTTTGTCCAAAAAAATGATTTTTGTTGTTGTTGTTGTTTTTCACATTAGGTTCATGCCCTTACCTAAATACTTGCTCTGATTTAAAGTCCCACTTCTAGCAAGCTGAGTAGGCAGAACTACTATTGTTAAAACACCAGATTATAAAATTTCTGGAAGAAAACTTAAGTGCCAGTGATATACTAAACTTGGTTTGTCAATTTAACCAATTGTTTTGCAGGTTGACTATCTTCCATTTGCAGATGCATTTACAAAAGCCATAGAAAGCAATAAACCTGTCCATCAGGTGGTGCTATGGGGTGCTTTGGATGATCAGTCTTGCTGAGGTTCGGGGCGAACTCTTCGAGAAACTGCTCTCGAGAGTTCGCCCGTTATGAAGCTTCTCCATGAGAAGTTTATTAGGTAACAAAAAAACAAAAATACCAAGAAATGGTTACTACATACATCCATATGTGTTGTTGTTGTGTTGTTTGAAATGTTTGCACAACAAGAGACTAAAATAAACAAAATCTGGAAATGGTAATCAACTTGATTAAATAAATACTTTTTTTAAACTTTTTTAGTGTTTATTACTGTAGCCAACTGGCAACATTTATCATTTTATAAATCATTATTACTCATTACTGTATTTTAGGCTTGTAGCCTTGTTAAAATGGATCTTTTAGTAATCAGGATAAATATTAATATATCTAGGTTACTTTTTTAATGTTTAGTACTTGGTCACTGGTTGTAACTTTGGAGGAAATTCGAGATGATAAATTCAACAAATTCAGTCGCACTGCAAATCTTTCACTGGAAGCATACACATTTCCTGTACAGATGATGGTTGCTCTTCCAAATGGAACAGTGGTATGACAATAAAAACAAACAAACAAATGAACCCAGCACTAAAGTAAAATTTCTACAGTCCAACAATAAATTTTAGAACATTTTTTTCCTAAATCATCAGTCATTAGCAAGTTTTTGTCATTAAGAAGCAAATTTATCCCCAAAAACGAATAACATGTTTTTTGAGGTACTTTAATTTGCTTGTAAAATTGTGGTACTTTAGGTCTAAAAGACTAATTGTGTTTACTACAAAAACATGATTTGCTATTTTCAAGTGGTTTGGGCTACAGACCAAATTAATATGCTTTAGGTTGCATCGTTAAATGCCAATGACTGGCTTGCAAACGTTGATGAAGAACTTTTAGTTGACGAGACTTGGTGAGTGATTTCTCAGAAAAATACTGTTGCATAATTGCCATTGTGGAAGAAAATACATCAAAATCTCATTTTGATAATGGTGTCATCTTGGCAATTCATTTCAGTCAGACAAGTAATAATGTTCTGTAGTAATTTGAGAAGTACAAATTATAATGCTAATAACAACAATTTATGGATTGGTAAATAAAATGAAGGCTTATTTCACTAAAGATCTAACATTTACCTGATGAAGAGAAATGCAGTGAAAGTATATAAACTGTTAATTTTTCAAGCCAGTTGATCCCAAAAAAGGTAAAATAGCTTTTAAATACATTTTATGACCTTGTGAATTTAGGACAACCCCGGGTTCCAAAGAGTATTACAAGTTTCTCACAGAAGCACTTCAAGTAATAGAAGCATCGTAAATCATTTAACGCACTTTTTGTGTGAGCAGTATTCGTTTCTTTGTATACTTTGAGGTGCTTCCAAACTTTTTTTTTGTTTTTAAATTACCAGTGCCTTAAAATGTGTTTTTACATTAGAAAATGAAATGAACAATGTTTTGTTGCCTATATTTGCATACCAAATACTTGAAAGATATTGTATACTTTTTCTGTACTGTATTATACGTGCTGCTATTTTCGTTCGCGTCTGCCTTTAAAAGTGCGCTTTTTGTATCCTTTGCTAGCCTTTACCCTACTTGTTTGTCACGTTGATTTGGTTTGAAACGCTGGCATCTGGCTAATGACGTACAGGACTTACATGACGACTTGTCAAGGTCCTGGACCGATAAGATAAAGATGCGGCTATTTCAACCTTTTACATGACCATCTGCAAGTTGCAATTCATTTTTATGTACTTCTGTTCTCTGGCTTATGAATTAATGCGCAAATACAACAAAAATATCAAGGATTGTGTTAACAATAGTCCTGCCAGTTTGTTAACCGTTTCTTAAGAACGCCGGGTAAATTAGTGCAGGACAGGAATTTTCTGTCTTCTTGCAGAATATGCATATGTTTACCTGCCATATTGGGTGTTATGTAAGCTCATGCCAAAGGCCATTGCATTTTAATTTGAAATGACACATATATTGGCTCATTTTGACATCCCAGGCAAGCTCATAATTGTCATTACATTCTCGTTCGTGCGAACGGTATAGGGCGTGTTGGTAGAGCGTTTGTGTAATGCTCGTTAAGTAGACAAGATTGCGTGCGGAGGAGGCCTTTGCGTGATAACCGAAAGGTGGATATGGCACGGCCCAACTTAATATATAAGGGTATGACAAATGAGACAAGTTTCATCGTATAGGCTGGTAGCTATCTGTGCTTGTCTATCGAGTTGATTTAAAAACTGTTGGCTTATGAGTGGATCTACAGGAGTTTGTTGTGAAAAAATAGCGATAAGAGGGGTCAAATAGGTTCACAATTCACACGTGCGACCCAAATACCCACAAGAAAAATTAGGTCAAGCAGTACACGAGGACTCTTATTGAGTTACCGAACGAGTTGTATCCATTTTCAAATTAGTCAAACACTTGCTTCGTTTGCTTTAAAGTTCGTAACAAAGATTTTGCCAAAAATAGGTCAACAAGGCAGAGACAGAGAAAAAAAGCGCGACTTAAAACCCCGTTTTGTGGAGCAAAAACTGGCAACTGCGTACTATAGGTCGTTACCTTATTTGTTGGTTTTTCTTGACGGTTCCTTTAGTTCCAAAAAGCTTACAATTATTAAAACTTACAAGTTACAATCAGTTGTAGTTGTACAAGTTTTATTGCAAATGAACAAAAGGTTTGAAGCCTGTGTGAAATTTATTTTCAAATAGCATTTGTATTTTAATAGTTGGTGGAATGGTAAATTACTAAATTCAACAAATAATAGCTGTTCTCCAAATGAAATCGTTCATAATGATTGTGTACTCTTTGTGTTGTACTGTTGTATAATATTGTTTACAATTAAACTGTATTGTTTGCAATTGTATTATATTGTTTACAATTAAAGTTTTTGCTTATAGGTACTAAAATTATATTAATTTGTGTTGCAATTGTGTTAAAACTTTAGTCTCAAAACCATTCACAAACAATGGCTACAACACATAAACTGGACAGCAATGGTGATGGCGAGCCATTTTGCAAATATCCTAAAGCATTACATGTTGAAATGGAATCTAATGGTGGACCAATTACTAAATTTGAAACCAGTGGTGGAAAAACAGCCTGTGATGATGCATTTACAATGGGCAAGGCCATTAATGAAGGCAAAACCAAAGTCATATATGATGTGAAATCAAGAATACCCGGCCGGTGTCTTGTTGTGTCCAAAGATGTCATAACAGCTTGGAATGGTGTGATGAAAAATGAAATGGAGGGAAAGGCTGAGATGTCCACAGCCACAAATGGTGCTGTGATGGAGATTTTAAACAATGCTGGGATCAAAACTGCATACATCAAAGCAGTAAGAAAACTTTTAGAAATGCATGATGTGTGAAATATGAAACAAAAGCCCCAACAAGGGTATTTGTGCAAAAGCGTATTCATGTCCTTTTACAACTTCCTACCTTGTGATAACAATCAGTATTTAGTACTACCAGTGTAAATCCCTAGAAAATCGAAATAAAAGTGTTTGGATTTACTAGTTTGTTGCATTAAGCCTTTAAAATATATGGATCCTGTTTTACAGGTCAGTCCCAAATCATTTCTGGCATGGAAATGTAACATGATTCCAATAGAATGGGTTGCACGAAGGATTGCAACTGGATCATTTTTAAAGCGCAACAAGGGTGTGAAAGAAGGCTATCGATTTTATCCACCCAAAATGGAAACATTTTACAAGGATGATGAACAAGGTGACCCCCAGTGGAGCCGAGAGGTGAAAATTGTAGCTACTACTTTTTTGGTTTTTCGTTTTTTTTGGTATTGAATACATAATCACAGTTAATAACACATAACCAAATTTTAATCTTTTTTTGCAATTATCGGGATGAATTTCTTAACTAATGGCTTGGGATTATGGATCCTATGCAATTAAGCTGATTGTGTTATTAACTGGATTCACATATGTGTTCATTTACATATTTATCTTTTAACCTTCTTTTAGGTAATTGAAGAAACCAAATTGGAATGTGGTGGTGTAAAGATCACCCCTAATGAAATTGACATCATGGAAAAGGCAACAGTTAGCATTTTTGAAATATTAGAAAGAGTTTGGAGCACAAAGGTAAGTTCAGCATTATTGACAATGTTCTTTCAGTTCTGATCAAGTAACTCTGTCAAATTTTCAGGATGTAAATCTTGTTGACATGAAAATCGAGTTTGGAGTGCGAACTGACACAAACGAAATCGTTTTGGCTGATGTAATTGACAACGACTCTTGGAGAGTATGGCCAAGTGGGGATAAAACAAAAATGAAAGACAAACAGGTGTGTAAAATAGAACTAGTGTGACAAAGCTTTATGTGGTAATACCCAGCCTTTACAATGTGTTTTGCAAATAAAATCTCTTCTTATCCATGGCCATTGGTCAAAGATAACGGTCCCCCAAATTTCTCCAGCGGTTTCCCAAAATTTGGATTTGGCTATTTTTTGGTATTTAAATGAAACACATGCGGTCTCTTAAAACTACTTAGCGGTCACCCAAACCAAACCTTAAAAAAAAACCTGCACCCACCCATTCACTTTTCAATGCTAATATGTCAATGTTGTTTTTCAAGGTATACAGAAACTTAAAGGAGGTTACAGCCAGTGACATGACCAATGTCAAAAAGAACTACAAATGGGTTGCTGACCAGCTCAAAGAACTAAATGACTTTTCAACTACTAGTCAGGATTCTGTTCATGTGGCTGTTGTCATGGGATCTATCACAGACAAAGACCATTGCAAGAAGATAGAAACTGCTTGTGGCAAATTTGGCATCAGTTGCAGTTTGCATGTTTCTTCTGCGCACAAATCTACGTCAGACACTCTGAAACTATTGGGCAAACTTGAAGGCCAATCTATTACCAAGCCAACAGTAATTATAGCTGTTGCTGGACGGAGCAATGGTCTTGGACCAGTGCTAAGTGGAAATTCTGCTTTACCTATTATTAACTGCCCACCCGTGTCTGACCAATGGGGTTCTGCAGACATTTGGTCTTCTTTGCGTCTGCCGTCTGGTCTAGCTTGTTCTACAGTCCTAAGCCCTGATGGTGCTGCTCTTGCGGCTGCACAGATTTTAGCACAGCACAATTTTGCTGTATGGGGAAAAGTAAGAGCGCTGCAATTAATTAATTGGACCAAGATTAAAAAGTCCAATGATAGTTTGTAAACTGAAACTTTGCCACTGCTGCAACAAGGAGTGTACATTTTTCTGTTCAGCCCATTTTCCATGATAGTGTTTTTTGTGTTTTGGTTAGTTTTCTTTGTGTTTTGGTTACTGCTTTTTGTTTTTGTACAAGTTTTCATTACACTGCAACTGACATCATGTTACCAACAGTAAAGTTATGTACAAAGCATATTACGGCTCTTTATTTCCGTTTATAGGCAAGCTGAAGATTTGAATCAAACGCTTCAAACAAGCAGTCATAGGGAAAAAAGGCAAACACATAATTACAATACTTTTCACTGGAACATGAAAAACAATAATAATGTCTTTTTTTCTCTAGTAACTATTGTCAGGCACAATTTCAAATGATTATCAGACAATGTACGGGTAATTAATGCCCTTTAAGTGCAGATTATACTGGGCAAAAAATTATGCAGTGGTGGCTGTTTGGCATTCACTTGAAAAAAACATGACAATTGGATTAATTAGTCAAAATAATTTCAATCATAGGAACACTATACACGGACTTGAAAAGTAATTTAATCATAAACATTACTGCCAAGGTGCTGGTGTATATAGAATACATCGTTCAGACGTTTCAACAATCTCTGTTGTCATCAGTGTAGGTTCGCTGATGATGATGACAACAGAGATTGTTGAAACGTCTGAACGATGTATTCTATATACACCAGCACCTTGGCAGTAATGTTTATGATTAAATTTCAATCATATTTTTAACTTTTTGTTTAAACCTTATTTTTCTTTCAAAATCATTGGGCAACAAATTATACAAAGGCAGACAAAAGTACATTATATTTGGATTCGAATCATAAGGCGCAGTTTAAGCAGAAAAATATATCCTGAATAGCATACTATGAAATGCACTCAGTAAATGGTAGTTAGCATTGCAAAACTGTGATTGGCTTAGCCCATCTGTTCAGCTGATTCGCTGACAAATGTTTTCTTCTTTTCATCCCAGAATGTGCGGAACTGTTCACTGATTGGATACTCATCCTAAAGCACATTTTTTTAATTACTACTAAAAGCCCACTCTATGGTAAAAAGAATACTATGTAGTCATATGATTTCCATGTGTTTTAGAAATACCTAATGAAACACTATCTTAATTTTCCCTTTTAAACTTGTGTGAAACCACCAATAGGTACATAAAACATTTATATGAGTAACTGTAATTTGTACAATAAAACAAAAAATACATTTCTATCAAACATGTTCACAAAAGTCTTGTAGAATTTGGTGTGTGTATTGATCGTCTAGTTTAGGGGTCACCAACTTTTTTTCAGAGAGTGCTATTGTTAAACAGCATATTAATGTGAAATATGAGTCAATTAACAAAACAAACCAATTTGTCCGCGCTAAAAAACGAACCCATTGATACGCCGTAATTTGGTGACCACTGCTCTAGTCTATGTGCATGGTTATGGTATTAGTGCAATAAATATTTAATATAAGTTTTTCCACTAGAATGATATTTTACGACGAAACTTAACAACATGATACTTACAAAGTCACCAGAATCATCATCCTTTGGTCTGGCAACATTCATCTCTGACGATTTAGCCGACACAATCTGGCAATCAAGACACTCCTTACTGAGATAGACAAGGCATCCGTCAGTTTTATCGATTGACACGTTGGGCATTGTTCCTTGAGCCTGCAATGGAAGTTAACATTGCTTGTTTGGTTGTTTCATATTTATCTTCGTTCGACAAACTAGCGCTAAAGACATTGTGCTCACACATGCTGTCAAAAATGCTTGTATTACTTTTTTATCTTAACAGAGTTGGAGATATTATAGTTCCAACTTTAATTCATTTCAATACACTGGGTTGGATAAGATGAACATAAATTCATAACCGGAATCTGCCCTAAAGTGTCCATGCAGACCAATGATTACAGCACACTCATATTTCCTGGACTTGGAAAGACTCATGGGTTCGAATCCCACTGCAGACTAGATTTATCTAGCCTATGCCTTGCCATATGGTCGTGAATGCTTGGAGACAAGATGATTTGGTATGGCGCCTTTATTGGGCCTGGCTAAATGTAATTTACACTCGGTTGGAGTAATACAGCTTTTATGTTTTTAGCTCTGAGAAACTCAAGTGACTGAGGCAGGATTAGAACCGACAGCCTTGTGAGTACAAGGCGTGGGTGCTAACCAAGTGTTTCTTAACCTTTTTTGGTCTTAGACTGTATTTTGCCTAAGTATATTCGCAGATTCAATTAAAAATTAATATTTTCAAACAATAAATGCTATTCACAGGATCTGTCCCTTTCATTGTTTGCAGTTTTTAGAGACTGCAGATGCCTGAATAGGTGAAATATATATCTCGAATATACCAACCCAGTGTCTACCGATTTTGAGTCAGAAGCATTTGCTTCTAAATTAATTATTTTCAAACAAAGCATATATATATAGATGAAAAACACTATTGTGTGTTGTGAGGCGACCAATGACCTCAGCAATGACTAAATAAAGACAGCAGGTATCTTATTTCAGTGTCACTTACAAGCTGTCCTCATTGCCAATCCTTATCCATATGTAATGTTATATTAGATCTACTAACACAGGAAATCACAAGATGCAGGTTTGGTCATTTCCGGTAAATATTTTAAATGATGAACAAAAAAACAGTTTCATAATAATAATGACAATAAAATCAACTTAAAAACCCAGTTCTTTATGTTAAATTTAGTCCCTGAACCTATACCAGTTTTTTTTAAAAATAACTGCGCTCTTTATGCCTTTCATTGGTATTTAGCAAACCGCGTGTGCTGTAAGTTCTTGTATTAGTACCTCTACCATATGTGACGATCTGGTATATAATGCAACCAGCTTAATGTTGGCAAAACTAATGTTTTTTACTGGTTTAAGATTTACCATAAGGCATATACAATAATGCCACCATCCTAGATACATTAACAAAACACTGTTGCCTGGCGTGTTAACGTGGTACCTGCAATGTCATCTAATGTGAAACAAATATACACACATTTGTATACACTTGTGCCCGCAGTGCCATTACCTGAACCTGAATAGAATCAGAGTTGATGATTTCCACTCCTGATACAACAGATTCAAATGCAACACCCATTTTCTTGCAGCTGTCTGTAAATCAAAGTTTTAAATATTTACTACTTCTAAAACAAAGTGATATCAGAAGAATTTCATTACTTGTCGAACTAAAGTTACCATGAAAATAATTTATAATTTACAAAGGCAGCTAATGAATATGTTAAAACTAATGAGTGTAACTTTACACCTAAGTTATCATGGCTGAAATTACCATGTAAATAGTACAATTTTCTGACAAAGTGGCTTTCAACTTTTGATAGTATGAGGTACCTTTAAAGAGTAACACTCAAACTCATAGCACCCTGCTCACCAACTCAAAAATGTAGACAGTTAACTTGTGAAAACCAAATTCAAAAAGATATTTGTATTATATAACTAAGTCTGTGCAATATGAAGTAAAAGTTAGATTTTGTTGTTGTTAATTGGGTAACCATTGAGTTAACTATTAAACAATGTCCTGGTGTTGAAGTAAAATATTAGACATGTTGGCAAAGCGCTTCTCAAAATGAAAGCTACAAATAACTGTTTTGGCACATTCGATTTATTGGTTAATAAACAGCTTGGTTAACAAAGGTATAAATTGAACTTGGTTAAGTCAGTTGAACTGGCTCTAAAAACTTTGTCATAAAGTTTTAAACCTAACAATTACCTTGTAGTGTTATTTTTAGGGCTTTACAAAAAAGGGTAATGAGTTTAAACTGTAATACAACATCTTTTGCATTTACAGACACAAACATCTCTAAAGCTTCAATTAAAATCCACAATGTTGTTTTGTTAGGGCTGGCATAGTAACATACTAAATTTGCTGATGCAGAGCAAAACAAAACTTATTTCCTAAAACATTTAAATGCAATTTGTTGAAATCATTTCACCCAGACACAAAGAGCAATACAATTGCCATGAATTAGTGTAAAAAAAACTGGTAATAAACAAATCACTACATACCTAGAACAATGGAGTTGATTTTTCCTTTTACTATCAAAGCAGACTTGGTGCATTTGTAAATATAAATTGTCTGTTTCATTTCTGTGTTGTCAATCACCAGGTTGTTCTGATTTTCTTGGTATTCCTGAAAATTGTAACAAATTATAAGAAACATACAACTTATTAATTAAAACAATATGCTGTTTCAAAAGTTCACAACATTTTTCTTAGTTCGGACTGTAAATTGTGTGCCTAAGATACAAAAGAGCAGTGGTTTTCAACCGTTTCTGACAATTTTCTCCCCATTTCATAAAACAATTTAAAATATTGGCATTCTTCCCTAACATACATAGTAGATGCGAAATCATACAAAGGTCATTTAAAATTGGGTTTTGTAACACCCCCCAAGGTTATATTCTAAAAAACGAAGTGTCCTATTTTCAAATCATATGTAAAATTTAAAGTAAATTCATCTTCTTAAGTTTTAAAATTCCTCCCCAGTGAGGAATTCCTTCACAGTTGGGAACCACTGCATTGGAGCAACTAGTTTGCCAAAACAGTGCAACCATGTACAGCAAACACAAATGCCTAGATCAGGGGTGTGCAACCTGCGGCCCGTTACATAAAGGTGGTGCGACCCGCAGAGATGCTTGAATTTCAAATGTACTTGCAAACGAGTCCAATTATTAAATATTTTTAATCGGATTAATGCGCCTGAGCCATATTCCTGCCACCTGGCAATAAGTGGCTAGAATCAAATGCGAATTTTACTTGTAGTCAGTGGCGTATCCAAGGGGGGGGTTTTGGGGGTCCGGACCCCCCCCTTTTCAAAAAGTTGTGCGTAAATTAAATAGGCCAAAATCGTTCCGTTTACCACTGCGTGATAACAGGGAGTCGTTATCTCAAAGACGTGAGCCTTCAATCTCTTGTATTCGCTTGTTATCTAATCGCCAATTGTGACGTAACAAGGGTTTAATAAGGAGGTTTATGCGCTAACAATCGGAAAGTTACGTTCCGGCTAGGACGCTGATAGCAGTTTCTTGCTAAATGGTAACTGCACTAAGTGCAACATATCAAACTGTTTTTGCATTTGAGCAATGTAAAAGTGTTAAAAACGTGTAATGTTGTGTTGCTTTGATCCGCCAAACACGTAATAGTTTGTCAAAAACATTAGATCGATGTAAATCGAATTATGTTATTAGGGTAATTTGTTACTTGCCAGGCACAATTTATGCCTTCTGCAGTTACCACCTTTAGTGCATTCGTGACTTTGCGCAACTTAACAGTAGGATTACCGCTGCAGCAAGAGATTTAGTTCTTTAGAAATTGGACCCTGTTTTTTTAAGCAACGATTTTGATTACCTGACGGTCACGCTTATTTTGCAGTTGCAGTTTGGCTGAGTAAGCTAGATAGCAGCGGCGAAATCAGAAAACTACAAAGCTTTCGCTAAAATTACCTGTTCTTCCTGTCAATTAGATGGGTAGAGAAACCGCCAATTTTGGAAAAAGTGCTTTGCCGCATAACGCGTCGTTTTGAACGACGTGTGACGTCATAATGACGTCATTGGGGATTTCCCCCAAAAAAATTGTTGGACACCCCCCTTTAAAAATTTCTGGATACGCCCCTGCTTGTAGTTACGCATATTTGGTAAGCAACCAAGTAAAATCACCTTACATTATATAAACGTGCAACCTGCGATCTAATCTTGGCTAATGTTTTTGGCCCCTTAGTAACAAAAGTTTCGCACCCCTGGCCTAGATTATAAATGACTGGGACCATTGTTACCAAAAAGTTATTATAATGTATTTCAACTTACAACAATCCACTTCTTTCCTTCCAACACCAGCTTTGGTGGCATTTTAGGTGCAGCTTTAGGTTTCCCCATTGGTTTGAATGTAGGAGGCTGCTTTGCTTTAAAAGGCACTGGGGCATGCTGGCGAAGATCCGGATTCTTGTGGGTCTTCATGTCGTTTGTAACCTTCTTGAGACCTGTTAATATACCAGTCTGACTACCACTCTATACGTCCATGCTTATACATGTGTTCATATGGCTTCATGCAAAATTTTGGCTATGTGTCATACTTTTTCTCAGTAATGGAAAAAAACAAGCAAAACGCTCCACTGATATCTGACATGCAATTTGATAACCAGTTTCCTGACATTTCCGGAGGCTTTATGAGCCAAAACAAGCATATCAGGTGCTGTAAATCGATGTTTACACTTTGTAATGTACAGGGACGTATCTTTATTTGAAAATTTTCACTCGTGACTAACAAATGCCATACATCAAAACTACATGTAACGAAGTTATGGACACACAACCTTTTTTAATGCAAAAACATTTTGAACAGCCAGGCCTAATATAAATAGTTTTGCAATAGTTAGCTTTTTGCATTAAAAAGGAAGGTATCTTCCATGTCATAGCCTTCTTTAGCTTCAAACATGCTGCATGTTAAAGGCAACAATTTTTAATTCTACATAACACAGCAAATACTGCAAGCTGTACATAACATGCAAAAAGGGCACTACGAATAAAATAGATGTCCTATCTTGGACTGAAGTGATCATATAGATGACAATGAAAAATTAATGTCCAATGAAAATAACCAGCACATAGAACAGGTCTTTCAAGATGTTACCCTGTGTGATAGCAGTTCCCTTTCTGATTGAATCAAACACTTGGGTCATGGAACCTTCACTAGAGGGGGCAGACTGTGTCGCCACTGGGGCAGCTGGGGGTGGTGGGGGAGGTGGGGCACCAGCAGGTGGCGGGGGTGGTACCCCTCCAGATGGGGGTGCTGCACCCATACTCCCAGAGTTTTCTGTTGCAGGTGGGGCCTGAAGGTTGTTTAATTTCATTCATAAAATGTTTAACATTTTTTTCAAAAAAAAATTGAAAGGCAAGAAAGAGAATTTTCAGTGAAGCAAAGTTTGTAGGAAAGGAAATGTAATTTCTGAGAAAAAGTGGAACTCTAGTTTAAACTGGAAGATGACTGTAGCTAAGTAGCTGCATTGTGTAGCCTACTGTATGCGTTTGCTCACAATTCCCATGTTTTTTGCTATTCTGGTTGGATTTGCAGTATTTCATCAACATGCTTGTGCCAGTGTAGTTGTGATGAACGTAACTTATCATGCTGGGAATTGTGACACTCCAAGCCCAGATATGTAGCAAAACCATGCATGTTGTTGAACCATGCCCAGGTCAGCTTACCGCCAGTAATTCCCAATCCCTTGCTATTTATTTCGGCAAAAAGAGCTTTTGGGGCAGCATCAGCCCTGCTCAGATCTAGTACCCCGGGTTGGGGGTCCATTAGAAATTGGGGTGGGGGAGGGGGCAATGTGGGGCATTCATTTTCAGCAGGAGGGGGTGTAATGGGTGGAGGTGGGGGCAAAGATAGAGCTCCATCGGATTTTAGGTGTTCAGGTTTTGGTGCTACAGGGGGCTTGTGAAGATTCTGAGACAGATGAAAGTAAGGAAAGAAAAAGAAAGAATTAGGAAACAGTCACAGGTAAAAAAAACATGAGTAAGCATACAAAGAAGTAGAAAAGCAGATAGATATTTTGTATAAACATCATTTACAAACATCATATTCAGTGGTAGGATTCAAATTTTTTGTCAGCCATTTCTTTCACAAAAATCATATTTTTCAGCCAGGTCTGTCACAAAAAGTCCATTGACAGTAACCAGTAATGCTAAGCAGTTCGCTGATCTCATAAAATTTTGTAGAACGCTATAGAACCGGTGTGAACCTGGCTGAATCCCACCACTGATCATATTGTTTGGGTTTGGAACCTTGTACTCATTTGTATTAAGCTTTTTGGACAAATTCTGCAAATATACCTTGGCATTCCAACTCAATCCAGTTCTATGGTGGTCCTTGATGTAAGCATGAAGTCCATCAAATACATTCAGATAAGATGTTACCCAATTCTTATGTTCGGTTGCTTTGTCACTAATTTTTTTACAAAAACAAAACAAAAAAACATATTTTTTTACTAATTTACTTTGATAAAAGTTGTAGCCTAACTGACTTTGCATTGTTTTTGCATATTTCAATGCTTTCGATTGTTTGTTTGTTTAAATCTAATAATTTCGGTGTTTAAATTTTATTTGTTTGTCACCTTGGGATAACGAGCAGATTAAAAGACGTATGTATGGCACTTTAGTTAATATTTACCCAAATCCGTACATAAAATTGTCCTCTTACCCATTTTTAGTGGATGTCAAAACCTTGTTGGTGTAAAATTTAGCAGATTCCTTTGATTCTTCAACATGCTTCATTGGAGTTTTGGGATAGCCAATCCAGCTAAAAACCACCACACCTTCGCAAGCAGCTGAGACATGGCTACGCTCATCATTTTTCATCTTTTTCTTGAAGTCCTCCATTTTTCCCATGTTCCCACTCATGCCTGCTGCTAGTTTCATAATGACACTAGCATCCTACCAAAGGGAACATATTTCACATTATTATGGTGTAACAGGCAAAAAATACTGTTGGTTTTGTATTTTTTGTTGCAAAAAGACCAAGCAAAGTTTGTACACTAGTATTCTGTACAAAGCTTTTCTAAATTTTATAGCTCAATGTAAGCCATCCTTTAACAAATATGCATATGCTTTGACCGTACTTATGAAGTTACGACAAGCAAGATTTCAAAAGTGCATTTTCAGTTTTAAATCATAATAAATATAATATGTATTGGCATGATTAGCGAAAGACAAGAATTGCTTGCTGGTCAAAAAAACACAATATTTACAGTTGTACCATATGAGTACTTTCCATTACTTAAGAAACAGAAATGATGTCTAAACTGCAAACAACTATAATTAATGTGTTACAATAAAAGTCAATGCTAGATATTAGCAGAACAAACTAACAAATGTACCTTAGGTGCTGAACATTTTGATGCTATGATCAAGAATTTCCTTTGCTCATCCACAATGGATTTCAAGCATTTGGCCTGAAACAAACCAGCATAGGTCAAAACCTAAATGGCTAATAACATTTTTATCTGTTAAGAAAATACTGAAACAATATTTTGTTGAATAAAAAAATAATTTCACATACAAGATGCAAAATGTTGTTTGATTGTAGCCAGGGAGTCGAACCGCTTGTCATACGGGTACAGGTTCGGTTCGGGTTCACTTGGTTTTGTTTTTAAGGGTTCGGGTTCGGTTCAGGTTTTTAAAAATGTATATTTTCGGGTTCAGGTTTTGTTCCGGTTTGGTCAAATTATCCGGTCCGAACCGGTTTGCGGTTTTTAAACCGGTTTAAATTTTTATTCATTTTAATTTAATTGTACCCATCATCTACCTGGCCTAACAAACTCCAAAAGAATTTTGCTGGTACAATGTTATTTTTGACGCGCCCTATAAGTGTTATATCGCGTATTCGTCATTGCGCTGCTTTGAACAAAATCACAAAATATAAAACAAACTGCATTTTTTACTGGTTCAGTTCCGGTTCGGGACAAACGACAAACAAAATATGCGGTTCATATATTAAAACTCCGGTTCGGGTTTTTAGAAAATCGTAATTAGCGGTTCGGGTTCGGTTCGGGTTCGGTTCGGGTTTAATGAAATTAACCGCTCAAACCGGTTCGCGGGTTCGGGTTCAGTTCTGGTGCGACTCCCTGATTGTAGCTACAAAAATTTATTACAAATACGTTTACAAAAGTTTTGTTAATGTTTGTATGTACCTGACCATCGACTGATCCACCAAGAACAGCTGACGCAGCCAAATATGGTTCAACATAATCAGTTACAAATGTATCAAATTCTTCCACATATCTCGCTACAAGACAATAACACATGTTAAATATTTTAAGCAGGTGAAATGCAACATAACATTTTTCTTTAAAATCAAAAATTCTTCTATTTTTGCATCAATCAGGAAGCTGGAAAGTCTGACTTGTATCCCTGGGACACTGACTCCCAATTATTATGAAGACCAAAACTTTCCATTTTTCGTTTTGGGTTGGGGATAAAAATCAAGCTTTTTAAAGCATCCCAGTTAAAAAAACGTTATTCATTTTTATTTTGCTGTGTACAAAAAAGTGTGACTTGAGGCCAATTTATATTATTGGACGTTAGGACTTCGGAGTCGGATAAAAAATGCACTTTCTACTCCTTGTAACTTATAAGAAGACCCATTTACACGATTCACTATAAAACCTCAGACTCCAGATAACTATGCAAAGCAAATACACTTACCAACTGATTCAGAATCTCCACTTCCACTTCCACCACTTCCTCCAGTCTCCTCAAGACGTTTGACGATAGTTTCTAATCTTGTAATCAAATTAGCCAAATCAGCATTTGCAGCCATTGTCTTTATAAGGGTAAATCAGGTTACCAAAACAAAAAAGTTACACTAATTTGCTGTGAAATAAATTATTAAATTATTTGAAGAATGAACAGAATTTCTTGTGTAATTATTAGCCTAGTTGTAACTTAAAATCAACTTTTGTGTACTTTGTACGTTTTGATCCACATTTTCACCTATTTTATCCCCTTTACACAAACAACTAAACTAAAACACAGAGTTTTAAACAAAAAAAACACTGTTGCTAATTATTGTACGTAACCGAACTCCTATTATTATTGATGTAGCAGACAACGACTAACAATAGTTTAAAAAAGATGTACCTCCTTCTCGCAGCAAAATTAAAACTTCAACCACACTTTAAATATTTCATTCGCATTACCACAACTTTGTACAACGCACAGCCAAAAAGCTAACCGTCTTTTTTGCGTCAAATTTCGACATGAGAAGAATCCAGACTGAACCCGGCAACAGCTAAACTAAACCTGTTCACACGTTTAAATAACTAGTCCAGTGACCAGTTTTGAAGATAAAACAAATAAGTTAACAGCTGACTTCTTGCTGCAACAGCGATCTACCACTTACGTACTTAAGTCAAGCCACACCTGTTCATTGGGGACACAATTTCCGTGTCTCGACTGGCTTCCATCGTAAAAGACTGCGATAGTTTAAGCACATGACATAACACACATACAACGGACGCAAAATATCACGCAATTCCTAAGCCGGCAAAAACTAAATGGTAACCGGTTGATTGAAAAAATTGAAGTCATTTACGGTGACAAATCGCAATTAGCAAAAACAGTAGGAAGAATACCTAACCAGCAACCACTTTCTTTTTTTAAAGCGCTAATAATTTAAAAGCGTCACTTTTTTAAAGCTTATATTGGTTCTAAACATATTTTAAAATGGTTGCTGCCAGCTGCCACTGCCAGACAAATGACGCACGAAACACTACCAGCCGGAAGAACCGCCCCATGTCATTTCCGAACAAAATTGAAGGCCCCTCATTACAACATTTTTTGGTGGTAGTTTGCATAAACAGATCTGGGATAAATGTAAACACAATTTATTTACAAAATGATGTCTTGCATAATGCTTGTTTTACAAAATGGTTAGGTCGGTCTAGGCCAGTGGTCTTCAACCTTTTTTATAGGCGACCCCAATTTAAGGGAAAATGAAATCAGAATTTACCTGCGACCCCCATTTTTATTCAACACTGAGAAAAATGTTTTAAATAATGCTGAACCGAAAGATCAAGTATACAAACTGTACATAATTAAGACATAAACCCAATTTTCGGAACACAAACTTGTCAAATTGTTCAACATTTAATTTGCTCTGTTAGTGAGATGGTTGCGCCTGTATACTGTCCACAAGTTTTTGAAGCCACGGCTTGACTTTGCACAAGCTTAACTGCATGTCATGCCCCATTTCCAATCGATTACGATGTTTCGTTTTTAATACACTCATCGCACTAAATTCTGCTTCACACAGCCACGTGGTTGAAAACGGGATTAGAAAAATTTGGCATAGTTGGGTACCTTGCATAAATAACTATTCACTCGTTCTGGCGTGACTTAAATAATACAAACTTATAGTGTTGAGTCATAATACACGTTGTCGAAACTCATTGTTACGCGATAAAGGCATTTTCTGTTTTTCCACTACCACGATTTAATTGCAACAGGAAGTAGCAAGCTGTACTACAAAACAAGAGCAAAAGTTGCGATCTAAAAGAACATAATATTAGTTTCATTTTCTGTAATCAATTTTAAAATGCAATAAATTATATTCGGCGGCTTATTGCGACCCCAGAAAAAGTTTAGGCGACCCCACTTGGGGTCGCGACCCATAGGTTGACGACCACTGGTCTAGGTTACATTCTACCACTAATATTTACACCGCATTTGTACAAACAATTCTCAAAAAAGTTTCGTGCAACGGACGTGTCTTTGTATGGTACTTTTTAAACATAAAACAATGGCACAGAATAGGCTAAAAACAGTTAAAAGTGCCTACAATCAAATTTATTTACATCCGAGAAGAAGTTTTACTGGCAACAAATTCTATTACCGTTCGACAAAACATTTTAAAAGTATCTACAGAACTGCCATTTAGCAGATATTGCCATTCAAGTCGGCCGTAGTGCTGATTACCGTAAGTGCTAGCGCAATAAAAACAAACCCGTGTGAACCTTAAAACTAATTGCCCAGAAGTCTGCAACTCCAGTCAATAGCCTAATGGCCACTTTGACTGGACTAAAGTGTTTTTCGTGCAAACAATATAACCTCCAAACAATATAACCAGCGGTTCTCAACCAGTGGGCCTCTGGACTAACCTCTGGACTATGGCTAAGCCTATACCTTTGCCAATTGAAGCCGTATTTCGGATAGAAAAATATTTTGATAATGGTTGTGTATTCACTTCTAAGATAAAAGAAAACCGCCAAAGTAAATCATTTATTTTATTAGACCAACTAATATACGGGGAACGTGTAACACAAATACAGAAATATCACAGAAGCCTGGAATTATGTACAGAAACGGACATGTTGCCTTCATTGTGTTCACTAGCCGGCAGCAATGCACCCTATAGCAGTTTTCAACGGAGGTACCAAGCCTAATTTTTAACGTGGGTTTGACATTATAACTGTGGATGAAAATAATGGCTGTCTACAACAATTTGGAGATTATATTTTGACAACAACATTTTGCTTCTTGAGAAGTACCGAAGCCAAAATGGCCAGAGTTGCGAAGACCACAAACATTCCAGCTGCAATGTACACTACATATGAGCTTGTCTGATCTTTTTCCAGCCAAAGCTCGGACTCGACGTACATTGTGTCTTCGACGTCTCCAGCGGCATGGACAGCTGTAAAAATTAACAAAGCAATTTGGAAGATGTGGATATGCCGTGTCACGTTGTGGTAAATGTTGTAAACAAGTCTTCGTATCGTGTCATTAGTTAGATATAGAGTCATTTAACACATTTGGACTAAAACAATCATCAAGCTGAAAATAGCTGCGCAACGTTGAAACGTTATAGAGCGCGTAAAAGTTGAGGGCACAATTGGTTGATAATGGCCGAACGCGCTGCAGCTACATCGTATTATAAACCGTTATGTGACGGGAGCTCACAAGAAAGTGAATGTGGCGCGCAAGAGTTGTAAGTCGGGCGGGTTCGGGCTTGGGTTTCATAAAAAACGGGCTTGATTCGAATAAATGTAGCTAGCTAAGTATCTAGTTGCTGGACCTGACCTATAATGTCAAACAGTCCTAAGACGCCTTGTTCAAGACCAGTTGTCTATTATGTTTGTTGTATTGGTTTTTCCTGATGTATAGGCTGGTCAATCAAACTTTCGGGCCTATCAACGAGCTGCTCAAAAACAATTCGGGTTCGGGCTTGTACTTTTGGGTTCGGGCCGGGTTTGGGCCACCAAAGAAACCCCTGCAGGATAGTTTCGATTGTGGCAAACACAAATGTTTGGTAGAATATGAACACGCGTGTAAATATCGTTTTGGGCTTTTAACCAAACTAACAGTGATGTTAGAAAAATGTCAATTAGACTGACACAAGGTGTTTCACCCGAGCATGTGTAAGACAGTAAGTAGAGCGGTAGTTTGGATAGGCTACTGTCGTGGCTTCGAATCCCACCGTGACCACAGGCTATATTTTTGCTTTACCACATGTGAATGCTGTGGTGAGAGACTTGACAGATATGACGTCTTTGAATGCGTCTCCTACTGCTATCCGTCAATGTAAGTTGTCTATGGCTACGTATAAGTTACTTCTATAAAGCGACTTGATTTGTAAATTGAGGCAGTCTGGTCTACGATGCTAAGTTTGCAATAAAAGTATCCAATTAACTTATATTTGGTCTTTTTACCGATGCATGTTTTCTCGTCACTATCCAAAACAAAGTTATGTGGACAAACACAACTCTCCAATCCATCACTGTAGCGAACACAATCAAACTCGCATCCCAAGTTTTCCTGCAAAATAAAATTTTAGCTCATTAGACATTTTTTTCTCTCTTTTTAGGAGAATTCAAAGCGGTTTGTACTGGTCATATTTCTGAGCAATTTTATTTGTGTTTGTTGCTAGAAATATACCTTGTTGCAAGTAGCAACTGTTTCTTCTGTGTTGCCCAAGGTAACAGGACCGATCGAAATTGTGGTAGCATCTTTACTTGCTTCAATGTCCACACTTCTTCGCCTTCTTGAGCTCATTCCCGGACAGCTAAACTAAATATCACATAGAGCATCGTGCTATACGTTAATCGGTTTGTAAAGTCTTTCCTTGTGCCCAACTGACCGGGCTTACTATGTTTTGTAACGAAAATTAGCGGTGCTGATGATATTAATTGAACGTTGGACAAAAGTAAGGGTTACTCATTAACTTAAATGTAGTTTTACCTGAAATTTGTAATCACTTACAGATTACATTTTATATCATACAGATTGTGAACCAGACTTACTAAAGGAGTTGTACATTGGTTGCTTGGGTCGCGATTGTCGCATGCCTTAACATTGCAATGGATGTACAACTTCTGGTCGTCTGTCGGCAAATCTTTCCAGTAGAAACCGGTGAAAGAGAAAAGGAGACGATTCGATTCAAAGTTCGCATATACGACGTTTGCATCTTCTACCTCCGGATCAGGCCATGCGCATCTGTAATAAAATCGAATAGGGAGTCAAGAACATAAAAACTAAATAATTGAAACACGAGTGAAACATAATTTTGCAAAACTTTCGACATTTGTTTTTAACTACAATGTAGCTGTAGCCAAGTAGGGTAGGTATATATTACTTTATTTCATGTCCTTTGTAGTTCAGAGAACAACTGGAAGGATTGTTCTAAAATTTTAATATCACATGTGTGGACATATTTATCAATCACTTACCCAGTCATCACAATGTAATATCTGACAGGTGACATGACACCGTGAGGTTCAGGAACAGGAGTAGCCCAGCAATACAGACCCTGTAGTAAAAATAATCCATAAAGTACTTGCTAACTTCACGCTGTGCTGTAATTATAATCATTTTAGGGCAATATAAATCAATGTATTGCTGATTAAATGCGTTTTTTTTAGTTTTAGCCACCTTTCACCTACACATTCACATATTATTCAAACAACTGCTATACAACCATGTAATGTATCACTAGAGATGCACAGAAAGGTGCCTTTATCAAATAACCTCTTAATAAAACGACAGCAAGACTAGACTTATTAATCAAAAATATGGAAAACATAAAATAGTTTAAGTATTTTAACTATTGATTTGATGATCCGGCCATGCACAGAAAAGTGGTCTAGGTTAAAGTTTATACCCCATTAGAAAATTAAGTTTACACCCCATTAGGAAAAAGACAGGGCATTTATAACTAACACATCGCGTGGCAGTTTTTATTATAAGCCTATCACCATGCCCACATGTCTAATTTGTTTTGTTTGCACAACTATAAGAAGGTTTAAACTTTACAGCAATTCCTTAACGTAGCATTTAAATCAAGTGGTGCTCTACTAAGTCCAAAAGTTTTACGGAATGTAATTTCGTTTCAGTTGCATACCCTAAGAACAAAGTCATAGTCTCCCATTTGAGGCAACCAAACTCCAACGTAAACCTTGTCCCCAACTGCTGCATTTTCTTCATCAGATATTTGACTGAAATTAGAGCTTGTGTATCGAGCCATGTACAGGTCGAGTTCAGCTTCGGCGGGTCCAGCAACAATTTTCTCTTGTCTACATAACATAAAACAAACTAGTTTAGAATTGTTCAAGTTTAGAATTGCAATTAATGTTCACATGTGTTGATTTAGTATATGGCAGCAACAGTGTGGCAAAGCTGCAACATACGTTCTGTAGAAGACCAAAGTAAAGCAAAAACGCAACAAATCATTGAAGATTTATAACACTCCAGCAGAGTAACAAGTATTGCACTTATAACCGCTTTAACCTGAGCATAAGCAAGCTTTGAAGAAACCGGTGATCACATGACAGCGCTTACCCAATCACAGGCGTAAGTCCTGTTCCCAAGGAAACCTTCAGGTCTCGGTTGTACATGCAAGTAAAGTGAATAAACTCGATGCTGTCTCGGGAAATTCCGGATTCATGAACCTCAGGAACGACGCACAGGCTGTAGACCACCAGCACATAATCGTCGCGGTTCTAAAAAACCCAAAAAAGGTTTACCAGGTATTTACAACTTTGTTTTTTTAGGGGAATAGTTTAATACAAATGGTGGTGTAAGGGAAACAATATTATACCTTGACCACAACGTAAAGTAACGGAAGAAAAGGTAATCTAATACAGTGCTCTTCAACCGTTTTTGGTTTGGTGAACCCTTAAAGTTGTTGTGATGAACTCATGCACCCTGTTTACACTGTCAGTGAGAGTTCGATTGATTTGCTACCAACATGCCTAGCATATGTTCGCGAATTTTCTATGAAACATCGGCAAAAAAAACCAACACTCGATATCCTAACATAACCCGAATGTAACACATACACTATCAAACTTGACATGAGGAAATAACGCTGAAAAAGTTTACCTGGGTTATACATCAGTTGAAACCTACATCTTTTTCTAATAAAGTCAAAATAGTGTGTCCAATATTAATGGTTCATTAAAAGTTTGTGATGCACCCTTGTATACCTTTTGGTACTGGTGCACCCCATGCATATTTTGGTGCACCCTTGCACCGTGCACACCGGTTGAAGAGCACTGATCTAATATATATTGAAATATAACGCGCCCGGATAAAGCAAACTGAAATAATAACCAGTTAAAAATGTTACACTTTACGAATATCACACTATAAGGTTCGTAATATTTATTATTGGATCACAATCATGTGCTTTCAAATCAATTTTTTGTGGTGTTTTTGACGAACTTACACTTTTTGGTATTTCGACAAACTTACAATATTTCAGTTTGCAACGTTTGTTTAACACCTCTTTATTCTACATGTAGACACAGATTGTCTTAAAATTGCAATGCTCTTAACTAGGTGGGTGGTTCTTTTTTACATAGACTCCTAAACGTGGGCCGAATTTTAACACGTCTTGCGCCCTTTTGTGTTAACACGTCTACTTTGGGACGACCATTACACAACATAACACCACGGACAAGCCTACCTCCATATCGTATGCGCATTGACCGAAATACCCGTCCAAAGAAATTCGATGATAGTCTTGATCGCTGTGCTCGACGCCACAAGCCGGATCTTCATGCAATGTACCGTTTTCATTTATTGCCCTTATTTGGGCGACCTGGCGAATGTTTAACGAGTCCAGATAAGCTTGGGAGACGCTGGAATGTAGAGAAGAAATTCGTTATGATATGGAAGTTTTACACGCAAATACCAATTAACGTGGTGATAAATAGGCTGACCCAGTTTACTGAACTGAAAATGGACTTGTTTTGTTTTTTCTATATGTTTCAACAAAAATGCTTTTCGTTAGTAAGTAAGGTAAGAAGCAAAACGTATAATAAAACTAAAGCATTTCGCTTTTTCTAGTTATTTGTTACGAAGGTAATGAACAGGTCCATATGTGGCGTTTCTAAATCCACCCATATTTTTGGGAATAAAATTGTTTTTTTGTCTTGTCTCTAATATTATTTATGCTTAAATGTGACACTATTTTGTTGGCGGTAAATGGCATTGGCAATCAAAAATTAAATAAATGGCATTTATTTATTTATTGTTTACGTCTATGCTTTATTTTTTAGGCCCTTTACAAATTAAATAAAATAGTTATTGTAGTTGTTAGGTGTTGAAATGCACTGATAATATGGATTTTCAGCAGATATTATAGCATACCTGATCTCGACGTTAACACCACCGCATGAGATTGAAAGATCGTCAGAAACGTTGGTAAAAGTAGTAATGTCTGAATAAAAAAGAAAATTGTACCTAACCTTTTCTTGTTCAAAAACTCATTTTAAGCTTCGATTTTTAAGCAAACAATAAAATAATACATAGATTTAGCAAACTAAAAATGACTGATTAAAACTAAAAACTCGATTTTGAACATTAATAATTGTGACTTATTTAACTTACTGATTGACATGAAAAGCTAAATACGACCAACAAGTTGATGAAATGCCTCTGAAAACGCAATAATTACTCGAAGTAAGGGGACGAATCCCGATCAGGTTTTTTATGTCTGTATAGGCGTGGGACCATTCGGCCAAGTTCCTGCCTTAATTTAATTTTTCGTTCCTGTCCGCAAAAAATATTTTAGCTGAGTGCCATCCACCGGACAATGATAAACAATAGAATTAAAGGTAATATTTTAGAAAAACCACCGGACAAAGGCCATCACACCCACAAAACACTTACTCTCTCCAAATATTCCTTGTCCAGTTATAAACCTCTTGTTTCTGGATAGAAGGTCTGTAAGATTTTGGGAAAAAATAATGCATTGCAAATATGGATTGTAGCTATCTATATAATATCCTTATGATAAGACAGGAAAATGAATATGTTTCGCATGTATTAATTGAATTAATTTAACTATCTTGCAAATTTTGCTTTTTGTATTTGTATGAATGACAGTATAAAAGAAAACATATTTGCTAACGAGAAGTTATAGCAGACAGCGCTATGTTATCTATACGGAAGTGTAACATGTCTTGTGTGAAGCAAACTGCTATATGCTTTATATAACTCGAGAAAGATAAATGCGGAAAATGTTTTGTTTTTTACTAAATAAAGTTTTGCTAGTTGCGCAGCAAACTGACTAGAACAATGACAATTTTAAATGCCTTCTTTTTGTTGCCCTTGTATTTATTTTATTTGTGTAAATATATTGTATGTCAGTTCAGACAAATGTTTATTTAACACATATTTCTAAATCTATTTGCGAAAAAATAATAAAGTTTGCACGGACCTTCAGCATTAGTCAAAGCACAAAACGACAATATTGTCAATAAAGCCGCAACAACTGCCCTTGACGTCATCATTGACGTTGATGTTGATCCTAAAAGTAAACAAAAATAATTACTAACTTGGTAACCAGAAACATTTAAAACATCTTAGCACAAAAAAACTTACAAAGATCTCAGTTCCTGTAACGGCTCCTTGAAAGTTGGACAGCAAGTTGCAAGAACAGTTCCGTTTGCCTATTTCTATAATCTGTGTGAAAGACGAGATACAATAAGGGCAATTTAAAGAACTGTACAACACAAACGAGTCATGCAATGTGAATTGTTCAAACGCATTATTGGTTACGGGGCTCAAACGTTTTTGGCATTTGTTCTCAGTGTGGGGAACAATGAAGTGGTCTCTCAATAATTATCTATACTTAAGACCTAAAGATGAACTAAACAACTAAATCAATTCATCCTGCATTCCATCTAGCTGTTAAGAACATATACCTATACGTATTATGGTCTTTCAAAAACTTTAGTCTGACTGCCAGGTTTGATGGAAGCTCATTTATTGACCTCCAACTGAACAATTACGTAAAAATACGTCAAAGTTTGTAGACTATGCAACCAGATTTAAACCACTTGGTAAATTAATTATTTAAAACTAACTAAAACTTGTGCAAGAACGTGTTTCTTGCGATGTTTAGTTTACACACCATGTATGTTGAAATCAATAACTTCAAAAGTCGTACAATACGCATCTATAGAGAAATATATAGTCTGTCCCCACACAAGTCGTCACTTACAAATCTCTACAAATCCCAAATATTCTCAACTTCAATAATTCAGACCATTGATCTATTTTGTAGGTATATGCATTTGTTTCAAGTATCGAAGTTACTGTTTTTATCTAGTCTGATCTGAAAACTTGTTAAGTTAGCCCAGTATTCAACAAATTCCACACAAGATTGAGTCATTTTCAATTTTCGCGTTTAGGTTACAGCGCTGGTTACATTTAAACTTTTAAATTGCATTACAACCTCTACAATATGGAAACGCAAAACATCTCATAAACAGTATAGCAACGGGCGCACAAACAAGTAACCGCAATCCTATACATTCGGCGACACGTATTACACAAAACCAGTAGGATCGGTGTTAACGCGCGGAAGATGATTCTGTGATTTCATCGCCTAATTTCCGCTTTGCAGGCGATTGTTCTTCGGGGCAGGTGTGTTCGGCAGGACTAGGTCGCTTCAGACGAGCAGAGCAAATATTCAGGGGCCCAAACGCGCGCGCAGATTGCTGGCACGCGCGCTGCTTTAATGATGTCACAATTCACGGTGTATTGTGGCTTGAAATCGCGCTGTAAGGTTTGAAACCACAAGTAAACGAACAAACATTGAAGAACAAAGTATTTAGAAGTAATTATTACTGGGAAAGATTGGGATGGTCTACACAACACCAAAAATGTGTGTTTTGTGCACACAATATAGCACAAAAATGCGGCAAAATATATTTTTATCTGATACCAAAATTGGCTTTTCAACAAATACCCCAACTTGTCATTAAAACATGTTTCTTGTCTGGTTTATATAAAGCTCTTTTGAGGATCAAATCAATTTAGGAATTAGAAGCAGTAATGCAGTTGATAAAAGGGCCGTTTAAACAGATTTATACTATTTTTTCACTGACAGCAATTTGAAATCCGAAATTCAAATTTACGTTTTAGTTTTTTACTTTGTTAACATTTTCCCTGAAGCATTTTCAAAACAAGGTAAGCAATAGATTTCGGAGATCATGGGAGAAAAGAAGAAACAAAGCGAGTTAGAGTGGGAGTTATCGGAAACCTCCTAGTGCTCCGTCGCTAACACGGCCCTCTGTTAATCACTTCCGGACGTGCTACGATTTGTATTGAGGAAACAACGTACGTTTGTTCGCCCTACGACTCAGAGTAAGACTGTTACATCCATCTACTGCAATATTGAATTTACCCATACACAAAAAGAGTCTTGTGGCAATATATTTATTATATTTCGTGTATATTAATGCGTTTCAATGTGTATCAAACCTTTACAGACGTCATCCAAAAACTTGTAACAATTTTATTCCAGATGCAGCACTGCAGATACACGCAAAATAATACATCTTTTGGCAATAGTCTTACGTGATTATATTTAACTGATGGAACTAGATGGGTTAAACCAGTGGTTCTCAAACTCGGTTTTCGGGGCCGCATGCGGCTCCCAACTACTTATTTGCGGCTCGCACCAGACCTCAGAAAACCACCAAAGATTGCTATTTTAGCTTACAAAGTCATAACTTTTAGTGATTTTCTTAAGGTTTCGTTTTTTTGCGGCTCCCTGCACACTTAAAAATGCTCTATTTATCCCTAATCCTGAAGAATCTAATAAAAAATGTATGTGATAAAGCTACAAAACGACAGGCAGCGGTAGAAGTTTTTATTGGCTATTTACGTATTTAACCGCTGTTACATTGTGGATCAGTTGATTGAAACTAACAAACAACATGTTGGCTAGATTTTTTTAAGTGCCACAAAGTTATGTTGGCGGTATTAAAAACTTTAGACGGAACCACAACATTGTTTCCAACTGCGATCTCTCACATTGAATGGGCTAATTTGTTTCTGGCTGAAGTTTTTCTTTTTTTGTATGTTTTGGGTTAAAAACCTTTTTGTGTTATTCAGAGAAACGATAGGCCTATGTATATATGGGTTAAGTGCCTGGTCACATAACGCCTTGTAATGACAGTGTAGCTGCAGCGCGTTTAGCTCCCATCTACCAATTGTGCCCTCCACTTTTTATGCGCTCCATAACGTCTCGACGTTGCGAAGCTATTTCCGTCTTAGTGATTGTTTTTGTGCAATTGTGTCGCTATGTTTTCTTTCACCAAGCAAAATGAACACAACAATTTTTTTTTCACGGGGTTCGAACCCAGGACTCTCCCGGGGACGAATCCCGATCAGTTTTTTATATCTGTATATGGGTCAGGCGCGCCGGACCATTCGGCCAAGTTCCTGCCCAAAATGAACACAACTCAATATTCCACCAATTAAATTCCTAAGCTTGCTGCCCACTAGCGACCAGCACAAAGAGTTAAAAACCGTGAAAACTGTGTCTCACACCGCCTGGTGACGATGTATATAATTATTAACATACAGGTATATACCTGGAGACCAGAAAATAAATAACAATTCTACAGTCCCATAAGTTTTGATCTTGGGCTACAAGTCGAGGTATTTGCTTACATTAGGTCAGTGGTTCTCAACCTTTTTTCTTTCGTGGCCCACTTTCATTGCAAAAAAAATTCTGTGGCCCAGTAAATTTTTAAGATAGAAAGAAAACAACTATAAAATAGGTTCAGAACAAAAAACAAAACAAAAACATTCCTTCTCAATTCCTCCCCAAGCCATTATTCTTGTAAAATTGAGTGTAGTGACACAAATGAAAGTAAATTTTTAAAAAAGCTTTCTATTTGATTGGTCTGTGGCCCAATCAAAATGCTTCCATGGCCCACTGGTTGAGAACCACTGCATTAGGTGAAAACTTGGTACACATCAGGTTCAGAATGCAATAATAAACCGAGATTACATCCGACTAACAACAGTAGAGCATGCATAGCTTATTTAGTTTAAGAGTGACTGGACATGCTCTTACGGGCTCTTTTTGCACCATTGCAAAACCCAATATAGGGTGTGCAGCTTTGCTGTAAGCAAACGTAGCAATTCATGACAAAGTATTTAATAAACTTTGCAAAAAAAAATCTATTTGGCAGATTGACCCCCAAAAAGCGAAAAAACACAAATTTGTAATAAGTGTTCAATTGTATTTCAAGAGCTTCATTGTGAATTTGGCCACTTTCAAATGCTGGGCGAAAAATATCACACGTTTTGAATTTTTTACGAAATCAACCACAATTTTGCTTCAAACTTTATTTCAGCCGGTGTCAGCGATTCTGGGCAATCTCAGACAGAACCGAATTCCCAAACACAAAAGTCACTGCTCCTATGCCGCATAGATACTGAATCGTTGTGAACATATTCAACTTCAACCAGAAGAAGTAGTACAGGACAAAGATACCTGCACAAAAAAGTAGAGAATTTTAAATAACGTTTAGTTAGGATTAAAAGCACTGTGTACCAAAGCTTCTGTTTGACGAATTGTTAGGCCGAACACATTGTTGCAATTCAGCCAAAAACGAATCTTTTACGCACACACCAACTTAAAGGGGAAAACGTGTCTTTCCTGCCTAATTACATTACATAAAATCTTGCAAACTGCGCAAAAATTGGCATCGTTGTGCTAATGTTAGTTATTGTCTGCCAGCAAAACTTTTGTATTGACTTCAGAACCGCGGGGTGTGACATCGCGTGACGTCACAAAGGATTAAAATAAAACCTGCCGAAAATTCAGTTTCGGTAAGAACCTAATTCAGCCAAAGCGGTAAACCACTAACTGTAAAATACATTTGTGTGAAAGTTAATACTGACCTGCCAATCCGGCATGGAAGAGAATATTCTTTGGTGCAAGTCGAAGGTTACGGAGATTTGCACCAGCTCTCATCCACTGAAACACAAAAAGAATTTTTTTTAAGTATTTTATTTTGGACATTTGACGAGTACAACTCCTTCCGTCACTACCGGGTAGCATGGCCTAAATTATGTAGTCCAGTGGTTCTTAACCGGAGAATAATTACTCCCTAAGAGGAATTTGATACTTTTCAGCAAACATCTGCATGATTACATTGTCTTTTTTTTAGTTACATGATATTATCGTTAAAAATTTCTGTTGTTCTTAGGGGTTACGATAATAAAAAAACTAGAGAACCACTGCCGTAGTCTGTTATGGCATTTTCACAATGAAAACCAAACTATTTCCAGAAACTGCCTCTTACCAAAACGAAAAGCAGAAGAATAGGGGCCAGGCAGGCAATGGTGAAAGCCTGTGATATGATCACTGGAGGGCGCGCCTCAGCCTTTCGGAACACGTGATGGATTTCGGGTTTCGGGTCATATTGGCTTTGACTTTGACTTTTAGCTTTCTTTGAATCTTCAGGAAGGTGGATGACTACGTTGCCCTGTTGACGTAACAATAGATATTTTTATGACGTCACACTTTTTTAAGAATTTATAGTGAAGCTTTGGTATTTTTTCCTCAAAAAACTACAGGAGGTTACAAATTTTAACGCACAGCACAAAGGGTGAGACATTTTTTTTAAACAAGCGAAATTTTTTTACGAAACGCTTTTCACATGCATTTGAGTAAAGTGCAGTTTTACCCCAATTACCAAGACATTTTATCAAGAAAAACACAGGCCAACGTAATATATTAAAAGTATCAAGCAAAAAAGCTGTTTTTTCTGAAGGTTTTTAACTTTTGCACAAGCCGTAAAATAGCCCACTCCTACGCCCTATGTTGTTAAATTGAACAATAAAAATTGTACAATATTTATTTTTTACTCTATAGCAGGGGCGGGCAACTTCTCCAGTCGGCGGGCCTGATTTGGGAAAATGAAGTACTTGGCGGGCCGGATTCCTGAATCGATACATTAATCGCGTATTTATCCAGTGATTTAAAACGGATTTTTGACCACCTAAACTAAATACAATCAAGAACGTCGCAATTACAATACAGTCCAAACAATCTAACTGATATAACATAAAATTATTCACCACAGCAAATTTAATGCATACACCACAGACTTAGATACTGCTGAAACACTAACTAGGCTACACGTGTGGAAAGAAAGAAAACGGAGAAATCAGGCCACCCACAAGGTTGGCAGTTATGTCGTAACAATGGACGTATGGTGCAATGGTAACAACGGCGGGAAAGTTTTTTGCTAGTAATTTGACGGAGTAAGCAAGTAGTTGGGGATTGCGGAAGACTGTGGCCTCGGGCCACATTATCATGCAAGACCAGAAACTGTCTGCGGGCCGCTCAAATCCCTTTGCGGGCCGGATCCGGCCCGCGGGCCGTATGTTGCCCACCCCTGCTCTATAGGCATATGTTGAGAAATTGCTTTATTACTGTTATTACTGTCAGTACAAAATGAGCCATTTAAACTTTAATGGTTTAAAACTTACAAAGTTCCAAAACACTGGGTTGGAGATAGCGGCGTCACCGACAATAAGGTGCATGGAATATTTGCCGGTGACAGAGTTGAACTGATCAGCTCCGGCGGTCGCCAAATCAACTTCGAACTTGTATGTTGAAGTTTTGTCAGGTTCAGCCACAAATATTACCTCCTGTCCGCTACGCTCGTGTACAAAACGGACAAAAGCCTGCAAAGTGGTGATAAAATGCTGTTACACTGTTTTGTTTAGTAAGCAGAGTTTGATAACACAAAAGCAGATGAACTTGTTTGTACGTAACTTCAGAAACAAAGAGTATAATTTTATTTTGAATCTTAAATGATACTTATTTTAACCTGGATTGTTTTTAGTCGGTACTGTATTTGAATAGGCCCCAAAAATACTCAATGCTTTGTAGCAGGCTACAAGAAAATACTATTTATTTTGTAATATCCCAAAAAAACGATTGTCACAAAAAAAGTCTAATGTATAAAGTTATGAGCTCAAATCAGATCATAAAACGTAATGAGCTTTTATTAAACGCCATTGTTTGATAATTGCAATACTATACTGAAACCAAAACTTACAAACTATATTTTTTTAATATGATTTGGATTAGGCACTTTTTTGACATTGGTTCCGAATTTTGAAAAAAATCTTAAAGACGATTTTCGCTTTTAATGGCCTTGGTTGGGAGTTTGGTGATACAATCTCTATTTAAATGGATGATGCGATTAACCAGATTTATAAAAAATGCACATAAACTAACCTGATGGGGTTTCATAGCAGTGCCAGCGTTCAAGTCTTTCACTTGGAACTTCATGACAATTCGTTGCTGTTGGTCAGCCTTGAAGTCTTCGGCCGGTTTCGGGTAGTTAACACTATAAACACCAGCAAAATCAGCAAAACAAACATAGCTCTGTGTCAAATGCCATTGCTGTTAGAACATGGTTTTCGACAACATATAGTTGTAGGTATCAACTAGCCGTTTGGCGTGGCTATTATGTTTTACCGACGTTGATGCCGTACTTATTTCTGATTTTTATCTAGTATTTTTAAGGCACAATTCTACAGTTATTTGTCATGACAAACTCAGATTGAAATGTTAGTGCAAGAAATACATTTGTCAGAAGAAATACTTTTTAGGTTTAAACCAACTGACAGTTAATGATCATAAGTTTTACGTTTTCAAATCTGCACCACTGGATTCCTTCTCGCCAGTTCCCAATTCAACGTTGGTGATCGCAATCTTGGTGGTAACTTTCACACGGAACTCAATGTCAGAAACGCCCACTAGCGGTTTGGATGGGGACGACACGCTGCAATAAAAGTGAAAATTGTAAGTTTTTCTGCCAAAACTGCAAAACCTTTTTTGGCCCTAGGTGTTTCTTCAAACATGTCAGATGTTGACATAATGACGTCACTTTGATATGACGTAACAACAGGTTATACAGCATTTTTTTCAAACTTTAAAATTTGCGCAAAGTATCAATATTTGAGTAGAATAACCTAACCTCCTATATTTATCAATCACCACTGACACATTAAAAGTAGTAAAACATTATTAATAAGGATTTAAGCACAAGCCTTACGTCAGAATGACGTCATAGAAGCCGCTGGCTGGTTTGTCTTTCCAGAAGAGGAGTTTGTAGTTGTTTTTGGCAGCGTCGAATTGGAAAGGAACATTTGACATGATGACCTCATTATCAGTTGAGCGAACGACGGAATCAACTTTTACAGTCAGTTTGGGGATCGCTTGGCCAAGCACATTGGTTACTGACACCTGTTGAACACATATATGCCGAGCATTCTTGGTAGTTTACCTTTCAGTCTACCTCAAATTGAGCTATTTATTGAAAATTTACCCATGCCCCATATCTTAAAGAACAAATCAGATTGTTCCATGTAGTAAATGATCTTTACATGATTCAAACCACCAAGTTAGAACAAAGTAAAGTACAATCAATATCTTGGAAATGAGGTAGACATATTAAGACTAATACAAGATCTAACATACACGACATAGCAATCAATGGGGCTAAGTATTTCAAACGAACCATTGGCATAGGTCTGATGCCAATTTAACACTGACAAAGATACTACAAAGAAATGGAACTTTAACAAATACTCATTATTTCAGTTCCGCAAGCCTTACCTCTAAATTAGGTTTGTCTTCAGACACAGCATTGCTTGACACAAGTTGTGCCTTTGCGACAGTGACCTGTGATGAAGCTGCAATCTGACTGAGTGGGTAAACCACATTGGCAGCTTGCTTGCATGTCTTCACAGTCGATTTTGCCCTCATCAAAAAGTTAGTGAACAGAAGAGTTTGGTCCTGGAAAAATAAAGCAAGAGTGGTTTGCCTGTAAACAGTTCATTCATATACAGAGTTTTCATGTGTATTTTGTAAAGCTTCACAATATTTATGAAAATCACTTTTTATCACAACTTAACTGTATCACTTTGTCCACATGCAACAATCACAGAACTGCTTTCATTTAAGTTAATGTGGTTCCATAAAAAAGAAGCAAACAAACTACTTCAATGATAAGAAAACTAACTGACTTTGGTAGAAGTGAAACAGTTTAAAATCAAATTTGGATAAATGTGTGCCAAATGTACAGCGAATGCTGTGTAACAATAGCAAACAATCTTTTATACATTTATTTGTACACACAAAGGGAATTATTCAGGTGTATATTTACAAGTAAAGACATTTAACTGAAGACTCACAGGAGTAATTCCAAGCTGCTGCTTCTGTGCTTGACTCAAAGCGATGACGGCAGAGATGAAGGTGGAAGTAGTTTGAAGGTCATTTTCAAAGTGAAGGTAACGTTCATCAACTTCATCAGCCTGTGCAGCCATATCCTACAGACCAAGAAACAAGGTATTGTTATATATATATATTGCAGGGTTTTTTTAAGGTTTGGTTTGGGTGACCGCTAAGTAGTTTTAAGAGACCGCAAGTGTTCATTTAAATACCAAAAAATAGCCATATTTGCAAAAAATAGCCGTAAGTCCAAATTTTGGGAAACCGCTGGAGAAATTTGCACCTTAAAAAACACTGTATATATACATGTTTTGTGGTACAGTTAAACTTAATCTAGCCATATTTATATTTTGCACACCTCAATGTCAATTGATTTAAGAAGAGCACTAAGATTGGGCTTGTCCAGTTGTGCAGCAGTCAGCAAAGCATATGATGAACTGAGAACACTGTTGTCATTTTTCACAGCACTAAGCAATGCTCCAATCACTTCATCACTGTCAACTAAAAGATAAAAAGCCAATGTACCAAATATTGCAAAACCAATATTTCAAAGTTTCAAATTGATTGGCCCTAAATTAGTACAGAAAACAACACCACTCAACCTCTAATGGCACAGAGTCATGTAAGAAACAAATATTTGGTTAAAATGCAAAAACTTATTTGTGTCTCAGAAACACTTTGATGAGTCTTTAAGTTGATTCATGTGCATTTACATGTTGCTCTAAATGCAGTTGTACCCCATAGAATATAATTGGAAAATCAGGATGGAATGAGGTTAATGCTCATTTAAACCAACCTTGCTTTCCCAAGCTTTTGAGGATTGTCACAGCAGAATAAATTGACTTGGTGTCAGATTCCTCACTGATTTTGCTTTTTGCAAGAGCAAGTGCTTCTTTTGGTATTGTGTACTGCAATCAAATATCACAAATAAACTTGCACCTGAGATAAATTAAGGCCTGAAAAGATGTAGTCGGAAGCTGCACAGATCTAATGCAAACCTATCATTAGATTTCAGCACAAGCTAAATTGTTTGTAAACCCAGTTTAAAAAAAAAAATATAAACACATATATTACTTTTGTTACATTGAATTGAACATATAGTACTCTTTGATGGCAATGTTGTAGTTTACCTTGCATGAGGTTCCAACTGTAGCCAAAGTAGTGGCTGCATAGAAAACTGAACAGAGGGATTTTGTGTCACAAGTCTTGATTTGTTCACAAGCAGCCTGCAAAACACACATGTTTCTCAATAATTCTTAATATATTGTGTGTGTTTCTAAACATTTAAAATGATAGTTACAGCATCCGATTAATTTTTGCAATTAACTTTAATTACACATAAACTATCAGTAAATCATGCAGAATATTAAATAACTTGCCTGTTTAATGTCACCCCCAATTGCACCTCCCTGGGTGTACTGTTTCAGCACTTTAATTGAATGGTATGCAGTTTCTAGATCAGGATAAGGTGTCTGCAAAACAACATGTCAATTTAATTTCTGTCACATCAAATTAACTCAGTTTTATATTGCAGCATACTATTGTTATGGTAAATACCTTGAAGAAGTCCATCAGACGCTTAATGTCAGTTGGTGCCAGAACTGAACTCAATTCTGTTGCAAACGTGGCATGCAGAAATGCCAACAACAAAAAACCTAAAGAAATAACAAAACATAGATTACAAAAAGAGCATAAGATGTATATTTTTGCAATGATAAATAGCATTCATAAAAATGCCCCAAACAACGGTCAAATATAAATATCAGTTTAACAATTAAGAAAAATGATTTGCAGCAGTTTTACTAAAATTATTTATCATATCAATCACAAGTTAACAAAAATAAATATTTATTACTAACCTTTGAACCACATGATTTGTATCTTTTATTTCAAGAACTTTGTAACTTCTGCAACGTTTTAACTTCTGACTTGGTGACGTTCTCAACTTGTTTTGTGGGAACTTCAACGTGTCGCATGAAATCGCTACAACGAACAATATACCGGTGTCCGTATTGGATGAGCTTAGGGTTTTTCAAATCGACATTATGGCTGTTAAAGTGGTAAAAAGGTTAACAGATACATTTAAAAAATCTTTCCATTGCCTTATTTTTTTATTTTCCTGTTTTGACAAAATAAATGTACAACTATGTTTTTTTTTGCTTTTCTGTAACTATTTTTAACTTCCGTCGGATGCGAGATCGGGCTCATGGCACATTTGTGTTAACGTTTGAAAGGTGGCAAGACAGCAACTTGGATTTGTGTCATGGTGTATCCGCTGAAATGCCGAAACAGGATCAAGAAACTCAGGAAACACACTCACAAGTATGTAAAATGTGTTAACGATATTAAAAATTAGTCGTGACTCCTTTAAGCATGAAATACCAAAACTCAGTAATGTCAATTTCAGTTACTGTTTTGGTTTTGGCAATGCATGGTTTAAATTACTTCGAACATCAAAGTATTATGTATGCTTAACAATCTGACTGATTACTTCCAGAACGTTTTTTTTTTGCTTGTTGCCTGCTACACTTCACTATTGCCTGATTACAATTCTTTTCGCATTGTTATTGACATTGTACCGTCACAATGGTAATGCGAATAATGTTCTTTTGACTAGAATGGATTTTTGTTTTATCTTGTTTGACAGTACAACTAGTTTATGCTTCTGGTTTACACATTTGTTTTTGCTAATGTTTATTGCTTGAAACCGTGGTGGTTGTACAAAATCCAATCTACCTTTTAGATAATGCAAGACAAAGAACCAAACCAATAAGAAAACAATTCAAGTTGTTTCCTTTTTAGTTTGTTTTTGTCAGTCTGCTTGATTCTCAGAATTTCCAGTACGTGTATTTGTCGCTAGAGAGCGGTAAAGCGTCCTTTAGATTTTAAAAGACAAAATAAGGACAAGGACAATTCTTAGAAATAAGGACAAAAACTTATTCTAAGACATTCTCCTTTAAAATAAGGACAAATCTTAGACATATGGACGGTACGACAACCCTACCTATACACATCTGGTTAAATTTTAAGTTACATAATTGACCTAACAATGCACAGAACAGCAGCTTTGTCCCCAGTCTGATTATAAAGAAATTTATTCGATAGTCGCGTGAAGAGCAGTACACGAGAAATACAAAAAAAGTAATGAAACGTTACAAACTCAACAACAAACAAACGGTTCGGTGGGGAAACGAAGTACGTATATCAAGTCAGCAGTTGTGTTTTGTCAGATTTTGCAAGAAAGAAAACTAATTTTACTGCATTTGAAAAAAACAGGTCACATAAACAGGTCTCACAAACAGCTGGCTCTATGGTCATTAGTGTACTTGACAAAGGATGTGGTACACTGTATGTCTATGATTTGTATACACAGTGCTTGGTCTGTTTTTTTGTTCTGCTTGTGTTTTTTGAATGTGAACGTACGCAGCGGAAAAACGACAATGTTTTAATTTTTTTGAAATCGAAAAAGTTGTTTTTGATGCATTGCAACAAAATGGCGTCAGAAAGGAAAATAGTGAGCCGTAAAAACAGAATGGAACAAAGTTCTGGGAAGTTACTTCAAACAATTGAAAAAACAACAACTTTGCAACTGCTACTCCCGTATATGCCGATAGGTATTAAAGCAATTTCTAACCAGTAATGTGCTCGGGTAAAAAATACGCAGCGAATTGCACACCACTGTGATTAGACAATCGCTTAAAACTAACGTCACAAGATGCAAAATACGCAAACATTAGAATTTCGTCTCAAAAAGACAAAAACGCAATATATTGCAATGGAATGGTATCAGTTGGTGTTACTCAACCGAAAAAATATTCATCTCCTGTATTTAAGGAGTGCAGCAAAACCGTTTGTTTCCCGTTGTACGGCGTATTAGTGCAAAGCCGTCAATTTTCCGCTTGCTCATTGGATCCGAGATCAGAGGCGTCTGATGTCGTGGTGGTGACGTCACTATCGCTGTTGCTGTTAACTGGGGATGAACTGTAAAAAAATAGTTTTGTTTTATACTTGACGGCAAACAGTTTTGCAACTTAGTGTGATATTATAATTTCTTATTATATGCCAATTGCCCTAATACTGCGTTCTGGGTTGTAACGTTAAATTAAAGTAGTGAGGCTGATTACTTGTTGTGTAGAGGCGCTAAGCGTTGATTATAAAACGTTGTGCTATATCAGTATTTGCTGCAGAGAGATTAAACTGGATCACTATTGGTTAATTTCCTGTTCTTACACATATTTGCCAGATACGATATATGTCGAAAACTGTCAAACTTGTCAAATATATGTGTTGTTATGCTGTCAGACTTAGTATTGGGATTTTTTGTGTCCTGTAAGTAGGCTACCAGAAATAGCAGAAGCCATGTATTTATAAGACATCCGAAATAACATTATTAAAAATTGCCAATTCACAAACAATTTTAGACTACCATGACCGCCTAATATAAGAAGGGATGTATTAATAACTGTGGGTATTTTATTTTCTATTTACGATTGCAACAATAAATTGTTCCACTTAGGAACAAAGTAACTTGCCTGTTCTGAGGGATAAAAATGTAATTTGAAAATTGTTTGTTGCATAAACAAGCGGTTATTAAACTTTTATAAATCAATGGTTTTGTTTGAACTTAAATCCATGCATGTAAATTATATAATTATCGAATCTATCTAGCACACAAACAACAGTACCATCAACTATACGCGGCTGTGTTATCTTGCATAACTAACCGATGTGTTTATTTTTCACCCTTACAAGCTAATGTATAAACACAATGGCACAAGCGTTAATTGAATGGGCGGGTTTGCATGCAGGTGGACTGGTCAGCACCATCATATAGAATGTATAAGGCACTTACTTAGCGGATATCCGGTCATCCGTCTTTTCACCGTCGCACGATCCACTTCGACACTTCTCTTTTTTCGCTTCCAGAAAGGCTATTAGGCGTAACCTGCAAACATAAAAGCATTCTATGTTTAAACAAGCACAACGATATTTTTGCGTTATAAACTGTAACTAGTTTCTTATCAATGATGTTTACCCATATCTACAATACCAGACTAAAACATGTTTTTGTTTATGCCCAAACAGGCAATGGGAAAAACATGTAAACATTGATGCACTATATTTCAATAAGCACAAGACATTTTTGCGTGGAAAACTGTAACTAGTTTTTTTTTAAAAACAACAAGAGTTTGTTTTATTATTGTTGTTTATATGTATATCTACAGTACCAGACTAAAATATGTTTTTGTTTGTGCCCTAAAAATCAATGAGCTAAACATGTAAACATTCATGCAATCTATTAGAATCCATCAGCATCTTTGTGAGATTACTTGTAAATGTTTTTTTTTAAATAACTGTGTGGGCTAAAGCTGGTCAACTACTTTTTAACGGCAAGTTGTGCGGGAAACCTTAACCAAACAGACATAAAAATACGTTCAATTGGGTGCTGCGAGGAAATTGAATACAGGATGACCAGTGCTAGTTTTGCACCTTCGGTGTAACGGCCTCCAAAATAACATCTTACATCACTAGCCTAATCCAGAAATGATGCAAGCCGTCAGTTGCCCAATAATCTCACTTCTGATCTCACGCAGTAGATTCCAACCAGAGATAAAGTACCAAATCCAGCGAAATATTTACAATTCACCGTCGCGTTTATTTTTACACGCACCTGCTTCGGCGTTTGGCGGACGGGGAGACCTTTTTCCTCCGCTGCGTTTTGTGGATCGCCGAGGACAAGCCGTCAGTTGTCAGGTGGCTGTGGATCTGTGTTGAGAGATAAAGATTGTTATCATGGTTCATAACGACGTCGCGAATCGGCCATTACACGCTCACTCGTGCGAGTTTTGGTCAAACTGTTGCACGCGATTCCTGGATAAACGCCATGAATAATATGAATGGCGTTTTCTGTTACATTTGCCTGTTTTGTAGATGAACAATACCTATTTTGAAAGCCAGTCAACGACCTGACCTTTTACAACACACGTAGAAGTGCAGACTAGCGAACCCTACCGAGGCCTTAAAAGCCTTATGCGAACTGAACTAAGCAACCACGATGGCCGAAAATGTGCATGACTTTTGAAGTACCTTAAGTTCGACACGTGGCATCACCATATGCATTAAACCCAAGCCAGCGATATAGGTTGTTTCACTAAAACACAGTGACACGATCAACGGCTAAACAGAAGTCAAAATTTCCCACACAACGTTGGACAAGAAGAAAGTACGATTGTTCATATGTTTCTTGATTTATGACCAAAGCCATTAGCTTATGCAGGAATCGTGTCCTCGAAAGCCGATTTTTCTCACGGAGCACCTAATGTAAGCCACGTTAATGCTCTGTAATCCAACTCCACCCTTTTGTGCGACCTGACAACCACAGTTCATAATGTATTATGCATATGTGGCGAAACTTGATTGGATCGTCACTCTGCATTATGTATAGCAGACGTTGTGCGGACCCAAAGCAGATGGGCGACTCATGTAATGTTTACAAAGCGATTCCGGCAAGTAAACAATACATTTAGGGGTTTTCTTATCGCTGAAAACAAATCCGTCCCCTCACGGAAACAGAAATTCAATACTAGAACAGCAAGCGTTTCGGATTAGCTGGGGGTGATAAGAATATTTACATTGCTGTTGCTGGAATTGATTGTGGTTTGTTGTATAAAGCGATGTATCTGCATACAATTAGCACCAAAATATTGTTTCAAGTGTAATTTTGAATGAAAGTATCCCCAATTACCGACGTATACGTCAACTTGATGCTATTCTTATATCATCGCAACAATTATAGTGAACAAAACCGTACACAAATTAACATGTTCATATCGTTACATGCAAAATTGGGCAAATCACTGGTTATCAATTATTGTGGTTTTCTTCTGTTAATGGTTTAAATTAAACAATTTTCAGTCGCTTTTGCTTTACGAAAGGTTGAGGTTTTATTTTATAGCGGCGCACATCTAGCAGTAATATTGTATGGTGTTTCATTTAACTAACTTTTCAATTATGCGCAAATCCGCATTTTCTCCACGAACTGTTTCGAACCACAAAAATGTCCCAGTAAGCGGCGTTTCCCACAGTGTTTAAAATCCTTATACCGACCCCACAGTTTTAAGCCTATTTGGGCGAAATGTCACCACAACAGTCACAACAAGCACTTGACACAAGCTGCGGCTGTGACATACCTACAATGCACTAAAATGCCACAAACATTTCTCGGTAAATCCCAGTACTGTAACACACCTGACTCATTGTTGATTATTACCTGTTGAAGTTTGGTGATGGCGTGTTGATTGCTTGCGTCGTAGAGGGTGGGTGTTGTGGGGGCGGCCCCGGAGGGCAGGTATTGCAGGGGGTGAATCAGGAGCTTTTGCGAAAGGAAATCGTGACAGGGAAGCAGGGATTGTGCCTCTTGTGGCAGGATTGGAACAACCTGTTGTGTAAAATTTTTGTTAGCATCCATGTACAATATTTGTGGTTTTATGGTGCTTAAGTTTTGTAGAGGCATTGTCAATCGTTCTCAATAATGTTACTTTTATTTTGTGTTACCTGTTGGGGTGCATGAACCATGACGTGGCCATTAGCCGGCGGTATGATGAGTTGTTGTCCAGGCAGCATCGCAGGGTGAATGAACTGTTGCTTGGCAACCGGTGACGTATCGTGGTACGAAACAGGCGTGTTTAAGTGACAAAACGTTGGCACCCAGATTGCTGAGGCAAGCTGCGAAACATAGTTTGTTATTTTTTGCCTAAAATTGCAGTGAAGGTTCCCCAAATAGCTCTTTCTATGTAATTCGTCGATTTTTGCTTGTAATGCTAATTTTGCTGATAAAATTGATATTTTCATTACGATTTTGTAAGTTTTAACATGACTTCTTCGGTAAAACCATATTAGTGTTTTTGCTGCAGTGCTGGACAGCCTAAAGTAGCAGAACAGGAAAACTGAACGGTTATAGGTCACCGAGTCAAGCGGCCCCAATTGAAAGCCGTCCGGAAATGGACGTGCATCGATTAAATGGTTCCAGGAGTCCTAGTGGATTTGCATATGCGCTTGTATGAACTATACTAGCAGAAAACGTAAAATCCTCGACATTTTGTAATGTTTTTGAACTTAAACAGGGTTATCTTATTTATGTGTACTTAAAGCGAACAGATTAAAGTTTGAAAGACCATAAATATTGCATTGGGATCTTGTACACAAAAAAACACATTGTAGAATAATTTTACGGGTAAGTGCTTGAAACATTATTGGTAACTACAACCTCGTTTCTTAAATGTCTGAAGATTGATAAATATTGCTAAAAGGTACTTAACAAGAAGGCCAGATAAACAACCTACCTGCGTTTCCATTTTTTGTGTGCTTGGGCGTACGGCTTGAGCTTGTATAGCAGACAATCGCTTGCTGTTACCAACAATCTCTCAAAAATGCAAGTTTTACTCCTACATATACGCGTGATCCGACACACTGGAAAACCTGCACACAAACAGAGCGGCCGTGAACAACAGGATCATCTCTCTCGGACCAAATTCTCCGACCTACTCACGGCCCTTCGTTTATTTCCCCCAACAAACAGTGTTTATACCTCGTCGTATACGTCCTGTTGTGATGCACAAGTAATTAACTTAAGCCTGACATGTTCTGAAAACTGCAGCGCCCGATAAATGTGCCTTTTACAGCATCGGAAGTACTAGCGGTCTCTCGTATAATGTCAATCGGTCCCTGATTGGCGCTGGGACTCAACCCTCTCTTCCAATTTTAGCATGCTGTCCTGGTCTGTATGGTCAGGGCGTCGTGTGGGGGCCCGGTGGCCCGAAAGAAACTTGATACTTTAAATTCGCTGAGTTGCTTGTCACAGTCATATCACCTCACAAGGGTGGCTTTGTTGTGTGCTTGCGGTGACCTTAGCATGACTGCCGGTTTGCAAACATACTTAAAACCCTGAATAACAAACATGTGTGCTATCAAGCCTACCGATTTGGAGTACCATAGCGATGCATACAAAATGTCAAAGCCAATTCAAATTCAAACAAAATTTCGACAAATGCAATTAAAGTAAGATAACTATCACAAACCAAAAAGTTACAATAAAATGGAAAACGATGAAAAATGGCTCTCAAACCATTGATTGTTTTAAACTTTTCGCACACAAAAGCAGATTAGTTCGTGAGCATACACAACAACATAATGATGCATCTAAATGCCTTTCTAACCAATTCTAGTTCCAAGATCAACACAAGCCTGGGTGATTTAATTCTGTATCGCAGCTAAAGATACCTACATGCTGTTGCTGTTTATGTCCCTACCGTCTGCGCCTCTTCTGATCTTAATATACTGACAGAGGCGAATATCCGGGTCTGTTTTAAATACACGGCAAGCGATTCAAATTAGCTCCGACATCTGACAAGGACGTTTCTGTTTACGGTTAAACCCTGCTGCCCATTTTTCACGCCGAAGCATGTGGTAACGTGTTACACATGCTATTCTTGTCTGTTGAACAACTGAAAAGCCTGTTTCGTATTTTTCCACCTTCGATGACATTTAGGGATAGTTTATGCGTTATTTCAATGCACGTTTGTTTGCGAAAGTAGATGTTGTACTGCCTTTTACCAATTTAAACTAAACAAATACTCCTGTGTTTCACTATTCACAGCTTTATTACTTTCATTTGCCAAAGCACCATATCTTGGTCGTGAGTTTACGACTTTTTTCTACTAACACACAACAGGCGATAAGCCAACCCAAATGTACACATGCCACCCGTGCTTATCCAGATTTGAAACATTAATGGGAACCGCCATTACCGGTCAAAGTTTACATCCTTGTCTCTCTCTAAATCCGGTGACGAACCTTGAGATATAATCTGCGTAGCCGCATTTTGCCATGTCTACCTCAGCGAGTCTGAAAAACGCTCGCAGTTTGATGGACTTCTTTTTGTCTGTTTTTAGTTGCCAAACTCACATAATTTGTTTTCATGCAGTTGGCCGGAGCGGTTTGGTTGATGCCGAACATTAAATTGTGATGTTTCAAAACATGGCACCCACATTTAACTTGTAGCTGCCAGAAACCATATATAGCTCTTCTGGCAAGTTATTTGCGTATCGAAGAAGTTTCGGCGTCCTATTCTGGTTGTCGTTATCTGATAAATGGCTACATTAGCTTTACACGGCACCAACATTTTGATACTTTCTTGTCACTAAGCAACGTGCGCACTAAACTGTTGCTTTCTATTTCTTGTTTTTACCATAGCTATAGGCGCAAAAGGGTGAGCTTTGACAGCATATGTTGGGTACGGCGGTGGTGTATACAATACCACGGGGATACGCAGGATAAATTCCTCGAAACACTTTGCGCACTTCGATATACGCGTTTCTATCGCAATATTCCGCGGGCGCCGAAAGCATTGATTGCGTCTGCTATCCGATCAATAAGTGCTTTCGAATTTACCCATTTGTACCGCGAATTATGACACGATTTGATACACAAGACAACCTCGAGGCGTTCTGTGTCATAAATTAGGCAACACGTCAAGATGTAATGGTGCTTACACAGTCCAATTTTGTGATGTTTAATGGTTTGTGTTTGTTTAAAAATGCGAAATCCACAGTGAAAATACGTGACCTCTACATTCAAAAAGGCAATATTTTTGTCTTGAGCTTTGATTTAATTACCCAAGTGTATCAGGCAACAATTTTGTGCTTGGAAATGTTTATTTAAAGTGCTCATCCTGTATATCTCATGCGGTTTTAAAATTCAACTATAAAATTTAAAACTCCTGTTATACATACAGGTGACATTATGGGTGTGGTAAACTACTTTACTTGTCAGCATATAACACACAATGTATATTATGTCCCGGGCATGTGGTGGAGCTCGAAATTGGTGCTTCACTCCGATAGTACAAGTTAGAATAGGAAACATACAAAAAAACGATTTAGGTCCGAAAAAAAAAGATTTGTTAAAGAGAAATTACGTCTCGACCTGACAGAATGACGCATTAAGTCATTTTTATTCAAATAATGTCTGAACTTGTAGCCAAAACCCGACCCGGTCCACAACTGTGCCACACAAGTTCGAGCTAAAAAAATTGATTATTTGTTTCACAACAGACATTAACGTCTTTGGCGTTTATTTTCCCTAATCCGCTGATCATCACGATAATGATTCCATTTTCTCTTGATGACGTCTCGCACGAGACAGCTCAGACATCCGTGTAAATAAAATCCGCATCACTTCGGAGCTAATACCCATCACCGAACGCCCCTGATGACTCAGCGCAAAATTTGTATTAGTAGTTCTCATCTTTTTAAAATGAGTGCCATTCTTCGACGATTCGGTTACGGTTCAGCCATAACAAGCAGTTTAATATCACCTAGCAGGGTGTTTGGGAACGTAGACGCAAGATTATCCAAAAAATCTTGAACTTCATTATGGAGCTACGCGTCGCATGGTGAAAAAAACCTTACAGTTTTCCTATACCGATCGGCGAACCCATCATGTGGACCACTGACAGAACTCGTAGCCGTTTTTTCCTGGGGTGATATCTACCCACCGTGACCGCCGCCTTATCTCTTTCGTGTCGTAATCCTTTGTCGCCAGCGTGAATCACCTTAATCTGTAATTACCGAACTGAGATCATTCTTCGCCGCCGTCGCGCCCAATGTCACGTGACGAACCCACAGGCGCCTGGGTTATGAATATTTTATGCCGCGTAGAATGCCAGCCCCGGAACCCTCGTACGAAACAGGATACCCACCCTATTTCATGATGTATGTACACCTCCACTTTTCGTTTCAATCCCTGAGCAACATGAGCCTCATGATCCTGTACAGTTTAATCCACCCCCAAAACAGCAAACCACTTTATGCGCCAAACCTTGCGACATTGAACACACGCTCTTGGTGAATTGAGTTTAAGCCATGTCCTGTCACGTGACAAAAATGACCGCCGGAGAGCCTGGTATTGAAAGTGACTTCTAGCAAACACATTTACGGTTTTTCGGCGTAGCGTCTCTACAGTTATCACATCCGATCAGCACAAAGTGAACTTTGAGAGCTTTATCGTGCAAAGATCGATTACTTCAACAGTTAAACGAAATCTTTGTTTTGTAAGATTTCTTGAGAAAGGCTATTCATGCATACCATTAAGATGCATGTATTAGCAAGTACTACTTGCTTTTAGCTTTGAACTTTACATAAGATTAACAAAGAATCCATGTGGCACCAAACCTTTCACTTAAATATAACTGACTGAAACGTCTGTGTCTAAAGATAGTTCACACCCAAGCCGCTCACCTTATTTCATGTGTCATCTTCAGCCACGACAATATGACTTTGACAACGTGCATTTGTTTACGTTTTCCTCCTTGAAACGCACGACTAACATCCTGCGAGTGAGTCACCGTCGCCATTGGCAACCGAGCGTGCAACCGAAGGTCCCTCACCCCAGCAGTGACGTCACAATCTTAATCGCCTCTCTGTTTACTTTCCCCCCCAAACACCAAGTTTTCCGTGTGAAAATCGAGACGCGTGCGCCATGGGTCGGATCACGTGATTGATAGGAACTAATGAGGCGTGACGACTGAGGTGGCGATGAGTCAGTGTGGGCCGGTTTTTTTTTCTGCAGCTTTGCGAGATCTTAATCGTCGCCAGCGGAAGCCGAAAACCGCATGAGCGAAACGCAAAATGTTGTTACGTGCGTTTTGGGCCAAGGTGACAAACAAAAAGTGTGGTCACAAGTGCATATATGTGCCAAGTGTGCAAATTTGTTGTGTGAAGTGCCTGTGTGCATACGCACCACTAAAACAAAAGTTATATTGTTGCTACTGTTGTTGAATGTAACCATACAAATTTTCGCGCTCCCCGTTCTCGTAATTTCGGCTGGTAAACAGGGTAGAGAATAGGCCGGAGGTAAACCTTTGTCACCTTAATGCCAATTACCGCCCACCTTCATGTTTTATTCATTCTAATTTGTCCGAATATAATACCGATAAAGCGTAAACGACGTTTCCCTCCATGCAGGCTGGCGCTTTTACCCAATTATAAAGAGTGCTTCGTTGTTGCAACCGTTGCAAAACCGGTTTCAACAACACAAATCATTCTAGTTTATAAAAGAAAACGTGAGCAGTACTTGGTACAATTTCACGACTCTACACCAGAGGTGTGCAACCTGCGGCCCGCGGGCCAAATGCGGCCCTTTATTAAAGGTTGTGCGGCCCGCAGAGACCCTTGGATTTCAAATGTCCGGGCAAACGAGTATAACTACTATATATTTTTGAGCAAGATTAATGCGCCCGATGCTATTTTTCTGTGACCTGGCAATATGTGGCTAGAATCAAATGCGAATTTAACTGGTAGTTAAGCATATTTGGTAAGCAACAAAGAAAAATCACCTTGTGTAAAACACAGGTGCGGCCCGCGATCTAATTTTGGCAATCGTATTTCGCCCCACAGTAACAAGGGTTGCACACCCCTGCTCTACACGACTGAAGAGGATATACTAAAAAAACGATACACTTTAGCTCCAAAAATCCCATCGACCACAATTCACGACTGTTTTAGAATATCATGGAATGCACATTTTTGCGTTTGCACCCTATTCTACCTGCTTGTTTGATGGTTAAAGCGTTGGTATAGTTTCTGTGCAGCAAACAATATGTGCTCGATTTGCGACTGCTGAACTCCAAAAAATCAAGCTAAATCACAGTAGGCTAGGTTTCTCTGAATAATAACTGTAATACGTTCTCCTCTTTTAGCTCAAAATATATGCATCTTTATTCTAGGCTGACAATGTAGAACGCACAGTTGATAAGGCTGTAGCGCATCGTTTGGAAAACAGAATTTTGAAGCCGCGACTATTGTTCGTAAGCATGAGTTATAAACTCATAAACCTACGACTCTTCCGGAACACTTTGCCACACTATCATTTACGCAAATGGTTCCTGTAACAGCTTTGTCCTAAGACCTAAGCCTTCGACAAAAACCGCGCATATTGTTCGCCATATTGTATTTATGCTCACCGTTTGCTTCGGATTTCATAATACACAACCTTGTCACCTACCTTAGAATGCTTCCGAACTAATCAGAGCAAGAACAGGGCCAACATAAACGTGTGCCGATAATCACTGTAAAGCATCCATAACTGTCAGTCGGGCGCTTCTTCCTTTAAACCAGGCTCCTTCGCTCTAAGCCCCTGCATAAGCAAACACTCCAGGCAACTGAAGAGGCTTATATCATCACACGCGAACGGCCTAGGATAAATATTATCGACAATATTGAACCTCGATTGCCACTTGCGCTTTCCATCCGAGAAGAGCTTTATTAAAACCAACGTTTTTGAGGTGCATTGTTTTGCCCATCAGATTTATTATTCTTTCCCACTTAAAGATTTTCGAATTCTTTGAAGACGCAATCGCTTGCTTTATAAGCCTGGGATTTTATGATTCTTGACAAACTCTTTGATGCGTCTTCCATTTTGTTAACCCCGCAAATACGACCCAAAGTGCTTGCTAGCGCTTTATCGACTTTTTATAACAAATATTGAAAGACAAACTTGTCGCACATGTAAGAGTTACTAAAACCAAATATTGGCTAAATGAATCTCGTGTTATTAATATCCTGGTCCAAAGAACCTATTTCTTGTCAAAACCAACAATTTTGGCCAGCAACTACATGCTTGACATTTTAGGCTAACACATCTTTAAAACAACAACCTACAAAACATTGCTGAATACTTATGATATTACAGCGTGACTATCAAAGGCTATTTTTAATACATATTTACCTTCCACGCAATGCGTGTTTAAAGTGATCAACGTTTTTACGACACATCAACATTTTCTTATCACAGCCGCCCAGACAAACTGATCAACAAGAGGAAACATCGCAAACACGCAAGCGATTTACACACAAAGAAGTAGCGAACCTGGAATTTAATTACCAATATGCGGCCGCCACAGGTAAGCTACTAAACTACCACCTTCACGAAATGTCGATGTGTAATTAAACGCCATTCAATATCACTGTGTACCACTTCGCGATTACCATTCTTTCGGATGCCTTTTACCGAAAGTGTCAAAATTTCATAGTTGGTCATAAAGTATGCTGTTTCCTACCATTTTGTGAACCGGTTTCTGTTTTTTGTTTCCGCCCCCTATTTTGTTGTAATATCTGCTCTATTTACAAACATGTAGACCACGTTTGTTTCAGTAGACCGCGTTTGTACTGTATTTTGATTCTGCTACGTTTCTTATAGCGCTTAACCACACATTCAGGTCATTAAATCTTGTGTAGTAACATCGTTCGCAACGAAAGTTTTTCAAAACCCTTACTAGTTTAAGAAAAAAAACATTGCGATTTTCAGACAGTCTGAATAAACAGAAAAGCATATAAGCAAAGTCGAATCAGTTATCCTAACACAAGGACTATATAGTCCAACACGCCAAAAGCTTTTCTGCGTGGTTCTGTTTATGGCACCTGCGCTTATTTCTCCTGACAAATCCTAAGGTTTTTTTTAAACAACACAGAACAAGTCACTAGTTTCAGTGGAGCTCGCATTGGTGCCACACTAACATACTGCAAAAGCTTGTGTGGTGAAAGGCGCATCTGGCCAATGAGTGTGTAACCTGGTAATCCATATTTCATAAGCCGTCGTTCGTTGTCGGAACTCACCTATTATTCATGAAGATTCGCGTCATTACACGGTTACCCGCGATAAACAGTTTAAAAAGAGAACGAAAGACCCCCAAAGCTATAAGTTAATCTAAAGCCCCAAACATTGAGATAATTGCGCCTTCGTGGATGACTGTATCAGATTTAGGTTTCCTTTATTTGCTATCTGCAGCACTTATCAAATGTAGGCCTACTGCTCTAAACGCCCAAAGCAACAAATACACTTGTTTTGTTAAGCAACGGCGATTTTTGCAACACCTGGATTTAAAGTTATAACTTGTTGAAAACTGTCAACACGCTCATCTAAATGTTTAAATGATCAAGAGAAAGTCATTTTTGCCAGTTTTGTACACTTATATCACAGTCAGCTACACGCGAGTTCGTTTAACTCACTCTGTGCCAAGCTTTAAAGAAAACTCTTTAGTTACTACCTTTTCGCAAAGACGAGTTATGAAACAAGACATGTGGTGGACTGCGTTTCTACACACAACATAATTTTACTTATTTTTAAACCGGTCCTAACCTGCATACCCTATAGTTGCATACTTATTATGTGGTATTCTGACAGGCACAAATCAAGTTCAGATGTGTTCATGCCCGAAGCCGAAAGTGTACTTGTGGTTATGATTGGTTGAAGGTTGAGTAGCCAAGGGTTGTCCCTGCATTGCCCCCGCTTATAAGGCCATGGGTTTTGGGCCACGGTTTGGTAAACACAAACGCACCATGAAAGTCTTTTTTACTATCTAAATTATCTTTTACTATCTATCTAAACCTCGTTTAAGAGTGGGCCCAAAACTTGCATGGCCTATAACGCAAAAATATTTTGTTAATTTTGTTTTGGGGTTTTATAAACAAGGTACTTTTCAATCACCTAAACCGATGCCCAAATTTTACTATTGCACACTGGTAATTTGGCTCAGATAGTCTACAGCCCAGTAGAGAGCGGAAAAAGATGAAAGTTATTTGCGGTGTTGAGATATGACGATAGATCGCAAGAGTTTACGATCTGAATACAAACGTATTAAAACCACAACTGTGTTTTACAACAGCACGGTAAATTTTCCCGCCTTGTAGCGCTTTGTACAACATACATGCGGTCAATTCGATTTCCACGAAGCTATTTGGATTACAATATCAAAGCAAAACCTTAAATTTAAACACTCCAATATGTGCGCTTTTGTGTTCGATCCTATGAGTTTTATGTAAACCTGTGTGATGGGCAGTGCAGTTGAGATATTCAAAGAAGTGGTTTGAAGTCTAAATACCCACATCCGCAAAACACCCAACAACATTATTGTTGTTAGCCCCATTGGGATATTTACTGTTATATGAAGGCAGTTACAAAATATATTGACGCTTAAGTTTGGATAGCAACATAAGTGATTTCACCACTATATGTAATTTTCAAATGTACTGGGATAGAAGTATTGTACAAAATAATACAACAACGTATTCTATCAGTTTTTAATGCAGCCCCCATACGATGCTCTGAGAAAAATATGCATGGCGCTGACAGTGGAATGGCAAAATCGTGAACAACGCAACGTTATAATTTATGGCTTCCCGAAATTGCTGACGCTTGCACAGAACTCCCTTTTGGGGAATGCCAATCGACTCAGTGCGCTTAAACTAAGTATCTTGCAGAGGGGTTTGTTTAATCAAGTGCGAATTCACGTGAACAATCGCGCACCGTTAACCCGGATATAGCTGTGAAGACAAATCGTTGAATATAATCGACATTTAAAGTTTATCTATAGGTGTAAGTAACACAATTATTTTCTCGGTTGTTTTTACGCTGTTACCGGTTTTATCTGTGCTGCGTTCTTATATCTTTTATACTGCGTGTGTTTTAGTCGGTTTTGTGCGCAAGGCTTTCAGTTGTGTAACAATCGTGTATTAAGGGGCAGCACTATCAGCCTTTTCTATTATGCTGCTTTTTTACAAACTTAGACGATGCGTTTATAGCGAACATATCTGTCTTACATAAGAAATCTAAAAAATTTAAACGTAGACGTAAATGTTTACAAACAAGCGTAAATCTGTATAAAACTCTTAAGTTGTAGGCTATAGGGGAAAGACAAGCGAAAATCAACTTTTTAAGCAGTCGTTAAAAGTAAATATAATTAGCTTTCTACCTACTGTTCATGAAAAACAGTCGGTACAACCAGATAGGGTAAAACTCTGTTATGAAGTGAATAATATTATCCGTGGTGTCGATTGACCAGGGGGAAATCGCATGACACAGATCGATAAGTTGCCGCGATTATATGTCTGCGGATTGCCCACGCAAAATGAATTATTCATCGTTGAACACGACCCCACACACAACACCTCACTGACAATCACTGTCTGTGCTTTCTGTACTCGTTTTTCAAAATTAGATAACTGTACACCAGACAGAAATTTACCTTTACTATGCGTTTTTGTCGAATGCAATATCTTTTTTATTGTTAAGTTGCCCTTAATGCATTTTTGCATGGTTTGCGAAAATGACATTTTTGACCCACATGCTAACACTTGATATCTTACTTATGTTTGCTTTTCTTTGTGCAAAAACTCCGACATCGTGAATTGCTATTTTTGTAGCAACAAATATTCGTTGCAGACCGCCCTGAATAAAAGAATTAAACCGATATCTGGTACCTGACCACATTCCTAAATCATGCTGCAATTTCACATGCTAACTAGCTCAAAAAACAACACTGAGTTACAAAGCCTCGAACGGTGTGTTCAAGTTTTGTGACACGAGACATCTCGAAAGCAGGAGTGTGTCTTCTTTATTGCCTCAGGTCTCATTTGGCTCAATAATGTTTACGCTGTCCTCGCCTTTGCTTCAGCGAAAAGGCGCTCATCGTCACCGTCAACAAACAATTAGAATTAAACTTTTTCCGAGCGGACCAAGCCTTGATAATCCTCGATCGCAAACGGAAAGACGTGAACCGCCTTGTCACTACTTATAAACAATCTGGACTTTTACTTTGTGTGATGGCTCGCAAGGGCGCTGCAGTTTACATACACTGTGACACGAGATCTTAGTCGATCATCCTTTCTTCACGTAAACATACAAACTTGAGCGCTTGTAGTTTACATTATTTCTAAAAATGCACGCAAACTAAGTATTTCCCAAGTCCAAGCCTGCGGACCTAGTTTCTTAAAAGGTTTTTGTTTCACCTTACAAAACAACTTTTTTTACAATTTTATGCTTGTTTTATTGTCTCAACACTTTTATTAGTCAGCGAAGAGGTTAAAGTGAAAAAAGACTGTAACTAGTAGAAAACACTGTAGCCTACTAATCTAAGAGCGCAGTCTTTGTTAATCTATTACACCGCAAGATTCGCTCAAGCTGTTCATAATTACGTGTGCAATCGACTACATTCCATTCGACAACGCTTGCTACAGGCAGATATATCAGAGTTTCGTTCATTACACGGAGTTTCAGGCTCCCATCAGAATCGATGCGGTCTCGCGGGATAGGGTATTCCCCGCACTGACCAATAATTAGCTTTGAATGTGACAGGCACTTCGCCGCTACTGCGAGTTCAGAGTTCATTATCATCGATTGGTCATCGGAGCACGAAAATGTCCCCCTTTGAGCAATATTTATTTTTTTAGCGCACATCAAAGACAAAACACGTTGCTTTTAGGTAAAGGTCAGATTTTTATTTTGATAATATGTCATTTTCATCGTGCATTGGTTTTATGTAAAAGTCTATCATTTGTATTGGGTTTGCTTGACCTGGTAGTTAACGCAGATGCTTATTTCAGACTTTTGAAATAATGGCCATTTTTTTACCAAATGTTCTGTATTGATTCTAAACTGCCTATAGCTATTTTACTTGTCACGTTCTGTTTTTACGGGTAGCTTAGGCTAAATATTCGGACTGACATTCGAAAGTTTCTTCACAGCAACAAACTCGTACTCTGATCGGCCTTTCCTTTTACATTTATTTCTTCTCAACAACCTTATTCAAATAAAATGACAAAAAAGAATTAATTAAAGTCTAAACCAAGACAAGTTACACACCAGATGTGAATGCTGTTTGGGCTATACTTAATACGTTTGAATACAAAAGCAAAATTTAACTCTATATTACTTGACCAGTACAATGTCCTAATCTTAATATGTTTGTTTGCCGAAATAGTTTTTTTACTACGTATTTTGTAAACATCCATTTCATTCTTCTGTCATTTCGGCTAAGTAACTATAGTCGTTGTTGTAATTGTATTATAGCACCGGTTTCTCAAAATGTAATTGCGTTTTCAACTTATTGTTTCAAGTCTTAGCATTCGCCACGTACACCATACGAGGCAAAACTTCACAAAAAAGTGTCAGATTTCTTGTCATTTATCACCGAGCTGTCGTCTATGTTTGCCTCCCGATGAGTCTCTGTGTTGGTTGACAACAGCGCGAAATCGCTTTTGTGTTTTTGTCATCCGTGCGTTATAAAATGGCACATGGTAAAATTGGGCACTAGAAAATTGTTCCCTATGTCGTCTTTTACATTCATCTATCATACTTTGCGATCGGCATTAAAACTCTTCACTAAAAGCGCTTGTTTTTTTATGAAGCAAGCTGCAAAGTGGAAGAAGGGCTCTTTTCAGATAGGGCGTAAAAATTGCTTTCAATCACTATTAGCTTTATCCAAGTATGTTTTAACAAAACTATGTCCAAACACATTGCAACTGATTTATTATTAAACATCTTGTGTCAGTCAATATAACCAATATTAGGCTACAGAGACATAATTCGAGACGAATGTCCCTCGGGAAGTGTTCGCAAGTCAGTCCTTTGGTGACTAACCTTGGTTGTTCTGATGTGTTTCATGGAAGCAAATCCGAGGCATGATTGGCATTTGGCTCGGGGTCGACTTTGTGGTTTTTAATGTAATTTTGCTTTCAACGCTCTGTCATGCAGTTGACAGAGTCATGGGGGTTAAGCACGCGGTTCAATTAACACAGGGAGCTTAGGGCTCTTGTATTGATGTTTTTTGTTGTGGTCAGCCCTAGTCGTAAACACTTGGAGTTTAACCACCATAAGTTCAAGTTCTGCTACTTGTCTATAAACAGAAACTTTTGGTCTACGCTAATAAAAATAATTAGGTCTGAAACGCTAAAAACAGTATTGAGTATTTTTATGCACATACAATGGCCAAACCAGGGTCGTGCAACCTTTATCACTCTGGGGCCAAATACAATTAGCAAGATAAGATCGAGGGTCGCTTCTTTGAATAACACAAGGTGATTTTACTTTGTTGCATACCAAATATGCCTATATTGAGTTAACAGGTAAAAGTAAAATTCACATTTAATTCTAGCTGCATATTGTCAGGTCGCAGAAAATAGCACTGGGGGCATTATTCTGCTCAAAAATATATAATATTTCGACTCTTTTGAAAGCACATTTAAAATCCAAGCGCCTCTACGGGCTGCACAAACATTAATCAATGGGTATAAGCATTTGGTCCGCTTGCAACAAGTTGCACACCCCTGGTCTAAACAATTGCACATCACCAAACAATATAACTTTATTAATGATATATCAAAAGATAACATGCAGTTGAAATTCACTTTTTCCAATTCAACTAGGTATGTTAGATAACACTAGGTCAGCAAAGAAAGTTTAGTACCGAATGATGCACACAGAGCCCTAGGAGGAAAAAAATGAGCTTGAGCGAAACATTATCAGCCCCTTTTGGAACGCTAATAATGCCTTGATGAGCCTAATTTGTAGTTAAAACAGTGCTAACTTGCTATACTCGACAATCAGAATAAAAATTTTCAGATTCAAGCTACAATAAAAAAAAAACATGCAGAATTCCCCAATCTATTATTAAATTTGATATGAACCTTTTTTGAACTCATATGGAGTTCGGTGCGGCTACACCCTCCTTTCGTAGGGCCTGGATGTACACTCACTGTTTCGTTTCGAGGCCTATTTCATAAACAGTGTGATTTTGTGATCTTTCTCAAACTTGTTTCGCGTTGCTGTTTTGTTTTACCGTCAACTTTTGAACCCAAGGACGTTTTTGCTGATTAGGCTACTTTAACTACTTAAAAAAAACTATATAGGCTACATCGGTTGATATTATAGGCCTATGCAGGCTTGAATTTTGTGCACCGCGTTTCATGCATTGGATTACATCTCAATGACAATTTTGCACAGGCATAAAGGCATAATTCCCTAGCAATAACCAACCATAGGGAACAAAACACGGTTCGTGTATTTAATAAATTTTAACCATAGGGAACAAAACCTTGACGGTTCGTGTACTTTAATTAATTTTAACGCATACTTACCATCATTATTTACTAATCATATCGTCTTGATCCAGAAAAAATCTGCGAACGAACACTAACATTTCAATCAGAGGAGTGTTTCTGTCGGGCCATCGTTTTAATCAGTATCGGAATTTTCATCCATCTTTTGAATTTCCCGATTACGACCTTTATTTATGCGACTTAAATCCAAGTTCGTGTCACTGCTTGATCCCTTCAAATTCCGAAGAAGGCAATCTAAGTCGGATTTCTGACTGTCCGGCTTGAAATGTGACAGTGGTTCTTAATAGTGATGCACCGAACCCGCCTAAAAAGGTTCGGGCCGAAACCGAATATTCGGCCATGAGGCCGAATAATTTCGGCCGAATCAGGCCGAACCTAAAATCCCCGTTTTGTGGATGGTTTCGACTGAACCTTGTGTTATTGATGCGAGTGAACTCAATTTTGACAAACTAAAATCACTTTCACAATGGGTAAACTTTGCTAAACATCTAATATTTTGCAGACAACGTGGCTGGTATTTCATAGATACAGCAAAAAGTTAATTAATGATGTTTCGTATGGGCGTAAATGAAATTTTAAGGCCTCAATTCCATGCAATAAAAAAGTTCGGTTTCGGCCGAATTTTCAAAAAAGTTCGGGCCGAAACCGAAACATTGGAAAACAGCGGTTTCGGCCGAAATGTTTCGGCCAACCGAAACTTCGGTGCATCACTAGTTCTTAACCTTTTCTTTACGGTTTTGTGACAAATTTATGACGTTACAGAAGGTTTACGTCACAAAAAGCAGGCTCATCTTGGCCAAACTCAAATTAGATATATATAATAAATCATTTGGGCCGGAGCTATTTTGTATCCCAATTCCATTTTTTGCTTTTGCTGCAAATTTATTTCGTCAGTAGGCTACTTTTGGGACCAAAAGTATTTTGTATTGATAACGGTCCCAGAGTTGTAAGTCGGGCCGGGTTCGGGCTTGGCTTTCTGCAAAAAAATGGCTTGATTCGGGCCTGACTTCACACTCTGTGTCAGTATTTTTTCCAAATAAGTTTAATTAGCTAGTTGCTGGACTTCACCTATAATGCCCAATGGCACAAAAACGCCATGTTAAGACCATTGTCTATTGTGTTTGTTGTCTTTCCGGTGACAACTTTGGGTAGGCCTTTCAAACAAACTTTCGGGACTAAACGAGCTTCTCCAAAACGTTTTGTGCTCGGGTCGAGTTTCAGGTTTGTACTTCGGATTCGGTTCCAATTTCAGGCCCGTTTTTAACTCCAAATGGTCCAGCTATCCTATATATAGACTATAGTCACAGTAGGTTATATCGTTGCAGAAAAAAGTTACGTTTTGTTTAACTTTACGCGGGAATGTAATATGCTTTAGTTTTCATTCAGAGTAAACATCAATTTCATTAACACTTTAATTGGATTGTCTGACACGAATAAAAACTTAATTTTCTATTGTTAGTTCCAATTACATGCTAAATTTCAAGATTACAATATTTAAAACGCCAGCAGGAATTTCGAACATCTTTCAAGACGGCTTAAAATGTAAACTCAGAGCAGCCTTTGTGGTTGCATTGACGTCACGGCGGTTGTAATTTGCAATCTGGACCGACGTTGTCAGAAAAGATCTGTGTGTGTGGCAATGGTTTTGTACCTGGATCGGCTAGACGAAAAAATTTCAGGCGTGGTTCAAATTTTAGGTCCAGATGTTAAATAAACATGTTACAGATTTACTGGTCATTGTTTTGCAACCCTTCTTAGCAACCTGTGACCCCCTTCTAATTTTCTTTGAGGTTTTTACTAAGTTAAACACTCACTTCAGGCAAAGGGAAATTAAACTTGCTTGTCCTCATATCGGTTAACTAGTTACAAAATACTGACATGCTTCATCTAGTAAGCAATCATGCAATATCCAATATAAATGCCTGTTTTGTCGTTAGTTTGCCGAGCAGTGTCAAATGCGTTGGGCATATTATTTTCAGCATAGTCACGTAATAGGCTACAACATTTATTTTTCTTGCGACATACGAAACAAGTTTGAATAAAATTGTCAGATTATTCTTGGTGATCTTTATTCTGTTTTATTGCTGACAAAAACATTTTAGTGGTTATCTTTTCTTATCTTTTGCGACCCACAATCAAATAGCAAACAGGGTCGCAACCCATAGGTTGAAAGCCACTTTAAGTAACGTTCTGTTTCACCGAACCAAATTTTGCATCGTTTAACACAAAGTGTTTTCTTTTTTTCGGAGATAAATATTATCTTTTTCACATATTCTAGCCCCAAGTTCTCTGCACAGATGTCGTTTACATTGAAAGCTAGGTACAAATTTATTCCAATCACGATAAAAACAGAGTTTTAAAGTTTTGCGCATCTCTTAACGGAATTATATCGCATCAACAACCATCTTATGCCGTATTCACATTTGTACAACAGTTTTTTTTTTCGAAAACAGTGGCTAATCAGATAAAATCTACACACTACAAATACTGTACACAGAAATAAACGATTTCTTTTCACTACTGTTATTTAGTTTCAATCAATAAATTATGATAGCAAATTATGGACATCTAAAAAAGAGTTCAAGTAAACATTTACCAGAAAACGTAAAATATTATTTATCCTAGGTCAATATAAAAGTTCAGGCTAAAAGCATAAAAAACCACGGCATTTAGATGACTAGGGTGTCCTTTCGTCGACGAAGTACTCAGGGCCAATCGGTCCAGGTTCATATGTGAAAAACATGAGTTTGTTGCTGTCCATAACCGGGATAACAATCTCCATGAATCCGTCATGGTTAAGGTCGTCGATAGCAAGCGCGCCCACAGGTCCTCGTGCTCTATAGATCTGCAAGAAGCAAATGTCGCAAAATATTACAGTGGGGTATTTCATGCAAACCGAAGTAAACACCTCTCGATGAATTGATTAAAGGGGGTAAATTGAGTTTTAGTATGACAAAGGGGATTACTTGCTATTTTATTTTCAACTAAACCAGTGGTTCCCAAACTTTTTAATATTTTTTTCTAAACGGTCACCTTGCCATTATTTCGAGGGCTCGCGGTCCTTAAGCCTAAATGTGTATTTCATAAAAACAAAAGTTTATTGCAGGATTTTAGCCAGTTGTGCAAAATTGCGCATAATAATCATCCAAGGACAGCATGTGACTTCACAAACAGGACAAAAACATTACGATTGTGCGCGAACAATTGCATTTATTATAGCTGTCATTCAATAAAGGCCATTGTTTAGCAATGGAGACAGTCGATTCTCAATTCTACTTTGATTTAAACTTATTTAGTGGTACAAATTGACGCCAAATAAGATTATAGAATTACTTCAATCGCCTCGCGGTCCCCTCAAAATTGCCTCACGGGCCCCTAAAGGACCGCGGACCCCAGTTTGGGAACCGCTGAACTAAACAAAGCATTAAATAGAATTTGTGCATGTTCTAACAGCAAGTCAAGATTTCTGTTTAGCCAGTGTTTACCCTTTTTAGGTCTTGCATGCAATACTTTTGGCTTTCCCTAGACATTTATGGGCCCAATAAACATATAAACTCATGAAAAACTGCGCAGTTGAAATATATTTGATGACGTTTCATGGACTTATTTACGTCCGTGAACTGTGGGTAGGTAAATCACTGATCAATGTAAGCCCTACGGCTACACAATACACTAGGATTTGAATTTCGTTTACAACCACTTCATATAATAACATAGCATACTAGGCTATATCAACATAAAGACGTGTAAAGAAAAATATTACCATAATTAATTTTTACTTACATCGTGGCTGATGTATTCCCAGTCATTCGTTTTGCGCGAACTTGGAATAAGAACGTAAACTCTCCCGTCGTTGTCCCCGGAAACTATAATAAACGGCTTTTTCTTCCTGCAGCAAAATAATCACCTGTAACTTACCAATCGCCTTAAAACAGCTATTTTGTATTTTTTTGTTGCAGAAACCCTTCAATAACGAACAACCGATCTTTGTTTTTGTTTCTTTACATGGGAGAATTTCATCCACCCAAATGCTTATCTTATATCCACTTTAAACGTTTTTTTAACTGGTTAAAACCTTATAGGACGCTCTCTGGCGTAATTATCTATGAAGACAACTTTGAAAATGTAAGATTTTTTGTCTGTATATGGGATAAGCACCTCCAACCTTCCAGTCAATTCAACTTACCTTGATACGGCGGAGTGCAGCGCCACTGGGTGGAAGACCTTGATTCGCCCACCAGAGCCGAGATCGGGAAGTGGCATATCAACAGCGCCATCTATTAGCGTGTGACGACGCCACTTGCCATGTATGAAGTCGCAAGGGATTTCGTAGACGATCACTGAGCCCTGTTGCAAGCCGTGCCTGAAGTAACATACAAACTGGTAAAAATGAAGAACCTGTGGTTTTATTATCACAACGGTTGTTTCTTATTGGAAAAGTTGATGATTATTATAGGTCTTTGTGAAAAGGAGGAATGGCAACTGTCATATGTTTTATTTTTTGTCAATCAAACACAGCCTGAAAGTGGTTTAGATTTTGTTCAAAAATCTAGAACCTTTGAAACGTCTGCATGGGAAGTGGTGCTTGCCATTATAGTGCGCAACGGACATGTTTTTTTTAATCATTAGTCAAATTTAAATGTAAATACAAACTTCCTGCTTAGCTTATGACGCGCGAGTATTTTATTATTTGGCATCATATATTTTATTCTTTACTATGTAGCGTTGTACTTCAAGCAACTATGCAAATGGGATAAAATTACGCCAGCTTTAATTAAAAATTTAATGTAGAGGTTACTTTTATTAGTTCAGCTGTTTTACCTTTTCCTAAATCCGATTTTCTCAAGACCCTAAATTGCTGTAAAGTCCCTTTAATAGTAAACTCATTGGAGGCAAAAAGTTCACCATGGAAATATAGTAACACGTGACGCATTGCAACTGGTCAAAGTTAGAAACCAATAAACCTAATACTTGTCGGTCGTTGCTGTCAAAAAGACTTACACCCATGTTGAAACGATGACGTCATCTCTTCCGTCTGCGTTTACGTCAGCAATTTGCAGGTCATAAAACCATCCGTGATTGTCGATTACTCTCTCGTTAACTGCTTCCACATTCGACCAGTCTTCCTCCGGGTCTGTGGAGTCATTGAGAGAATAAATATGTTTTCGATGGAAATAAGCATTGACGGGGTCGAACGTAGGTCAAAAAACAATTCCAGCTGTTGTTTTGTGGAGCTTGAAACGCTGACGACGAAAAGCAGGGACCCCAAACCACATGGTTCAGGATTACGCAACCTCGCAAGCTTTGTGACCTGGAATAACCCGGACTAAAATTAACCTCGGGTCATACCGGCACGAATCGAGTCCGCAGCATTTACAAATCTTTGCAGTATACTGTGATAATTTCTGGGCTAAAAGCGCAACATACAAGCTTTGCCCGATATTTGGAGCTAAACGCTTGAAAATTTACAACGAATATTGGCTCCGAAACCGGAACGTTTTATTTGAAAGTATACAGGTGGTCCTAGATAACACAATCTCGCCGATATTATGACCTGAAATAACCTTCACTTAAATTAACCCGGGGTCATACACGCACATAGACGAGTTTCAGCCTTCCTGATTATTGTACTACACAATTGATTTATGAGTTTGACAATAGTAAGTTTTAAGCTAAATACCGGAGCTTTAGTCCATGTTAATAATGCAGCATCTTTGGTGAGGAAATTGAGTTTTTCACATTCCACAAAACAAAGTGACAGTAGTACAAATATTTTACGTTTTTTTCTTAATAGAGATTTATAACAGTCACTTAATGCGTCAATACATCTGGATGCAATTTACCGTCGGTCCACACGGCGTAGAGTTTATTGTCCCAATAACCGGCTCCAATAATCACCAGTCGACTTTCTCCAGACGGCAAAGGAATTCTCAGTACACGAAAAGTCACATCTGGGCCATGGGTGATAGGATGAGCAGTCCAGCTGAAACGTAACGTAAAATTTGACTTTTTGGATTTAACGGACAAACCAAAGTACAGCAAACTTCGGTTGAAACAGATTCGGTTAATCCAGTCAATATTTTTTAAACGGGTCCGGATTAACAGAGATTTACTGTGTATAACCTATTATTTTTATAATCACTTAATACAGTATCTAAATAATTTGTGTTGTATTTGCCTCTAAACGTTTAGCCTGCGCCTATAGTTAAGTATAAATTTTGGATTTTCTGTAGTAAAACTTTACAACACCTTGCTAAATCAAAAAGAAAAAAAATACCATTATGCAACTCCGTATCGTTCATGCACCAAGTACAGGACATAAGCAGTGGTGGGATTCTGCCGGTTCGCATCGGTTTTATGTAGAACCGTCTGACGAAATTTTGTTAGATCAGTGAACCGGTTAGCATTGCTGGTTATTGTCAATGGACTTTTTGTAACAGACCCGGCTGAAAAATACGACTTTTGTGATAGAACCGGCTGACTTAAAAATGAATCCCACCACTGAGTTACGTAAAGACTGTAAGTTTTTTTTTACCTCCGTCTGCTAGTCCACAAAGACGAAAGACCCGGATTTTGCAGCCAAATTAGCTCCGACACCTTGACTGACCCTGGCATGACACGTGACCGTGTTGTCACAATGTCAGGCCAACCGTCCTGGTCCATGTCAACCCAGTCAATCATCGAGTAATACCAGTTCTTCGCATGTCCCGACTTGCCTTGCTTCGTAACTCTCACGTGACCGATTAGATCGCTCTCATTGGACGGCAGGGGAAGAAAGGTTATGCTGCCTCCTGATCTTTCAGGTGCATAATAAGTCGTGGTCATCCACCAATAGTCCTGCTGGCTATCGACAAGGATGTCGTCTGCAAAATATAAAATTTGGCATTAAAAAAACGTCGAAGAATTTAATTGTGATTAGTCAACCGATATTGCACCCACTTCGATATAGATATTTGCATACTTGATACATATTCGAAAAATGTCAGTATCTGTGAATTTCAAAGCATTAATAAATAAGACCGGAAGTAATAAATATGTGGTACATAACCAAAATTGTTATTTTGTACACAACAATGTAAATATATAACAATATTTTGTGGATTCGAATCTCATCGCTCGTTTGTGTTTTATGCGCTTAAGTATTTAAGGTCTACCAGAAGTTTTTTTATTGCCTATTATTTACACTTACTTTCAATCCTCCCCACAGCGTTGGGCCAGCCCATTGCCGAAGCCATCACTTCGGTTGTAAAGTTGTCCTCTCCTTTTAGCCACTCAGCGACGTGCTGCATCCTCAATAGCGAAACCTTTTTCCCGGTTTTGTTGAAGGAGCACACGGCCAAGTCCATGTTGCCAACGTTTTCAACCGTCTGCAAAATAACAAAGTTTAAAGCAGGTTAGTGGATTGGGCGTTGATTTTTACTATTGTAAAACTGTGTGTCTGCAACTTTTTTCACTATCTTTGGCTATTCTTTACATAAAAATCAATTTTTAGTTACCATAACCTGGCAATATAGGAGAAATGGCACATGGAATGCAGACGGAATGTCTAAACCAATGCTTGATTGCTAATTGTGCGATTTGTAACGTGTCAATTGTTAATTGGTCGACAAGCATGCGCCTCAAGGCCTGAGTTGTGTTAGTACATATGGCTCCTGATTGCCCACCAGAAGGATTAATTAAGCTCATCAATTATACGTAATCACGTAGCACACAATGCGTAAAGTAAACACTTGGGTTAAACTTGAGACAAATCAAATATCTATCAATACTTTTGCTATTTAGGCTTCCATTCGCGGACCATAAGAGAGACCTCGATTATCACATAGAGTTATTGACGTTTTCATGTCTATCGCAAATAGGACCTTTTGAATAATACTATCAAAATAGAGACGATGTTTTGTGTGGCGCAAAGCAACATTACATAAGTCAAATCTTCATAAACAACAGACATTTTTCAAGAAATTTACCCAGGTATAAGGGCTTGTACTTTCGGGCCCTAGTATCGGGTACGCTAACAACTCTGGTAAAAGGGGCGTGATTACAAAACTGGGCCAGGAAACTTTGCCTAGTAACGAATTTAAATGTCAAGTTTACATTACCGTTTAATTTGTCTTTCCCTAAAGAAAATAAATTGTTGAAAAATATTCTTTGCAACAGCAAAAATACAAGCTGAAAGCCAAACAAGTCAACTTACGTTAGTTTTATGACACAAAACATTTTATAGGGATTTGTATAAATCAAAACTGTTAACTGAACTAAGTTGAAAGTTTGGTTGAATCCTAAGAGCTGGCGTTTTTTACACACAATTTTAAACTAAAGTGAAATGTTGTGAGGCTTAGGAATACAACGGAACAGGATGGTCACCGACGGATCTGCCATCACTTCAAATATTCAAAATTACTCAAAATGATCAGCGTCAAAAGTTTTATTCATTCTATTAAAATAATACAGAACCATGCATTTAAATTCCGCTTGGAATAAAAAAAATTGACATTAAAAAAATTCTGACATTAACATTGACATTAATTGTCTGATGCTCTTTTTAAATAATTTTGAACAAGTGACCTAAATGTATACTCAACATTTAACGTTGGTCAACAAGATTTTATAACACCGCCTTTAGTTTAATTGCAATGAACAAAACGATAGCGGTATGAAAACATTTCAGGTTCTTTGTACCTCAACAAAGGTGGGACTCCCATCCAAATGCAATTGCGCTAGGAGACGAGGACGAGTTTGCTGATCTCGGAGCTGTTCCCATCTTGTCATTAGGTTCTTCTGTACCCGGTTCAATAGAGATTCAAAAAATCCTGATGAAGGCGTTGGGGAACAGACGAAAAAGACAAAAATCAGGAACACGGATGTCAGCCGAAGCATTGTGGCAGATGTAAAGTAAACCTATAGATCTTTGGGGCTCTATTATGGCCTCGACGCTGACTTAACCGAATGGCGGTTCGACTACGCCCTTACTCTGCAAGTAGCGGATTGTAAGAATCTGTTTCCTATCGATTGGCCTAAATATGTCCGAAACAGGATACCCAGGTTGGAATTGTTTTGCTACCAGTGACGTTGCTCACCTTCCGTTGCACGCGACGAGAGAAGCTCGGATGATGTGGCCCCACGTCTTGACCTACAGTAACCTGGCTATTGCTAAAAAAAGTTGCTACCACTTGCTCCGGAGTAACCCCTACAATTCGTAATGGCGCAATAAACGAGTTCAGTGACCTGTGTTGCAAACCTTCCCTATTTTCACCTCAACAAAAATACATGTTTAACTCTAGATAGTTTTGTTATAGATCAGTCAACAGCTGATTTTTATACTGCTACTTCAGCATGTGCCTCACAAACCGACCCTACGACCCTTGGTCTAAGGTTTTGTTATAAATCACCAGTTGTGGGACATTGCTGGCGCCACTGTTCTTTTGTGAGAGACCGCAATTGAAGCGGTAATAGGATTAATGTTTGATTATTTGTTTGCACTTGTTTACTAATTAGTGATTACTGTCGGTGGTGATTTCGTGTTTGACGTGAACTCGTTGACCTGTCAAAAGGTCAACTCAAAGAAATTTCAAAGAAAGTTTATAAAACGTAAACTGCAATTATATGTATATCATCAACGTTAATTACGAACTAAAGTTTTAATATTTTGAAAGATTAACATTTGCTGCAACGGAAAGCAAACACTAATTAAAGATAGTATATTAGTTTGCATGAAGCAAAGTGTCTGCTGCAATGTTACCCACGTGACTCGATGATATGTGACGTCACACGTTTTATTCGGATGACGATAGCAAAATGCAACGTTCTCGTGTAGTTGCTTGCTCAATGGTTGTTGTTTACGCGTTTTTAACACAAGTAAGTCTTTATTTAGTTCTGCCTCTTTATCGTTTGGGATTGAACACCAATCAACACAACAGCGTCTTAAAATAACGTTATGTGGGCATGCTCGGTTAATTGCAATTTGATTACTCAGCAGTTTACAGAGGCATGACTTAAAAAACTTGAGTGCAAGTGGATTTGTGTGTGTTTGTGTTAACTTTACATATTCCTTGCAGGTTGCAGTATTATAGCATTGACTATGAAACAATTATGTAAAGACTAAAGTTATGAACAGTACGTTTAACTATAAGCACTTTGTGGCTGGTGTTGCAGGAGGGGTAACTGCAACATCAATACTTCACCCACTTGATCTCATAAAGATTCGATTTTCAGGTAAGATAACGTTTACCTGTGCTTAATAAAAAATTGGCTGTTTAGACTGTCTATAGCAGGGATGGGTAACCTTTGTCACTGTGGGGCCAAATACAATTGCGATGATTAGATCGTGGCCGCACCTTTATATAACACAAGGTAATTTTACTTCGTTGCATACCAAAAATGCCTTACTACAAGAAAAATTCACATTTGATTCCAGCAGCATACAAAAAAATATAATAATTTGACTAGTTTGCCAGTACATTTGCAATCCAAGTGTCTCTGCGGGCCGCACAAATTTATTCAAAGGGCCGCATGTGGCCCGCAGGCTGCAGGTTGCCCACCCCTGGTCTATAGACACTATAAGACAATTTTAATGATAGTTGTATGGAGTATGGTGTGCTTTTTTACATTCTTCTTCCAGACCTAAACATACCCTCTGCATGTGTTGGTTACCATAAAACTATGGGTTAAATGTAGTGTTTTACAAGTTGAATTGCATTTTGGTTCTTGAAGTAAATCATTAATAAACAGTGCCTTTAATTCAAAAGTTAGCGATGGCCTCTCAAGTCGTCCCCAGTACAACAGCATGTGGGATCTCACCAAAAGTGTGTGGAAAAAGCAGGGATTCAGAGGACTGTATGCTGGCGTTACCCCCAATATTATAGGGGCTGGTATGAGCTGGGGACTGTATTTCTTTCTGTAAGTTTTAATGGTATGTTTTAAGTTGTATAACTTGTAACTGGTTCAATTCTGTCAATGTTAATGTTCGTTATTTACAGTTATCAGACAATTAAAAATCAGTTAAACCGAGGTGATGCATCAAAACCGTTGACAGCATTTCAGTACCTTTCATGTGGAATAGTTTCAGGTACCAGATAGTTATTTTTCTTATTTATCTAAACTAAAAAAATGCCTAAACATAGTGCTAAGCTAATTTGGATACATTTTATACTCTCAATAGTTCTACCAAAAGTATTTTCAACCATTGCAAAATGGTAAAGTACTGGTCGTTAATAAATTTGAGCGATTTAATTTTCTCAGGTTCAATTACACTGCTTATTACAAATCCTGTGTGGATTGCCAAAACTCGCCTTTGTCTTCAATATGAGTCGCAAACAAAAATTTATAGAGGAACATTTCACACGATTTCAAGCCTGTACAAACAGAATGGAATCAGAGGCCTGTATAAAGTATGTACAAGTGCATATCGTAGCTTGTATTGTATCAAAATGCTTCATGTTACCTTAAAATAAGAGCTTGGCAGAAAAGGTTAAGCTGAAGACCTGTTATTTTCCAGGGTTTGGTACCAGGTCTTTTGGGAACAAGCCATGGTGCTGTACAGTTTTTTGTGTATGAACGACTTAAAATTTGGAATGCCAATCGACGAAATGTGGATGTGGGAGCGAAAATGGTAATGCATTTCCTAAAAACTGCATTGTTAACAACGATATTGTAATCAAGACTTCATTTACTGTTGATTGTAGTATGTTACAATTCTGCAGCAAATTGGCCAAAAATGGTGCAAGTGTCATGTGTTGTTTTATTTTAGAGAACTGCTGATATCATTGCAATGTCAGCTATATCAAAAATCACGGCAGCGACGTCAACTTATCCTTATCAAGTTATCAGAGCAAGGTTGCAAGAACAACATAGAGCTTACAAGGGGATATGGGATGTCATCATATCAACATGGCGGTAAGTTTTAAACTTACAGGTTACAAATACTTGCACTATAAAAAGTAACTTAATGGTGCTCTTTATTTTGCCAGGGAGTAACAGTTAAAAATTGCCATAGATTTGACAAAATGACAACATATTGTAAAACAACTGTGTTATGCCTTGTTTACAAGTTACTGAAGCAAATAACGAAACAAAATAATTAAATTTAGTGCTACCAGTTTATGTACCAGCAAAGACATAAACCAGGAAACTTTAAAAAAAATTACATATGGCTTTGATTATTTGCCCTTAAAGACCCAAACTATGAATAATTGGAAAGTGAACAAAAATTGCAAAACATTATTAAAATTAACAAAAACGTTTTTAGGAATGAAGGATGGAAAGGGTTCTACAAAGGGCTAGGTGCAAATTTATTGCGTGTAACTCCAGCTTGTTGCATTACATTCTTTACGTACGAACTATTGATGGAAAACCTTCCTGAAATTTCGACAGCTAAAACCTGACATGTCATCAGTAACCACATGGATGTAGCAAATTTGTAATGAGGAAATCCTGCATCTAGTGTAGGGCTAAATTGGATACTGGGACATGTTTAACAATACTCAAGCAGAGACTTAAATAAAGATAGAATTATTTTTTAACTTAATTTGTCATCTTTTTTATCTGTTAATATATATTCTGAAAATTAGTATGACTGATTGTTGGCGAAAGTAACAATAAAGAGAATATTTAATGCTGCAATAAAATGTGAATTCTGCACTCTATAAAAAATGCAACACCTAATTTTAGTAAGTTTAACCATATATATACCAAATAACCAAATATAAGATATTAGGCACAATATGCATATGTAGTTATCAGAGTCTCCTGTTGTTTCTGTCGTTACGATGTATTTATTGTCTCGTTACCAATTTGTGTTTCTCCTGCCCTTAATCTGATGCAATTTGTTATGCTCCTCAGAAATAATTTATTTTTAATTGTATCATTCGACAAAAAATGTGATATTGTTATTTGTGTGTCAGCTAACTTTCAGACAAATGTATGCAATCCGTGTGCTTTCAGAGGCAGTACAAATCGTTTTAAGTATTTTTTGCGATATGATTTGCGGATTAAAACTAAAAACGTAGTTTTGAAAACAAGTAATTTTAACTTTAACGTGATAACTGAAAATACTGTTAATCACACAAAAAATAAAGTTTTAGCGCGGTCATCCGAAACCACATTTTGTTATCGCGCCATGAAAGGCCTGAACTAAAGTAAAACCGGAATTGTTCCAATACGTTTTTAAAAAGTATATTTTGTGGGGTATCTAAAACTGTAGTAAAATATCTCGACATGTGCGAACGTCAGTCGGTTGTATATTTTAGAAATACATGCTCTTTTTAGTATTCCGGTATTATGACATCTAACTCTCATCAAATAAAGTCTTTTGGATACTAAAACAAACCAGGACTGAACTCCTAGAAACATAACTAAAAAAATAAAGATACAGCTTTTTTTAATTACCACCAAAACAAGCATTGATGTAAAGATTGCACTAATGACTAAAGAATGCGCCAGATGGCAGTTAAGGAGGTGTTGAAAACGAATTTTAATGCGTTGCGTAGTGCAAGGTGAAAATCCTTGTTTGATAATGCCGTGATAGCATAATGAGTAGAATTTAAATTAAACTAATTACTAAAGGAGTCCTTAAACCTTTTTCGGTCAGTGATTTTACCTGAACCGAAATGAAGCCTACACCAAAAATTATTTGTTGGTATAAAATGTTTCTCTTTTTGCTACTGTTACAATGCTTAGCACCCCAATACGGTTTTCATAGTAATGATGCATGTTTTCTGGTAAAGCAAGCATGTAGGCCTAAGGTATAGGCTAGCCAGAAATGTTACGACTAAGCTGAGTGACGAGACGTTGCGATGTTATTTTGCATGTTTTACGTCTTTCCTTGAACTGTTGACACAGAAAAGACAACTCTAAACTCTATTGGCATGTTGGTAAATTGTGACACAAACCAACAAAGAAAGACAGCAGCGCTGCTGAGTGAGAGCGCGCAAATGCAGTTAGCGCCGTCTTGGCCTCAATTGAATCACCACCCATGCAATCACCCCTCCATTCAAGTCTTGGTGTTAGATACCTTTATTAGGTCCTAGTCTTTGCCAAAAAGTTTAATTAAATACGCAGTTTCGCAATTCTTTGTGACCAAAGTTTATTCGTTGCGACGTTGTGGGCAAGGGAATCCAATTTAGGCAAACAAAACGGTATAGCTGCAACGCGTTTAATATCTATCCACCAATTGTGTCCTCTACTTTGTCGCGCTCAGAACCTTATGAGTGATGACATGAGCAGCCCATGGCCATGTATTTTAAAATACGCATTAGATTCGAATTAAACATCATCATCACAAAAATAAAAACGTGTTTGTTAAAATTTTTATACGGGTTGCCTGTCTTGTTTTTGGTAGACGATCGTTGGGTGGCCTATTGCGACGTTTCTTTCGACAACTCGTGTTATTCGATTACAAAATAAAGGCTATCCGCTAGGTGTCAGACTATACCTTCTAATTACCTCATTTGCAACTTCTGGTTGTAAACAGGATGTGAATCAAGCGCATCCGAGAAGCTTGCATTTACAGCTACATAAAATGCTGGTTTGACTTAACTATTTTACGGTAGCCAGCAGGCAGGCAATTTGCGCACACAAGTTAAGGGCTTGTGGTTTTTGGACATAAGGGGATTACGGGTTCAATATACCAAGGCCACTTTTAAGATGGAAGACTACAGTCTACGAAAATGTGAATTTACTCCAACCTTTGAAAAAGAACTGCCTTATTGTATTCTGAAACAAACATTAGCCTAATTATGTGATTTTGTCCAAAAGTATATTATAAAACTAATTAACACAATTTATTTAGACTGTATATTATGTGTGTCAATTTAGTTTGTTAGGCGGCGACAGCCTACCATGCAAAGCGTTTGGCTTACTTGCGATGCAACGCAACGCTGACTAAGCAATTCCCACTATTTGAACTTGAAAACCAGAACACCACAATTTCCCGGCTTTTGCGTGAACCGGTTGACGTGTGTTTTTCAAAACAAATGAAGCATAGTAATCCCCATTCCCCACACTCAACGCGCCTCACGTGGCAAACTCATCGCCTGCGGACTTTGGACCTTGGCACAAACCCAACAGAGACATTAGGGCTCGAAATTAGAACGCGACTGATGAAGTGACGAAATCAGTCAAATGATTCTTATGACATCATGTGGTGATTACAGATTGTCGCTTTAACATGTAGACAAGCCTTCTTATTAGTCATTTAAGCAATGTATTACCAGTTTAATGCCACAAATATTTTTCAAATTGACAATAATTTCGTACACTGTGGTTCTAGTTACAAGGTGCTCTTAAATAGGCGCGACGAAGGCTTACATTTCGTAAATGCTGACCGAGTTGGTTTAGAGGTCAGCGCTTCTCAAGGTTAAGGTAGCTTGTTGTTACCGCCTGTTTGCATTTGTGAGGTTTAGTTTTATTTGTACGTAAATGTCGTCATCAGTAGACAAACTAAATAGTGGGCGAGGTTATGCTTTAGAACTCAGTTGCAGTTTAGTTTTTTTACATAGAATTCGTAATTTTAGTTTTTTTGATTGTAGTTTATTTTTTATACAGCAGTTGTTGTTTGTTTTTATTGTTGTGATTTTGAAACAACAAGCGCATCCTATTTTTACTATTTGAGACTGGAATCTTCTGTTTTTTTTGATTGTTGTAGTTGTACTAGGCCATAATAATGTGGTCATTTATTGGAGTGACGAAGCAAATGTGTAAGTGTTTAAACTCACGATTTATGTGTTTTTTTGTGGTATCAATGTCAACATTACCAAGGCACTTGTGCATTTTAAAGTGACTCATCATGCTTTAACAAATGCTTTACTTTTTTGTATTCGCTACAATTACAGTTAATTCAAAAATCTATCATTCAAATTTGCAAGTAAAAATACCATTTTATGGGTTTAAAAATGTTGTCAAAGTTTCAATAATGTTAAAATCAAACATTAAATGCATTGCATTAAGTTGAAAGCATATAACCTGCTGCAGTATGAGTTTTAATCTTAAATGAAACTGTGCTATTACATATAATGGTTCTTGTCAGAAAGCTTATAAGAGTGACTTAATAGACCTGATGAACAATCACATTTAAACTATAAAATTTATTTCATATTTACTCAGTATATTACAAGTGCAAGATCCTATTGTCTTACCAACATAAAAATGCCTGTATTTGAATGTTGCATGCAGTGTTAGAAACTGAAAACATGTTTTTGTTTTGCAGTAGTAATAATCCTGTGTTTTAAGCTAGGCCGAAATGGCAGAAGCCCATGCTGCTGTTGCATTTCAGTTTACTGTTACTCAAGAAGGCTTGAATGTTCAGGTAAACCATCACCTTGCTGTGCATAAGGCAAATGTTTACTAGTAAACAAATTAACAACAAATTACATATTTATTAAACAAATTACATATTTATTTTACATGCATGGTGTGCCTAATATAACTTCCTATAACCCTGTTAATTGTAATGGTCTGTCACTATATTAGACCTATGATGTTCTGTATTTTTTTAGCAAATAAGCAAACTAGTTTTTTTGATTGGTTTGCAATAGCTTAAGACCAATGATTTATAGTTGCAAATTATGGACATCATTTTTTAACATAGATTTCACATGAAGCAATAAGAGCAGTGTACCACTCTGGTGTGCGATCATGGAGAAAAAGAACAGTGCGATTCCTTGTAAGTAACTGAACTAATATATAATTCCTACTTCTGTATCGAAGACAGACCTTTCCATGTCATGTAATACACAACATTTGCCATAGGCAATTTAACGCACATTTGCATATCTTCTTAAGAGATAATTGCATAATTGCTTCTTGACATACATTTGGTTTATAAATGTAATGAATGAGCAAACATAAGCATTGTAATCAACACAATTTGTAATAGCCATTTATATGTACGTTTTTTGTTTCTTATTTTCTGATGATTTGTTCAATGTTACCAAGTTTGGTTATATGGCCACTGGTTTGTGACTCTGGTTTTCTTCTTAGAATCGCTTCTCTAGTGGTGTGTACCCAGCCAAGTTCTCAAGCCTTGGAATTTTTTCTGCACTTGTTCTGCTAGTGTCTCTTATTGGCTATGACCTGACATGGGGATTTCATCCCAAGATCCACAGCATCATATTTTTGTCGTAAGTATAAAATTTCAAAATGTATGTGGTTACTTTTTGCCTTAAGGCTATTTGTTAAGTGTACAGGTCTCTGTTCAGTTGAATAGTACTGAATTTTGTGTACTAAGTGTACAATGAAAAAAAAAAAAGTTTATATCCTAGTTGTGGATATTTTGGTCTTCTTTTAAAGAAATAATTTGTGAAAGGTTTTATTTGCAATTTAGTAAAAGGTTTGTATTAAAGGACCAACATTATATTGGCATTTTAAAACAATTTTTTTAAATCCATTTTTAAGGGAATCTTACCTTGCTTGGATGTTTTCACTTATGCTCTCTTGCACCCTCTTGTGGCTCGGAGCTGTACTTGTCATAAGATATCTGTTGAAGATATTCCTCTGCTACCATGGCTGGATGTTTGAACCTCGTGGAAAAGTATCGATAACAACTAAAATTTGGGCGGTATGTAAACATATACATTTTTGTATGTGGCATACTACAAATTAAGTTCCAGGACAAGTTATGTAAATACTGTTGTGATATCATTGATCTAAATTGTTCTTTAAAGCTGGTTTTGAAATGAGTATGACATGAATATGACAACCCTATTTATTATGGATTTATTAAAGTTATGGATTAATTAGGTAGACTGTACTTCATCTTTAGTACTGCAGTGAACTTCTGTTAATCCGGACCTGTTTGGACCAAAACGTTTGTTCGGTAAAGGTCCGAATTAACTAATGTCCATTAGTTAAAGCCTTACCACATTACAAATCACTTGTACTTAAGTTTTGTCCGAATTAGGCAACGATCCCGGAATAACCGAATCCAGTTTAACCAAGGTTTAGTGTAGTTTGTTTTGATTAAAGTAGATAGAACATATCAGTTCTATTATGCTTTTAAAACCAATTTGTGCACACATTCATCTGCTACACTTTCAGTCATTAGTGTGGCGGTCCCTTGATCAATCAGAAACAAATACAATACAATCCTTTGTGTGTTATTTAAACAGGTATGTACCAAAATTCTTGGCGGTTCTGACCCAAAGTTGTACAGTTACCAAGCATCACTTCCTCGTCTACCTGTACCACCTCTTAAAGATACAGTATCACGCTATTTAAGGAGTGTGAGACCTCTACTGAACGACACTGAGTATGATGCTATGACCAAGCTTTCTGAGGAGTTTCTGGGCACTATTGCCAGTCGATTGCAGAGATACCTAGTTTTCAAGTCTTGGTGGGCTAGCAACTATGTGACAGATTGGTAAGTTGTGCAATATAGATAAAGTACAATTGTGTGCTTAAATGGTGGCAGATAAAATAAACGACAAATATTTCATGTAGAAGAAAATAAAACTCTTGATTTTACGGCGTTTGTAAAAGAATGTTTTGCAATTTTTCTTTGACAGCTTGCAACGCATCTACTTAGTATTGATTTTTTTTAACATCATGTTACTGGCTGTGATAGGGAATGCAAACAAAAATATAGCACATAACAACACATTATTAAGTCCAAAACCTTACCAAGACCAGGTAGCTTACACTATTATCATGAAATGTAAAAATGTAATTCAGGTGGGAACAATATGTTTATCTGGCCGGCCGAGGACCGATCATGGTCAACTCCAACTACTATGGAATGGATTTACTTTACCACATCCCCACAAATCGCCAAGCATCTCGTGCTGCTGGATTCTGTCATGCCCTGTTTGCATTCCGTAGTGTTCTGGACAAAGAAAATGTCAAGCCAGTAAGTATAAATGACAACTAATGGTATTTTGATCATAAACAAAATTGCCCAGAGAGCTTTTTAACCATGAAAACATTTCAAATATATATCAGAGACATGTTATTGATTTTTCAAGATTTTTTTTACCTGTCATAGTTTGCTTATGTTGTTCCTAGTTTATATTGTACTTATTAGTTCCGAAAAACAACAACAACACTTACAGACACAATTACACTGCATTTCTCTTTTTTGACTCAATCAAAGTTAGTATAGGTCACATTTAAAAAAAAATTTTGAACTGAAATTTAGCAATAAAACATTTTTTTGGCATGAAGTTATCAGCAGGCAAATGGTAAAAATGAGTTTATTTTAAAACAGTCAGTTTTTATTGTAAATCCACAATTTTTGCCTTTTTATTGCAAATACTTTTTGGTAATCCCAAATCCAATATGCCTACAATGCCATGCTTGTATGGTAATAGTTTCTGGTGCTCAAGGAAGTTTGTGGAATAAGAACAATATGGTGTCATTTTAGTTTCCTCATTCATCTGTCACGAGTCATTCCTTTTCTAATATGTAGGAAAAACAGGCTGTGTGTAAAGAATGTCAAGCACAACAGCATTTACTGGTTGACAATGTGAATATTCTTTTCTGGTGTCTCAAATAGTATTTTATTCCCTTAAATAATAAAATCCCAATTATGGTTTAGAACCAGTTTCAGAAAAACTATGTATATAACAAAAACTTTATGTTTGGCAATAAGGAGCTGTTGTATATATTTTGCTGTATGGTTGATTGTCTAAAGACATGGTCACTAAAGGCGCTTGTTTTGTTTTTAGATTCGCGCAAATGGAGTGATACCTTTGTGCAGTGCCCAATATGAGAGAGTGTTCAACACATCAAGAATACCTGGTGTAGAAATGGGTAAGTGTGTTTTGTCATTTTTTAATCTCCTAAATTCCAATCTTTGGAATTTGATTTCCATTCTTTTTTGGTTTTCTGCTCTATTTTGAACATTGGTAAGAGATATGGTCAGGATTTGTTAGGAGAAATATCAACTGATTAGAGAATGTCTAAGGACCTTTAAAATATATCATCTGTTACCATGGCTACCGAACGCATGTACAAAGTCCAGCCCATTTAAATGAGTAACTGTCACGCTTACCACAGCTGTATGAACACGACCCAAATACGTACATCATCACTCTGCGTCAGTCATCGCAATATTCTGCTTATGCGTTTCCCATTGGTCAGCGGAGTAGGCGTGGCCTGTGACGCAATCAACGTTGTACACGCCATGTTGTTATGCGTTCACAACAAGTTACTCATTAAAATAACGCACAATCACTTACTCACTGGATCACCACTGAACACAATCGATAGGTGTGTACGATCAACGTCCTTGGCCTGTGACCTTGGAGCTGTATTGATCGGAGCTTAGCTGTTCATAGGCTTTAAATACAAAAAGGAGCTCGGCTTTTTATGCGTTGTAGCTAAAGAGTTATGAACGAGCGTTTCGCCCACAATGATGGCGGCGTAGCGACGGGAGTTGCAATGCTGGACTCCCCGCTGCTTGTCTAGATGTGCCCTATTTTAACACTTGCAATAGTCTAGTATTTTTGCTGTAAAACGACTTGTGACCAAAATAACGCGGAATTTGAGCTTTAGAAAATACTGAACGAGCGTTTCGTCCACCAAGTTGCATATTTAACAAACTTGTCATTTAACTGGTGTTATGCTAAACTCCATTCATAGCTCTAAAGAAGCCCTACCGTTCTGAAGGGCGAAACGTTAGCAAAATTTCTTGAAAAATTGTTTAGAATCACACCAGTTGAATGACAAATTTGTGGAATAAAACTAGGCTAAAAACAGAAAGAATCGCTTAGGAAAAGCGTAAAAATGCAGAAAATTGAATAATCTACGATGTAATAAAATACTTTTACAACAGAAAGAAACAGCGTATTCCAACGTATCCATTTAAATTTTTTTTTCAGTCCTAAAAGTTTGGTTAGTTTGTATCTAACCTTACACTGAAGCAGAAATCAAAACGGCGCCATTTTTTTAAATTACTAGACAAGCTTCACCATTGGATGGATTGTCGTCACGTGGTCGTCTATCACAACGGTCGTTGGTTCAAGTTGATGTGCTACAAGCGCGGTCAGCTACTGGAGCCCTGTGAGTTGGAGATCGCTTTTCAGAGGATCTTGGACGACACCTCAGAGCCAAGTGAAGGAGAGGAACACCTTGCTGCTCTTACTGCTGGAGAACGAATTCCCTGGGCCAAGGTATAAGGGATTTTTGTAGTAGTTAATAGTGCTTACAATGTTAATGAACATACCGTGTTAAAGCATGGAGGTATGTCAACAATCGACAAAGATGTCTGTTCGCTTAGCCCAACGTTTTAAACTAGCATGAAACGTTAGTCAATAGTTTTGCCATCAAAGTTTTTATATGACTGTAAAAGATCAAGAGTGAACTTTATCAACAGCTGAGAATGAAAAATACTTTCCTTGTTCAAATAGAATCTTTATTAAGTAACGTTATACGGTTTAACCAGCGCTACTCGATAAAGATTAACACAGAAAATATTTTGTTTCCATAAAGGTGCTATGCCGACCCTTTATGGGAGCTCTGCCCTTCTTTTTAGAACCAATGGCCTTACTTTATACCAGGGCCTCCTAATATAGGCGGCAGTGTCCACCTCTGTGTGTTGTGTCAATTTCGGTGGACGGTACGCAGTTTAGTGATATACGTTATATTAAACAGCCTTTGTGGGCTAAAAAGCTTACTGTGTTAAAAATAATGTCAAATAGGTACACTGGGATAGTCAAGTTATAAAAGCCTGACATTTACCACTAAGCGGACAAGACAAACGGCTTGAATATGCTGTCACCAAAAAGGCTTGTGAAAAAGTGCATGGAATTGATTTTTCGATGCTATTCTACGACAGTGGTCGTCTCCCATCTGACAAAATCTATATAACCGATGACGCTTTAAGGTCAGGCCTGCCAAATTACATCATAAGGCAAACTTTGCCCCGTGTATAAAGCTCCCGCAATCCAAGTAACTTGATCCTACATGGAGTGCTAGGCGACAGTATTACAAAGAATACCTGTAACCGCTTTTAAACGACCTTTACCAAACCATGTTGATACTTGGTTACGTTTTCGACCTTTGTACCAATGCTTCGTGGCCAAATAGCAGTCTGTTATGCGGTAGAGTTACCATATGTTTGCCAAGCACTAACTCTCACTGGCTTTACCGTGTATTTATGATACAACGCCCCTCTTTGTCTGTAGTTTATGTTTGAATTAGTTTCCGCGTTACCTGTACCTATATACAGGGGTGCCATAAATGTGGAAATATATTACGGGACATACATCTTAATTGTCGCTTTAAATTCAACGAACAGGAAAACTTTTTTATGCGGCTATTTACAAACACAAATTCCAGTACTTATGCTAGACTAAATGCTCTGTATTCACTACAAAATTAGCTATCCAAGCCTACCTATAGTTAGCGCAATGCCTTGCTTGTAAAAACTGGTTAGAAAACAATATTTTGTCTTCTGTTGTCATGCTGAGTTAGAGTTAACAACTCGTCTCAGAAACGAGGATAGTAATTTTTTTTGAGACATTTTTCTTGAAAAAAGGACGGTATAATATCCCCACCTATTAAGTAAGGGTCAATCATTTCGCTTGTGCAATAAGAAAATCGTGCTCACTTGTGTCAAAATATGTGTTGAAAACATTTACCAAGCAAAAATGTCAAAGCCAGTATATATTTGTGTGTAAAACAAGACTACGTTTCGACAAGTGCTATTGTCATCATTAAGTCATCATGTTTTACACGCAAATGCTGTCTCTGATTTTGTTGCTCAGATTATTCAAAACCGTGAATAGTGTACCTACGCCATTTACCAAGGGTTGTGACTTAGTGGTTGCTGGTTTGCTTTGCACACATATTGTGATGGTATAATCAGAACTTGCTATGCGAGAAGGAACTTCCTTGCAAGAAATCAGAAGGGAAATAACGCCATACTCATGCCATGAATCATAATGACACTTCCAAGTTTCGGTATACCACTAAAAAAATACATCATATTACTCAAAACGAACTCAGTTGAAAAGTATTGACGTCACAACGGCTTCGTGGCGTCATAATGGAACAAACTGTCGCCTTTGTGTCTTTTGCGGCTCTGAAAATATCGCTTTCAAAGAAACGTATTGATCAACTTAGACAGTTAGAAGTAGAGCAAGCTTGTTAACTATTGACGAAATCGAACGTTTTTTTTTCTTGGTACGTGTTGTTTGTTACGTAATCGATGGCCAGCAACAGTTAATTCACTTTTTTTGTTACCACAACACCCTTAGGGAAATTATCAACGTGTCCAAGACAATTTTACATTAATCACACCAAGCAAGGGTTATTTGGGGGAATTACAGTTTGTAACTGTATTTTTTTCCCTTTTTGTCATGTAAAATGTAGAAGTAAAAAGTATGCAGCGAGGTCTGTCTTCGCTTGTTTGTGTCGTAAGATGTGTAAGTTACACGTTTGTAGGGATTGGCCAACGAGTCATTTATAGCAGTAAAATGCTGCTGAACGTCTTTTGTAAAATACTGCTGAACGTTCCTAAAAAGTCCTATTTAACCAACTTCCCCGTTTTGAAACCGATAACGGTTAACATTTTAATGACTTGCATACCCTTCTGTTGTATATAAGTGACGCCATGATATTCCAACACTATATAAGTGGCATGCTCAGTGCACAGTCATCCTATCCCTAATGTAGCTATAGACAGCAAATATTGACATTTTGTGGGACAAGTGTTGCCTGTTCAATGGGTTTACGAGAAATTAGGTCACCAAACCAAACCCACCATGTTAATTCATAGGCCTAAAAACCAATTGTTTATGACATGTTATCTTTTCTGCCTGGCAAATGGATCTTAGAGGCTGGCGAAGAGATCTTTGTCTTATTAAACTATATTGTAACATGGTTGATTTTACCTTCGGATTTGAATCCACGCTGGCACATTTGTTTTTTGTCTTCAGGCTCGCAACGAGTATTTCCAAGTCGGAGCTAACCGCAGATCACTTCATGCTATCGAGAAAGCCGCTTTTGTGGTGGTATTGGACGACACTGAACACGACGTTACTGATGAAGATCATACTGGCCTGACATCTTATGGCCGCTCCTTGCTTCATGGAAAGTGCCACGACAGGTCAGCAGAGAGCACGTTCTTCGCACAGAGTCGAAATAAAATAAAATTGATTACTTTAATTTGTCCGTGTTTGTATTACTATTGGGCAGGGGTGTCCAACTCGAACACACACCGCCGTGCCAATTTTGGTTTTAAAATATACTCGCGTGCCAATGTTTGGTACTTTTTCCAAACCATGTCTTAAACGTCGGCACAGACTCAATCCGAATATTTGGGCAATATGCAGAACCCTATTAAATGATTAGAAAAAAATATGTCTTTGAATGCGAGCAAACTTGCTTATGCTACTCCAGTAACCTTTTATTATGTTTATCTGACGCAAGATACAAATAGTTTGCTATGGGGCTAAAGTTTTGTCAAAAAACGAACAATTTAATTAGTGGCTTCTGTAACTTTACCACTGATAATCTTTACTCTTTTTTGAGAATAAAGGCCAAGAAGACCAAGAAGAATCAATAGAAACGAATTTAATTGCGTGGCGAATTCTTATGTTTACCATGTAAATGTGCAAAAGCTTGTGTGCCATTTTCAAATGCTCTGCGTTCCACTTTTGGTACGCGTGCCACGTGTTGGACACCCCTGCTCTTGGGTATAGCGAGCAAAAGCAACAACTGCTCGAAAACTAGACATAAATGTGCCAGATTAATGCAATTTAATGGTGAAAATAACGGCCCAAATAGACGTAAAAAGCAACATGCTTTAGATTTCAAACGTTTCGGCAAATGCTTATGCCATCATCAGTGATATGAAGGCCGCATCAGTTACACCCGATTTACGTCTATTTGGGCCGTTATTTTAATGCAATTTATTGTTGGAATACACGAAATTTTTGCAGCTTGCCATGTCGACTAAAGTGCATTATTTGAATTTAGTCTGAATTCTAGTTTTTACTTAATTAACAATTTCTTAAAATCTTTATTACTTTCCCACGGTGCTTGTGTTTCGACTTGAGGCGGGCTGAACACCAAGCCTAAGTAACTCAGTTGGTAGAACGCTAGGCTCCGGATAAGCTCTTGTCGTTGGTTCGAATCCCACCACAGGCAATATTTTTCTGTTTTGCTATAGTATATATGAATGCTTTTGGGAGATATATTTGGTATAACGCGATCAATGGGCCTGGTGTACTATGATTTATTTACGAGTATGCCGTGATCGCTGGCCTGCGTGTACGCTTAAAGGCTCATCTCAGTGATAAGAGTGTTCTATAAAATGTTTCAAACTTTAAACAACTCACATTTTCGTAGGTGGTTTGACAAGTCATTCAATGTGATCGCCTACAAGAACGGGCGAATAGGAATGAATGGTGAGCATTCGTGGGCCGATGCTCCCATCATGAGCCATTTGATGGAGGAATCACTCGGATACGAATTTCAGAAGATCAAATACGGCGAAGACGGGAAATTGATGGGAGTTCCTTCAATGGACCCGATATTTCACGAACGGCTGAAGTGGGACTTTCCGAAAGAGGTGAGCATAAACAATGCCCCAAGGCAGCGGGTTTCAAACAGAGTTTTCAAGACACTTTAACAGGCCCGGAGAATGGTCGGGAATTTGTTAGTACAAAATCTTTGTCCAATGACAAAATTTTGGATTCGTATGCTTTTTATCTTTATGTGGCACTTGTCATTATTTTGAAGAAATGCGCAGAATAAATTATCAAAATGATTTAGGTAAATTTTTCCAGCAGATATACCAGGGTCCGTTGCTCCAAAGGTTGAAAACACTGCTTTTAAAAAAGAAAATTTGAATATTTTTTATTAGTGTCTCCAAGTGATGGACACCAGCTTGAAACTGGCCCGTGAACTTGCTGATGACGTACATCTCCACGTGTTTGCATTCAAACCCTTCGGCAAAGGACTGATCAAGACTTTCAAGGTTTCCCCTGATGCTTTCATCCAATCTGCTCTCCAGCTTGCCCATCTCAGGGTCAGTTGCGTTTTTTATTGCAAATGTGACAAGTTATCTGTATTATCAACTTTATACAGCTCTTCCGACAATTGTATTTTTGCACCGACTTAATGCCTGGCAGCAGCAGTTTATATATTTATCTGTATTATGATGTAAAAATATATTTCTAAAAGGATCACATTTTGTGTAAATGGATTACGCAGCAAAAGCTTGCACGTTGTTTATGTAGCCTTTTTCTGACGTTATGTATAATACAGCAGATACCTTTAAAAGTGGGTCCGAAAGGCCATGCATGTTTTCATATCAGCTTTACTCAAGAACCGTTAAAAACTAGAAATTGGTCTTCATTAACAAGTAGAAATGTAATTTGAAACGGGGTTCATAGTTCATAGTTTTATATAAGTTGTTAAACCAGCAAATGTAAAAATACCATAGAAGTTATGTCCAAGTAACTCCATTTAGATGTTTCAAAGAACAGCATTTGTTATTGGTATGTTTGTACCTGTCACATCGGTGGCATGTGTCATTTACCACCTGCCAGCCAGGTTTTAAGCGAAGTTTAAGACGGTATCAAACGCGATTCCTGTCATAAAATGCGTCCGCTTTTTAGGAGTTACGAATACAATGCTTTTGATTTTGAAATTTCCAATTAAATTCAAGTTGAACATTTTGTTGTGTCAGGACAAAGGGCACTTTTCTTTAACCTACGAAGCGTCAATGACTCGCCTGTTCCGTGAAGGCCGAACTGAAACTGTGAGATCTTGTACAAGTGAGATGGTGGCGTTTGCAAGATCTATAGATGACCCCAACACCACGGTAAGAATCAATGTTATGTGATTTTACTAATCCACAATTTCGATGATTTCGTCAATGTTTTGTCCATCTGAGAAAAAATACAAGACCGTTTTATAAATTCCCATGTTACAACTCACCACTGTACCTTATGACAGTTTACCAACTTGGTAACATTTTTGGCAGCAGGCTTTCCAAAAACCATGCTACTATTGCCGCTGTACATCTTTTTTTGCAAATAGTCACACAGTTGTAATTGGCTTGAATTAGGGCCTGATAATCAAAGTACAAAAACACGCCCTAAAGGCGCTCTGAAGAGATATTTGAAACAACAGAGCATGAATTAGGGCCGAAGATCAGTAAATGTGCCCGAACGCGACCCGAAAAGCCCGGCCCGACTTGCAACTCTTGGTGATCATACTTTATCACGAAAGAGATTAACATTGTATAAGAAAAAGCCTTACACAATTAATCTGGTTTTTTAATGTAGGACGAGGAACGTCACGCTCTGTTTAACAAGGCGGTTGACCGTCACGTGAACAGTTACAAGGAAGCAATGGCAGGCATGGGAATCGACAGACACTTATTTTGTCTGTATGTCGTCTCCAAGTACCTCAAAATCGAATCTCCGTTCCTACAGAAGGTATATTAACATAATGTCCAATGTCTACGCATTGAATGAAAGCTAAAATACCGGAGACTTCTCAGATTTCACGTTTTATAAATACCTAACGTTGTAACAAAGAACTAGTGGTACCGTTCGAAAAATCTATTTTCGATGTAATGCGTTTTGAGAATATCCAATGGCATTCCGACAATAAACCCACGGAAAAAACAGCTTACTACATACCAACCTATTTTAACCAATGTCACGTTATCCTGTGTCGAAATACACTGACAAGTGGCACATTGTGTGGCACATGTCATCTGTCACACATGTGGCATCTGTCACTGTAAGCTGCCAACCAGGTTTTAAGCGAAGTTTGGAGGCTTTCCACGTCGCAGACTGCAATGGATCAGGGCAAGCTATTCGATTATAGCAAAAGAAAAGACCTCTCCCCTACCGGTGGTGGGTTCGGTCCGGTAAGTCCCCATTCAGCCCTTACACCCCCTAAAGGCAGCTCAATTGCGCCACCCACCGAGCGCGCCTTGAATCACCATAGCAACTAATCAGCGAGTGTTTATTGCATGCGATTAGTAACCGGGCTTTTCTTTTGTGTTTTTGTGCTTTTCTGCGCTCTTCCCACTGATCTATCCTCCTGCGGACACGAGCGCAGGTCCTCCAGGAGCCATGGCGTCTCAGCACGTCGCAAACTCCGCATCAACAAGTGATGACAATTAACTTGAAGAAACATCCCCGGTTCCTCTCCGGAGGCGGCGGCTTCGGCCCGGTATGTGCGCGCACCCTAGCGGTGTCAATTTATGTGTAGCATGGTTTTGCGCCACCTAGAGGTGGTGGTGGCAGTGCCTGTCTTGCACACAACACCTTGGAAACCGCATGCGAAGTTAACCTGACGTCACTCTGTAGTCGCGTGCGTATGGGTGACGTCATTCGGAATGAGGTCATGTTTCTGTGTCAGTGAATCATGTTTTCCTCAATGGCTGAATTTTTTAAAGTTTGAAAAAAATAACTTTCGAGGTAATTTAAGGTTTACGCTGTCCTATTTTTTTTATAAGCTTTGCGACACAATTGTTTTACGCTGCTGCAGTTTACTGAGTTTGCAAACGCACCCTTTTGTAACCTATACAGTTTTTTTGAAGTTGGTATATTTATTTGTGCCAAAGGACTTACTGTACCTTAAGTTTCAATGATTAAGCATTTCGCATGTTTAACTTCCAACATCAAAACATTAAATGTTACATTCCCTGTTGCTTGTCTTTGTAGTTTCTGATCAGCTTATGCGAGATTCCCTATGATTAATCATCCTGAAGTAAAGTGCTCCCCCCCTCTTACCCCCTGCACTATTTCTTTATCTCTTCTTCTCCTGAAAAGCATTAGCATGGGGTTTTGCTTATTTATTGTAGCTTGGTGATTTTTTTAGTGGTGATGATTAGTTTGCATGGTTTGTATTGGATTTTTTTAATTCATAATCCAAGCATCTATATTTGGAACGTTTTTAATTTGCGTCAAGCTGGGGTGAAAGGTGAGAGGGTAAAATAATATTAAGTGTTCGAAACCAACGTACAGATTGTGATCAAATGAATTTTACATTCAGAGAAAAAATTATAAAGGCTCTTTTATATGGGGATAAATATAATAATGAACCAAAATATAATGGATACACTTTTTCAATATTTTTTTGATGAATAAGTGTTGTCAGCACTGAACAGTTAATATTATAAACTTTTGTAAGGGCAGTTTTTCATAGAAAATACCTGAGACATTTTTCAATTTTCATCCAAGTTTTGTTGGACATGGTGCTTGTGGTTTTGTATTTTATTTGGTGGCTTGGTCATTTCGCATGCGGTTTTCAACAGACCATATTGCTTGCAATAAAATACAACTAATTTGATTAGCTTGTGTAGTATATATATTTGATAAAGTTGATTTTGCTTGTTTGCTGATAATTAGCTTGTTAGTTGCTTTCCATAAATTTTGTGTTTTAATGAATTTGAGATTTCCACAAAATAAAATAAATAAAAAATTGGAAATTTGAAGAGCGAATTGAAGAGTTGTTTGAGCTATCATGTTTTAAAATTAAGTTTAAATTGTGACGTTTGTTGAACAAAAAATTTGTATGTGACCAAAATAAACAAAATTTTGTGTTAATTCATTATGCTGACACACCTCCTCCACGCCCATATGATTTATTATTCTGATTTATCTCTTAAGGTTGCTGACGATGGTTATGGCGTGTCCTATATCATCTGTCATGAAGATCTGATTATGTTCCATATCTCTAGTAAACGTTCATCACCAGAAACTGTGAGTATATTAACACGCGCATACATAACAGTGTAAGATATATCAGTAGTTAACAATGATAACTTTTGAATAGTAGCTTATATTGCGTAGTAATACAACCGACTTTAGTTTGAGTCGAGGTGTCACAACCTGGCGTGCATTAACCCTTTGGGGGCTAAAAAATGCTCCGTGAGCGGCCCGTACTCCGCAGTGTCAATTAATTGCGTGTACTTATTGGTGGAGCTATTAACGCAAGAACTCATTTACTAACGTTTGCGAAATATCACTAAATGGCGCAAAGAGCGTTATTTAAAAGCAAAACTTTAAGAAAATGCTTACGGTTAGGGATATTAGGATTAGATAAGGTTCTATGGTAAAAATTAGCTCCTAACCTTTAATTTAGTTCCAACCCTAAAATAACTGCCTTCTTTACGCCCTATATCAACATTGAGCAAACGTTTTAAATTGAGTTCTCACATTAGTAGCTTTACCGTAGTTTTTGTGGGTCTGTAACCAAAAAAGCTTGAAAGAACACTGCATTAAGCGGTAAAGGTCGATGCCCGACCCATACCTCGAATTCAATTTTCGTATTTTATCCAACCAGTCCAAACCAGACCCAGGTTATGTTTATTGTGGTTAACTCGATTTAAATCTTCACATGGTATAAGGTTGTGGAAAAGCCCTGTATACCACAATTTTTGCAATTAAGTAAACTAACGCTGGCTAAATCCTCGTGTTAACTTTTATACAAAAAACATACGTGCTTTTAATTCAGTGGTTGGCAACCGCCGACCCGCGGCCCTATGCCTGTCCATGAGAAGTATGTTCCGGGGCCCTATAGTTTTTCAGGTCAAATGCTTTGAACCATTTTTTGTAGCAGTTCTTGCATACGGCCGTATTACCAAGTCCAAATATATAACTTATATATGAGCCGTATTTTTAAACGGTCCGCAATGCTAAAAAGGTTGCCGACCCCTGCTTTAGATGACAAAGCTTTTAATTTTCACAGGACTCCGACCGTTTCGCGATGAACATCAAAAAAGCAATGGAAGACCTGAGAGACTTGTGCGAGAACATGAAAGTCAAGAAATAGTTAATCGGTTGTTTGTATCAAGATATTGGCTGTTTTAACGATATTTTTAGGCATTTGTTCCTGTTTTTGTTTGCTGTTTTTGTCGTCGTTCGTTTGTTCATTATTTTTTTCGGGGGGTATTTTGCTCCCCCATAGGCTTTTCAAAGTGTTGTGGCGCAAGCATCTTAGCTACGTATAAAAAACAATTGAGATGTTTAAATCGTTTATTTATTGTGCTTAGCGGTTACTATATGATTTTGCACGTCATATTGATTACAGCCATTTTCCAACTACAGAAACTGATTGGAATTGGTCAATGTATTTCCGTGATACACCTGTACTGCTGTACTCCATAAAAACACAAAGCCCCACAACGTATTAGTGAAAAACTTATCTCAGTGGTCACAATTGCTAGCGGTAAATTATCCACACCATGCCTCCAGCAAACACAAGTTTTCGCGCATTTTTCATCTTTGGCTTAGATTGCTTAGTAGTGTTTGTGGTGCTTGTTCACAAACACCAAAGGCACCTTTTTCACTTATAGTGCGTTCGCAAACTGATTCTCGTAGCGCAAATTTATATTTGCACCCTACACAATAGGCTACTTACATAAAGCTTGGTTTTATGTGGTGAGATTTGGTAAATATATATTTGTGTGTGTTTTTGATATCCATTTGTATTTGTCATGTTTTGCGATGTTTGTCCTCTGAGGGTATAAATGACTTTTAATTTATCGCATCACACAACCTTTCTGCCAAGAATCTAAGACTAAAGTATCAACCTCGGTTATTGCTGCCAGATTGCTGAATTTTTGACGCGGTCTTGCCACTCTTCAAATGCAACTTAGTCAATAGCACATAATGCGCCAAGTTTTTTTCTATCTTGTGTGACCTTGTTTCGGTTTAAGTGTGTTTTTGCGTGGATAAGATTAAAAATACATGTTATGTCGATGTGTTTGATAAAGAATGTAGGGCTCATGTCAAGTTGTATCAAGTCTGAAAAAGGATTGAAGTACATGCAATTCGGTCACACGGCGCTCTAATTAAAGTTTTTGAGAACTCGGTTGGTAACCAGGTTTGGTTTAATGCTCAATAAAGTCAAAAAATCTGGAAACGTATCCACTTAAAGTTGATTTCATGGAGATTATGTTTTTCAGCGAGTTTTCAAACTGGGCTGTTGCCTAGGCCCTACTAAATATGGGCGGTCAAATAATGCTACCCAAGCTTTTAAAGCAGTCTATGTTGCATTAGGTCTAATTTTAATACTTATTTTGTATCCCTATGACTTCGTTACTGAACAAATGAACTAATGTAAACTTATTTGTGGGTAGCCTACGAAGAATCACTGTCAGTAAGTAAATTTTTAGTCTATTGATTGTTGATATAACACAACATAAAAATTAAGTTCAAAATTCGAACTGAATGAATCTGTTTTTACCACGGATTGTCAACATATACCTTAAATTCGGTTTTGGGCACTGGAACGACACGGACTGTTTGTGACAGATCAGTCTTGTGCGCATGCGCGAGAGAATGTTGCAAGACGGTGAAAATTTTGTTCAAGGCAACAACTTAATACGATGGAAGTGGTTGCCAGGTTGCCAGTTGCTTTGCAGGGCCTGTTTGTTTAAGACTTATGTCGTCCATTTAAGTACTGACGCTAGGCAAAGGTCAAACATGACTGTAAATCTTGTTATAATTCAAGTCGCGGTGTTTGGTACTTACTGTTTTGCAAAGAACCAATATGCCGGTTTATATACGAAGTGCTAACAGACGGATACGTCTATGTTTTGTTTTGCGCTACAATCTACATTTTTATCGGAACTTCTGGTTGCTTGTCGATAAAGGGTGTGTCGATTTAAATGCCTGATCGCCTGTCAGTTTGATGGTGTGGTGTGCAAACATTGAGGTTTATATATCTTAGTTAACATCGCGCTGGTTCAGACTTACGGCTGTGTAGCTGTCACACACTTCCGCTGGTATGTAAGTGTCACTGCAGCATAAATGCATTGGGTTGATTGCTAGTCTGATATATTTACTGTTTTGTTGATGTTAAAGGCATATACTTGCCTAACTGCATTAGTTTAATATTGTGTTTTTGCTTTAAAGTTTTTTGTGCAGTTTTGTAAGTTCAGTCTACCAAGCACATTATTTAAATTAGCATAATGACAACATAATTTATATTAAAGTTGGTACCACTCAATAAAATGGTTTGGAAAAGAGGAAATAAAGTTGTATGCTGTAAAATAAAAGGTCTCATTTTTTGCTCATTTGGCTTTCCAAAAACAACCCAACATTTTTTGTGGCATTTACAGCAGCTACAAGACATATAAAGCTTTCAAGAATGAGCTAGCTTTATTTTTTGTGTTAAGGTTTAGTTAGCTGAGTGTGATGGGTGGAAATTAGAAATAAAACACAAATTTTAATTATTGTATGTTGTGTTTTTATATGTTTGTTTAGAACAAAATGCTTTAAATGATGAGCTAGAAAAGTTTTTTTATACTTTTCATGCAGATAAATGTATAGAGTTATACCATCCAAAAATATTATTTGGTATGTCTGCTAAAACATATTGTCTAAAAAACTGTAGTCTATAGCCTGTCTTACAAAGTGTGCGAATTGCTGTGCAGGACAATGCTTTAAAATTTAGTTTTCAATTCTGTTGCATTTTAATTTTGAGTAATCACTGACTTGAAGATGCACGCAGGCTGACAATAGCTCTGATCATGTGGGATGTGGCTGTGGAGTACGGGATGTGCTTTACTGTGCTCATGGGTGGTGTGTGTCTCATCACAAACACAGCATCCATTATGTCCAAATCGCTCTTCAAAATATACCTCACCCAGAACACGACAGCATGTCGCTGTTCTCGGCAATCACAAGAAACTGTGTATTTGGTCCCACAAAAGGAGTATTTTGAAAACAACATTACGAGTTCGCATATGAACGCCGGGTGCATGCATTTACGACAGCGCAAGGTGCCGATCGCTACAGCGAATAACATCAGTGAAACTGTGAAAAAGCAAGAGACAGAGAAAGAAAGCATTGATTGTCACCATTCTACATCTGACAAGCAAGATTTCAGTGGTTTTAATAATATGTTTCTCATTTATCTGTTGTTGATCTCCTGTATGCTGGAAAATTTTGGTATTGTATGGTTGGGATTACACTCGCAATCGGAAGCAACTTTTCCATCGTGCTGCAATGCGTCCAGCTCTTCAGTGGACTGTTTTTCCTACAGTCATGGCATTATTTTACACAAACACTATTTGCCTTCATTTCTTTGCACGCTGGCGCTTTGTGCTTTCACTACATTCCCTATATCAGTTATTTTGACCAAGCACTGTTACTCCCGCTGGCCAAGATGTCTACTCAGCTCCATTATTTTTGTCTTTTCCATCGTCATGTCAAGGTGTTTTGCTTTTTTTCTTCTACCGTCTCTTCTGCGTGACAAAGCTTACAATTTTATTATTGAAAGGTAGGTGTGGTATGTATTTCTTGAATCATTGCTATTTGAGTTTACATATTAAATCTAGTTACTATGTGAAGACACTGTTTTCATTTTTTTAAAATTGATCTGAAAGGTTTATATTTTTATTTCCAAACAAATTGAATCTCCCTGCATATTCATTAGGGATTCTTTTAAATGACTGTAAAAGCACAAAAAGGTTGGTTTGGTGTGTTAATCTAAGCTACACTTTTTGCAAATATCATTTATCTGTACTATTTGTTTGAATTTTTGTAGGTTGCTCTCTACATGGCTTGTTTGTTTCTTCATGTGTTTGGGAGTTCGATTTTCAAGAAGTACTTCACCCAAAGCATCCGTCCAAAGAACCATTCAAACCATAGGCAAGTTCACAGCAAAAGATTTGTATTGTGTGTTTGACAGAATTTACTATTCAATAAAGTGTTAACCAATGTTTCTGTTAAACCCCTTCCTATCACCCAATCATGTGTTGGGGCTTCTGTGATTGGTCTCATCCCCATTTATCTTTCTATACCAGGGGTGTCCAACTCGAACACACCGCCATGCCAATTTTGGTTTTAAAATATATCCGGGTGCCCATGTTTGGTACTTTTTCCAAATCATCTCTTAAACGTCCGAATATTTGGCTAATATGTAAAACCCTAATAAATGGTTAAAAAAATATATATGTCATGAAATGCGAGTAAACTTTTTTATGCTACTCCAGAAACCTTTTATTCTGATAATGCGATGCTAGATACAAATAGTTTGCAACGGGGCTTAAGTTTTGTCAAAAAATGAGAAACTTAATTAGTTGTGTAAGTTTACTACTGATACTCTTTACTGAAGTTAGAATAAAGGCCCAGAAAAAGAATCAATAGAAGCAAATGTAATTGCGTAACAAATCCTAATGTTTACCATATGAATGTGCAAAAGCTTGTGTGCCAGTTTATGCTGTGATGCAGTCTAAGCACAATTCATAATTTATCAATTATCACCTCATTTTTGTGTTGTACAAATCCTAACATTACACAGCTTTTTCCTAACTTCTAGTGCAATATGTCACCACAATTTATTTTCAAGTGAAAATAACTCAACACTATTAAAAACAATCGGTACACCAATGTAAAGTATGTTATTGTATTGCTTAGGAGATTTTCATGCTTGCTCTGATCCTGATCACAACTTACCTGCGCCAATGCACCACATTGCACCACAAGATGAATTCACTGCAAAGGTATTACCATTTATGTGCTATGTACATATATCAGCTTGTGCAACATTTGGTCAAGTATCTTGTCCTGAGAAGCAAGTGAGATTTCCAACTGTTTTTGTCTCTTTTGTAAGTTAATAAATGAAGTACAAACAAACGGATTGAACAAATTTGTCGTTCGACTGGTGTGATGCCAAACAAAATACTAGTTAAACGTATTCCATAAACAAATAAATGACACTGAAATATGTTGCTGATTTAACTCAAATTACAAAACTTATGTGCTTCCTGCTTAATGCTGATTAGTTAAGCTATATGCATTTTGTTATTTGTAGCTGAAACCATCATCAAAATACCTTACTTTTTAGTAGTAACTCAAATATATTTAAGCTATTGCTGCCAGGCATAATGTCAAGTTTATAGAGCTCTTCTGGCAAATGTATTTGCCTCCGACATATTCACATTCTTATGACTTTAGTCGTTTAGATGATGCAGTCTTTTTGTTTGTGTACCTATAAACATATACTGTGGCACTTAGCTCGTTTTTTTTCTGTGACTCATAGTTTTTTCACCTAAAAACCTGTTCCAGAAATGTGCATTGACCAAAAAGTGGTCTGTAACAACTAAGGTGCCGAGTAAAAGACTTATATATATGTTCATCCCAAAAAAGAAAAATGAATTGTTTAACTATTTTTCCATTATTTATAGAAAAGCATGGAAATTAGGTTGTGAATGATTAAATTGTGTTAATCTTGCTGCAAATTTACAGTTTTGGCGTGTAACTAAACAACTATATATTTCAAATCTGTTTTTAAATGTTGCATGATTTTTGTTTTAAAGAAAAGAAAATTTCATTTATCTTATGCTAACTAGTGTGCACAATTTTTATGAATTCTTTTGAGTGAATTTGTTCACACACATTCCAAAGGCACCACATTCATCATATAAGCCACTTGATGTATTGCCATTATATTTGCACACATTGGTGACAGAGTAAATTTCTGGATGGCCGAGGCATGGGTTAGTGCAAACATTGCGTATTTGTATTGTGCCTGGCTGATTGAACATATGCCACTGTGGCCTCGCCCTCAAAACACCAAAGATTAATTCAAAAAACAGTGTTTTCTTCCAAAACATTTTCAATTACGGATAAATTTTAATCTTTTCAAATATAAGGATAAATATTAGGATAAACTATACTTTTTAAACTAGAATTTTAGGAACTTTTTGAAACATTACCTGACCATTTAAAAAGTCAATATCATGTAAATTCATGATTTTTTTCTTATTTTTATAATTGTTGATAGTGGTAATAGTGTCATGCTTGTTAGGTTCAGGAATGTTTTCTATTAGCAATGAGTATTGACTTAAATTTTAACTTTTTCTTAACAGTATTAAAAATAATTTATTAAGAGTTGTTACTGGAAAACTCTATTTCATCACTTAAAAGCCAAGCAATCAAAGAGGGTTGTTAATTTTATGACAGGCCTTTGATGGCATTGTAAAAGCTCTTGGTCACAGAGTCATTCACTTGCTTTGTGTTTGCAGACAAATTTCATGGCCAAGCCACCAAAGCGAACGATTCGGAGGTCACTTTCTGATCTTGCGCTCACCTCCGATTCTTTTATGCCTTGTGTTGTGCTAATGAAGAAGCAAACTGCCAATGTGTATAAAACTCACACCAATATTGGCACCATGCCTAGGGTGAGTAAATTACCTTCATTTATTTAGTTGACTAACCAAGAACAATTGTACATGGTCAGTACAATGTTGTTTTGGGTCAGGAACCCCTATAAAAGTTTAAAGACAGTTATAGGCCTTTTTATGAACCATATTCTACAAGAATCCAATTTATATTCTAAGTTATGCTTCCGCATTTAAAAAGTTGAACCATTTAATCAGTAGCTGAAAACCCTTTACGCATATGTGCAGTTTAAGAAGACAAATTATATTTAGAGCATGCTGTTACACCTTCAGAACAGCACAAAGGTGAATTTGGCATAGTAGTTCAAGAACAATAATGGGCAGATATAAATTTGTGGATTTTAGGTTTTAAAAACAAGGTAAGAAAACTGAAAAGAGCATCTATAATTAGACAGGTTTTCAAGCAAGTGTTTGTTGCAAATGGTAATGACTTGGTAAACAATTAATCAGTCCATTAGGACATCCCTTATTCATTAGTCAACTGTAAACTACAAACATACTAACGTACAGCAATTGAAGTCCTGACTTGACTGTGCAAATACAATACAACGAATTTAGTAGTGTCAAAACTTCGGCAAATAAATGAAGCTTTTTAAGTCTATGAACTGAGAGGGAATAAACTAAACAGTATCAGACCCTTCAATGGACATTGATGTTCACCGCTTTGTTACAAACTTACTAAGAATGGAGAACATTTTTGTGTGTGACAGAATCATTGATTAATATTGTGAATCTTCCCTTAGTTATTAAGTCCATATTATGGTGCTGATTGATGTAGCTTTTGTCCACAATAAAAAGTTTCTCTAATCCGATTTTAATGACTTGAACCCTTAAGTGCTACTTGAAGTAGCATTATACTCTTTGTTTGCTTTTAAACTTAAGCTTTTATTAACATGAATCAAAAATCAAGAGGTTTTTGCCAGGTTAAACACACATATGTATATTTGCATAGTATTGTTCCAATTTTGTGTTGGCCATTGTTAGCTATGTTCAGAACACCATTGCTAAATTTTACGTAGTCTTTCACAGTTTGTTGGCAACAAACAACAGGAGTAAACCCTAGCTCTTTTACAACTTCCCTTTACTAAGCAGCACAACTATGTTAAGATCACGTTATAATCAGGACATGCAATGTGTCATGGCCTCACTGTGCTGCTACCGTCATGAAACAATCAATCAAAACATCTAAGTCCGTCTGCTCATCGTTTTGTTGACCTGTAGTTTTACTGAGGTAATCCACTGCTCAACCGGAAGCTAAACCATTTCCTAAAGGATGTTTTTATCACATTCCTGTGTTATAATGTATTTAATAATCATTTTTTGTGGAAAGCTGGGTTGAAAAGGAACAGTGGCATTTTTATTCGAATTTTGTTGAGTTGCTGAGTCGCTGAGGTTTAAAAAATTTTGCAGACAAATATCTGTCAGTTTTGAGTTTTTATTGCTTGTTTGGTGAAACATATTCTGTACACTTGCTTAAACTGCAATGTTATAAGTTATAACTTGTTCATAGATTATTTTTTTGTTTTAGTATCATTAAAGCTTGTCTTTGTTACCTAACAAAAGTCTTTTGATGAAATTGTATATTTTCGCACTAAATGCAAATTGTTCTGCTGTCAATTCGTAAAAAAAGCTTTAATGACAAATTGTTTATTTTGATTTTTTTTAAAGATTTCTATTGAAAATTGTTAAGCATTAAAATTGAGGACAAAGGCAGGTCGTATGCGTAATATAATAGTTGCTTGAAAAAATGAACTCTTCTTAATCGTTTGGCATTCATTTAGTACTCAAAAATATGCAAATTTTGCCTGTGTCGTATTCCAATCACAATTGTTCAGGGATAAAAATAGTTTTGCAACGTTCAATGTCCTCCACAAATTGTTCTAAAATTTGTCTTTCAACAGTAACAGAAGATTTATATACTGCGTTTGTTTAAAAACTGTTAGTAGCGTTGTTAAAAATTCTATAAATGTCAAAGTAAGTATTTGGAAGTAGCCTAATCAATGAACGAGACACCTATTGTGTCGGTACCTCTGTCGTTTCGACGTTTCTTATGTTTTTACATGACAAAACAGCAGCGGTTAAAATGTTTGCAGAAAAATCTATTTATTGTATACAAGCCCTCTGAAATTAAGTTACCAATCACCATGCTATATAAAGTTGCCATTGTTATAATTAGCGAAATCACAAGGACACGCTTTAAAGGCCTACAACTAGAATTGGGATACGGGCTGTACGTCAATAGACACCTCTTTTAGGTTTTATTGCATTGTCACCAAACATATTTTGCGGTGCTCTGCGGGGTCGTCGTGTTTATTGCTCTAAGCCACAACGGACTGCATGCGGTGTTCCTGTCTTCGCTGATGCAAACACATGCAAAATCCGCCGCGATTCGGAGAAATTTTAGCCAGCCAAGCGCCTCGGTTCCCGCTCCCTATGCTCCACAACAAATGGAATCCTGTGACTGTCAGTTAACGCATCGTTGACGTCACAACTGTCACATCAGGCTGCTCTTTTGGCGAGCTACCAATGCTGACACTTCCTCTCGTTGACTCACTGATTTTCATGTCCTCTCTTCAGCCTTTTGCCTTCTATAAACGCATTATAGAGCCTCATGCGCTGTGCATTTACGTACCCAGCTAGCATGTCGCATGTGTAATTGCTCGTGGCATACAAAAGCCTTTGTTCTTTCGACTCTGTCTCATAGCTCTGCAGGTTTAGGAATACACAGGCAGACTAAAAAGAACTGAGTTAGATATTAAATGGTGGTGACGCTTAAATTAGATGTTTGCGACGAGGAGGAGTTATCATTTATGGTAAATATGTTGCCTAAGTTGTTACTTTAAAAGTTTTGGGGGGTTTGTTTTACCATTAGAATCGGAATCAGTTTTTCTCAGGAGTTAAACCAAGGCTTATACAACCGAAAAGTATCAAATATTAAAGTGTGTAGACACAAAATTACATAAAATTTATATTATTTGTATTGGGATAATTGTCATAAGTGTAACAAGCTTTAATCTCAAACGTAAAGGCAAATGCTCTTGTCATGATCAGTAAACTAGTCAGTCTTACGAAGAACCCATGTGAAATTTTGAAAATAATGTTTAAATTTTCTTGTGAAATAGTACCGCACCGATACGATCCATTAAAACTTCGGTGACGTAGGTTTTTTATAAAAACCTTTATAAACACGACCAAGTTTGTACTCATAATGAGACCAATTTACTGCAAAATGCAATAAACAAGTGTTTTCCAATATGTAATAGCTCAGCAGCTTGGTAAATATGTAACCAACTTCCGGGCTTAGCTGCAGTTTAATGCGCTTGCTCATTTCACCACCAATACAGCCGATGACGTCACTGTCACCGGATTTGGCCCACGGAAACAACGTATTATGCTATCTATAATACAATATGATATGTTAACATTTTGTTTTCCACAGCCTGCCCGTGTAAGAAGACGAGCGTCGCTTGACGTCATCAAAGAGAACAACAACGTAAAGGACGCCACCAAATGGTCAAATATGATGGCCAGAAGAAGGACATCTCTTCCTGCTATTCTGGCCAGTTCAAAACGAAAGGTATTTTATTTTATGTATAAACGATTATTTGCTTACCAGTTGGGGTAATTTTTGAAGTTGTATTATCGCACTTTGCTTTGTGGTTGGTGATATATTTGTTATTTGACAACCTTGTCAGCGATGTTGCATTGGTTTGGTATTACGCGCCCCTTGAAAACTTAAGATTAAACTTTCTTAAATATTTTCGTGACGCACATTGCTATATATTGGTGAGTCATTTATAAGCAAGTTTCTTGACAGTGTGATAAAGGCATTCTATCTTTTTCGGTTTTGTTTCGGTGCATAGAAAGTTCGCATTTGTTTGCTCATACAGTAAGTACGTAAATGAGTTTTAAAATAGATCACCCAACACTAGTTGTAGTGGCGGGTGTACCGTGATTCATTTGTTATATAAGCCACAAATAAGTGAAGCGAACGACCGTTAGTGGACATACGTTTTTTCCAGTGGTTGCAAATTTTTGGCAAAGACTCTGTTTATAGGTTTCTCTGTTTAGACTCTGTTTGTATGTCTATAATGCAAGGTTGAGGCAAATGTGTTTCTTACAAAAATTTTAACTCGCTCATGATGGATTTTAGGCAAAACAGACTGGTACTTGTAGCGCTAGAGGACTAAAGGGTGTGGCAAAATGTAATTTATCTACTTGTTAATCATCGAACAGACCATTAAGTCCAAAGCATTCGGGAAAAAACAAAATGCGCCTATATTGGGTGCAAGTTTGTTTCCAATAAATTCACCCTTACATCACGAAAGGTCGTTGTGTTCCATAGACCACCCACAGATAAAAACAATCTGGTCCTAACAAAGCAAATGTGACGTCAATTTCAATGCGGTTTATCACAAACGCGCGCTTGCGGCATCCACACGAAATTGCGTCTGTTGACATTCATCATCTATCGCTGTTATGCAACCACAAAGCCGCCGTTATGCCTCTGAGCCTGCATCCTTATCCCTACCCACAATCGTAGACACAAATTTCAGTTGAGATGAGAACGGTCCGTGCTAGCTGCCACCTTTGGGACCATTAGTGTAGCACAGCGCTGCAAGGGTGGGGCCTGAGTATGCTTTAAAGTTGTCTGTGTGGAGAATATGGTCTCGTTCTGCGGACCAGTTGTTTACTAAACACTATAAAAGCGAAGAACGAACGGTGAACTTTTGCGGCACCGTGCTCCTCGTAGATTAGTATTGAGATTGTCTGGTTTTAAAGTGTATCAGCCGTTTAAAAGCATTTCGGGGTCGCTATTCCCCCATGTAAATGCATTTCTGACTCTTCACTATGAACTGTTTTTTTTTGCATATAAGGCAAACGCCCAGCTTATGGCTAGACCTGTATAATCTGTCGTTGTGAGGAAACTAATACGTGAAAATGAAGTTCCATTTAACGCTCAGATTATGGTTCATTCAGGTTTAGGTTGAGTTTAAATTATTGCTGTAGGAATACCTTGACAAATGGACAAAGTTTACCAAAACAGTATTTATAATTAGTGCATGAACTGGCTTTAATATCTATCACCTTTTAGTTTGTACCTAATTTGTAGAATGCTTGGCACCTAAACTTTTTTTTTATTGTTACATTTGCTTAACCCTTGAGGTAGCAGGAATACACAAAAAACCTATGCCACCTCAGTGTTCCTATCCCTAGTTCAACGGCCTTATGTGTGGGGAGTCCCCTTGTATGTACCGTGTACGCTGGCGATTTTATCGGTGAGATCGGGGTAGCACGTTCGGCGTGCTCCCGGACATGATCGCTTTTGCGCCCAAACCTTGCCGAGATATCTTAATTGTGGCGCCCGCGAAAGCCAAGACCGCTCTCCTTGTTTACCTCGTGCCGTTGATTTTGCCTCTGGGCCCATGTACGAAAAAGGAGACCGAAGGCTTTAATCGCGTGCCACTTTCACGTATGCCCAATTATTGACCAGAAGGATAATTTCAAGTGAAGGTTTCCGTATGTCATGGTTAGATTGTAGTTTGCGTCTTGGTGTATAAGGCAGTATGTGTAGCACAGTTGTGTTTGGATCCTTGTTGAAGGATGCAAATACGAGAAAGTTTAATATCCTACCTGTAGACACTCATTTAAACAGATAGCGACCTTAATGGGACGTAGTAACGTCTGCACGCATGGTACATTTGCCTGAGGAACTAGACTATACTGGGCAGCCACAGTTTATAAAATTAATTCAAACAGATTTTTAAAACGAAGCTTTAAATCATAACTCTTTTAATGCAAGATTTTTAGGTGACATTTTCGAAGTTGCTTAAAACTTTCTTTATTAATCTATTTGTGTTACGTCTTACGTCACAGTTAGGTTTAAAAGTTCACGAATTGGTTACTTTCTCCATATTGACTATAGTCTACAAAAAATGTTTTTTAACTTCTTTAACAAAGTTCCAACCACAGTACAAGACGTTGTAACAAAAAATCCCAGTTGTTGACTAAAGCCTTATTCTCACGGCATTTAGTGTTGGTGGTTACCTCTATCCTATAGCTGCTGACATTTGCAACGACTTGAAGTAACCCGTATGAGTACAGTTTTTACGTCAACGTTTACCCTAAAAGTGCAGCGCAAGAGGCCATGATCTTAACGCACAGAGGACTACACCTGTCTGTGAATTCTGTGTGTAACCACCAAATCGGGTTTAAGAAAAGTCGACTAGGGGCTCTTACCGCTTCTTAGCATTTGTTGTTATGCACTCATTAAATACTACTCTATATTGTTGATTGTAAATTTGTCTTCGTTACTCTATGATAGTAATAATGTATATCCCTTCATGTGTTATCAAGTGTACGATTGCGTTTTGCTAGGTATTGGGGTATTAGGGATAAACTGTCCCCTTCCTTCGCATAAGTTGACCCCTCCCCACAAAGGAAAAATATATATTTTGTTGAAAACAATCTATAGACGCAACTTATTTTTGCCCATGTTCTTCTTTAACTGGTTTTAGTTGTGATCGACCTGAATTTTTTGTACGTCCTGACTTTGCTGAAAAAACTAATAATTGCCCACTAAGCACCTGCCTCCGGATATTAAATACGGTTTGTCTCGTAGCCCACGACAAGTTGTTAAACTCTGCCCCTTTGCAGCGTAAAAACCTTAAAAAAATCTACCTGCACTGTAGACTCACCGACAATCGTAAAATTGGTTTAGGTTGGTTAAAAAAAAATTAGATTTAACGCGGTATTTGCGTCGACGTTACCAACAACGTAACCCAAGTAATTGACAGCAAACGGCGTTAGCATTTCCAGCTTTCTTCGCTTGTGCGTCAACCCTTCGTCACTCTTCAACCGCTACGCAGGCCGTCCTCAGTGTCACCGAGCCTCGTGCGCACTTCGTGTAGGCGTAGGTGTACCTGTTGTGTTGACTTTAGAAGGAAAACTGTTCTGTCCTGACACTAGGTTTACGAGCAGTCAAACATTGCCGTATTTGCCGGCGCCAAACTGCCATCTGTGTGTATTTTGTCCGTTCTGTTTCTTTGTTTATCAGGCTCCTGGTCAAATGTGCAGTCGTCTTAAAACGCGTGGGTTTCCTTCGGAAAACTGCGTCGTTAAGTGATTGTGAGGTATATAACGGGTTTTGATTATTTCAGGCCTGTTCTAACACACCAAATCCTAAATTTCTCTGTATTAGCACAAAAAATTAACAACACCCTATCACATTCCTCATTAGCTGTTGCTGCATTGTGGTAACCTCACTTTAAACTGGGATCAATTTCACTGCCATTGTCCCAGGTGCCCACAGACTGCGTTGGCATGACAACCACACCTGCGTGCGTGTTTGCCTGCTCCTGCGGTTATCAGTCACGTGGCAATTAAGCCGGTGATTGCATTTTGGTCGATTTTGCGCAAGCCGAGTTGCTGTGTCATTCAATGCACAAAATCAATGCTGTTGGAAAATCTCGTTAGAGCTTACGCACTCAGTTACTCATCATTCATTTGTGACTGAGAAAAACTAAATTAGTCAAATAACCAAATTTAAGAGACTTGTTATTCACTTTTAGGGAAGCGAAAGCACAAATGTGTTAAGTTGGTATAATTATAGACGTATGTGTAATTTAACCTGTGTCTCTTAAATCTTATGTGTAATTTACTACCTTTGGGCAAGTTAAAGCATTTGTTTTTGTAAAAAAATCTAGCAAGAATTGGCAAAAAAGGGTTGAAATCAGCAGATTCAGTATAACTGTTACAATTACTATTATAGTGACTTTTATAACTGTAAAATCCATGTTACAACGTTTATAGTGAAAGGATTTCCCGGCACATTTAAACCACGATCTATTAGCGATGTTTGCATTTGCAACCTACACAGTGGAGTAGGCGTTGTCCCTTAGTCCGTGTTTGCATTTGCCTTCTTACCACTGACGTATCTTCAACGATTAAACCCACCCAGGGGGTCCCCAGCGGCAAATTAACGACGCAAAGAACGTACAGGCCCTCGACGTCCTATTTGCCTCTGCACTCGAGAACGTTTGCTTGTACTATTGACCCAGCTCGCAATAAAACCGGTTCTTGCGTAGAAGGGTTTCCAGTGACGAATCTCCTGCGTGTATTGTGGTCCGCAAATTTGAACCCTCGCATTCCTTTAAGTTCTGACTGTCGTCCGCGTTGCGTAAATTCTTGTAGATTATTTTTGCTGCCAAAAGATTTTTCTTTATGGTGTTTTTTTTTGTGGTTTTGATAAAAATGTGCGTTTTAGGGCAAGAGGTTTTTCTAGCATAAAGGATCTATTGTTTAGGCGTACAATTTTGTGTGTTTTAAGTGAGGGTGGTTTTTGATATTTTTACCGTATGTCTCAAGCGCGGTTTGCGTAGTACATTCCTGTTATTGTGTTAGATTGCAACAAAGTTTACCACAGTTAAAGAAAAACAAAATTGTATTCGATGCAATAAGCAATACCCCAATTACGAAACCACGCAAAATTTGCAAAGTACTGATACTGTATAAAGTTGTCTCCAACATATTACTGCGAGCTATCACACCAAAAAACGCATTGTGAAAATTAGGCCGTACGTGGACTATTTGCTCACTTACGGCCTGAGTTGAGATGGCTTTGTCGTGTTTTGGCAGTTGTTAATATACGACATGAACATCTCGGCAAACATACGTTACTAATGTTGTTTGTGCTGTTTCCATATCTGTTTGCCAGCTTTGTTGGAAATTCCATTTGCCGCGTTTAAAGGTATTTACCGTGTCCGTGTTTTCGTGTTATGTGGGTTTACTGTTTACCCGCATTAGCTACTGTATGTTGTTCACGTTTGGATACCATATTGTGGTAGCTTGTTGTCTAGAAATGTTGGAAATTTTTACGTGCATCAGTATGGATCAGTGAGGCGAAAAGAAATCATTACGAAACATGCTTTTTGCGCGTGTGAAAACATGTAAATACGAATAAACGTATGTCAGTGCAGTTTCCGGCGTTTTTGAGACTTAGTATAGTAAACCTTGGGTGAACCGAAATTGGATAAATTCAGATCTTCGCCTAATTTCGACAAAACTTGAGGCACAAATGATTTGTAATGTAGTAAGGCTTTAACTAATCGACATCGGTTAATCCGGATCTTCGCCTAATCCTGACAATTTTTTTTGGGTCCAAACAGGTCCGGATTAACCGAGGTCAACCAAGTTATGTTGTAACAACAGTATATATCATGCAGTGGCCGATAAGCTAATAACCTGGTTATATCTTAATGAATAGAAAGTACAATGTGTTTTATTGAATTGCAGTTCAAAACTGCATGTAATTTAAAAGCCTAATAGTCGAGTTGTGATTTCTGATAAAATGGTCAGTTTTGTTTATTTTGATAACAGTAAAAAGGACGTTTACAACACAATTTGTAACTTACCCTGACTTATGCTATGCACAGTTTTGTTGAGAGCGTAATAAACACTTATGCCGCCGGATCTGGTAATCGGCAGAAAATGGCGACTAAACAAGTTGCGGAAATGGCGGAAACTTTAAGTCTTTATTCCCGTGTAAACTTTACATAATACCTGTGCGTTTCAATTCGGCCAAAGTTTTATGCCACTCGAAACAATTGTCGTAAAAAGCCTGTGGTGACGTATCAATCATTTGTGACGTCAGTCGAGGCTGTGACGTCATATTTTTTGACAAAATGTTTCAATATGTGTTTATGAGTGAAATTTTAACGTCACTTTCTTGAATGAATATGTTTTGCTTCTGTTGGAAACTTGCAGCGGCTATTTTAATCTTTTGCCTAACATCACAGCTAAACGCAGCGTAGGACATTATTATTGTGTAGAAGTCTCAACATCGCTATGATTTATGGCACGTTGTTGCGAAGACGCGTAATTAAATTTGGCCAACCTTTCAAAACAATTCCAGTCATAGTTTGTTATGAAGCCTGGTCAACATTACCGATCTGCTGTGCCCATATTAACTCGAATTTTTGCCATTGTATGCACTTTGCTACCTTTAGCTGGCCATTACTGTGCTTTTACTACCCTTAATGGGGAATTTGGCTGACCTCAAACCGTAGTTTTTGATGAGTCAGCTTAAATTTGATGTCAGTCGCAATAAAGTAAAAGCTTTTTGGCTGTTTCTCCCTATAAATATGAAGCAACCTCAAAATTGCTTTCTAATTTTTAATGACCAGTTTTCACGTTATGCGGTATTTTGGTCTTGTCTTTTACTTGGTAATGATTTTTTTTGCTTTGATTGTTTACTATCGTGATCTCGACCGTTTTGCCCGTTTCCGCGGTGTGTTTTCCTTTGCAAACAAACTGTTTTTGAAGTGTGCAACTCTACCCAGGAAGCAGGGGTATTTAGGGAAATTGTAACCTTTCCCGAAAGCGGATAAAACGGATAAACGATCACTCCCACCAGTCTTTACATGGTTTGCTTTAACCAAAATTTCGTAAAATGCCAAGTTTAGCTTAAAAACGGCACCTTAAACCTCAATCGCCACACTGAGTTTTAAATAAATCTTGCTTTCTTTAAAATAGGTAAACGAAAATAGCATTGACTTTCTATGTTCATCTATTTTCACCGAAACCACAGAACCGGCCTAGTTACTTGTGGTTGCGGCCGAAACAACTTCTATATTAAACTGTTCTGTGTGCACAAAGTAAAACTCGCGATCCCAATCTGTTCATTCATTTACGGTTAGATTAAAAGATATTTTCTAGCAGCGCTGATGAAAGTTAATAAAATTTGGACAGTCTAAGAGGGTTTTTAAACAAGTTATATGCTCTTGTTTGTGACACAAAGTACAACAAAAGTGTGTTAAAAACTGAATACTGTTAAAAATGTCTAAATTATTTGTTTCTAATACGTTTAACTGCGTAAAAGTGGTGCAGAGTCTATTTTAAACTTTTGCGTGCAAATTAGCAATGCAGGTTAAATTTGAAATTGTCATAGCTGGAATTCGATAACCACTTGTTTTGCGTCAAACGTGTAGACCTATTACTGTCACGGCAATTATGTTGGAGTCGTTGTGAGGCAATTTCACACGCAAGTTCGCATTTTCAACGGCTGAGGAATGTTATTGCAGTGCGCGTGGCTTCCGTAACGGCTTGCCGGAGGACATTGCGTTTGTTGTGGTTTTATAGTAAGGTATAAACTCGGCAGCGTAAATTAGCTCGCAGCATAGGAAGATGATGTTGTTATTGTGAATTTGAAGGCATTGTGAAATAAAATTGAGTTACAAGTGCGTTTGAGATCAACACAAAATGCGCGGTTTTTAAAATGCGGTGTGTTTTTCTACTGCTGTTAAGATTTTACCCCCAGGGATTGTGTTAAAATTGATTCTTTTTGCGTGCAAGTTCGAAAACAAGTAGTTTGATAGTTTTCTTAAGTTTAAGAACTTCTGATGTAATGTATTATTAAAACTTCTTTTCGTAGAGGGCTTAAGAAATAATAATTCTGTAGTTTTTAGGATTTAACTGACATCACTCTTAAGGCCATTGATTCCAGAACCTAAAACGTTTATGAAATGTTTTGGATAATTTTATTTGTTATTTTATAATTTTGGTGTTGAAACCGTAAATTAGCCCTATATTTAACCATTTGAATATTTTAACCCTATAAAATTCTTAGAAAACGCATCATGTACTTGTAGAGTAAATGATAACCCATATTTTCCTTAACATTCAACTTTTCATAGTGAGTTTGCACAATATTTGCATCATCATTCACCTCGTAGTGGTCATGATAGTCTTGAATCGAACGAGGACTGGCACGTGACTTTCCAATGTCGCCTAATAATTACTATCGCTTCATTTCTCCACCGTAATTGCAGTGCATAAAAAACGTACAACCACGACGACATTTACAACCACCCTCTGTTTTTGAAAATTTGCTGATCAAAATCACGTGGTTCTATGCAAATAAGGAGGCTCGTGCTGTGATGGGGATCACGCCTGTCTTGGTCACTCAGTGTTGATCTTTAAGTCCGATTTTGATCACTCATATAATTGAAGGTTTTCCGAGAATTGCGCACGATTTTATTGCAATCAGTAACCAGCATTAGATTGAAATAATCGTGTATTCGTGTTTTGAACGTTCGTCAGTGGTATACCGTTTGTGTTCAATTAGTTCGACCACTTTAACTGCAAGTCTTGTCCATCTACATGCATAATATTTTAATAGGTGTGCGTTTAAAACTTTAAACATTAAAAACGTGAAGTGAAAACACAGTGCCACACAGAGTAAGCCTCTTTACATGGAGCGTTTAAGCGGGTTCGATACGCTTATTCGATACGCATTTCTCTCGTTTTCGAAAAAGAAAAAAGGCAAAGCGTATTAGACTTCTCCGATTCTCGATGCGCTCGGCACAGGTGGTTTGAATTAGAGATGTGCCGAATATTGCACGAACCTTACTTCAAAACGTTTTCATGTAGCAGGGGAAAAAAGTATGCGAAAACTTCGCACATTTTGAAACAATATCTTGTACTATTTGTTTAGCGTTTTACATATATCCAGATCTAAAATAAACGGAATTTGCCAGGCGTAAATTGGCAATGCTAGAGAAACAGGTCGTCTAGCTGCCTTTAAGTAACACCAGTAGAAATTAATTGTCCTTGCGTGTAGGTAATAAAACAGTTTCGCTTTAACGTATCGTAAAATAATATGGTTTGACGCAATAGCATTGACTCATGCCCTCTTGCGTCACGTGGGCGGTACCTGGCAACCGACCTCGCTTTATTATCATTCCTTGACTCCGACTTCTAGATTTCGAAGCCTCTGGCATCGATTTAGCTAAGTTCTGACGTCACACTGTGTTCGCGTTCAGAGAATAGATTAGAAGCTTCGATGAAATTTTTCGTGTTGTCAAAACTTTTATCAAACCACTGTCCTTCCGCTATACTCGGGTTTTATACCTTTCGCTTGTTAAACGATAAAAGTTATTCTGCAAATCGTTGCTTTTAAATTGGTGTAGCATAAATATTTTGCGCATGTCTTGCCAACTGTTGATTGTGCTCAACAAAAATAGTGTATATTTCTTTGTTGTGTCGCCAAATTTTAAATTTACAAATGTGTAAGTGTTTCTTGATTGAATAATTTTCCAAGGCCCTGGTTTATTGGTTATCAATCAATTGTTACGTAATCTGTTTCTTGCAAAGCGATTTTGGTGCAACTGATGTCCCATTTATACGTTACTGTTGGATAAGATAAATTGACCTCGTTGGTAAAATCCGCTAATCTAAAGTCATCCTGATTTATAAGCGTGCTTCCCAGTGGTAAAATATTCATGAAATTGCCACGCCCGGTGGCAGCAATTAATTGGATAAGCGTAACAAAACATATGAGCGCAGTGTTGCTGTCATTGGACACGTTGTAATGACGCCAGTGGTATCGATCGTGGAAAGTTGAAAGAGAGGGTTCGAGTTTTTGCTATGGTTGTTTTAACGTGTTGCATTTTTAATTTTTATCACTGTAAACGGAAATTCCCAAATCCGCTTTGGGTAGCTTGTTTTATTGTTTTACTTTAATTCAATAAACTTTTTACAATTCATTTCGACATCAAATATTTTTTTATCGTGAAAACCGTTTTAGACCCAAGTATTGTATTTTACTGATGCTTGTTTGCGTTAAAATTTTGCTGAATCGTAAGAAAATATCTTCTGTTGCTTACTATCAACCAAAATGTCTATATTACAAGATTATGTATAACATTGGCCGTTTTTTTTGTACAAAAGCCGCCAAGCAACTTCTTTAAAATCTTAATTTAGATTCAAAATTGCAGTTTGCATACTTTTGCTGCTAGTGAAAACCATGCCTTGAATTTGTCTGTAATTTCTGTTTACAGTGCTTTTGATCTTAAAAACTAACCAGGATATTCTTATAAAATCCTCACTCCTGTGGTAAAGTTTTAAATTTTTACTGATTCACAAAAGGTGCCGATAACTTACATGTATCGGAAAAAAGCGTTTGAAACATGCATTCTCGAAGCACCCTACATTGGTATGTAAACACTTCGACAATGGTGTGAGAACTGTTCTTGGATGAACCTTAACCCGTCTTAACCTTGCGTATTCGCCCCACCTATGTGTTTCGGTCTATTCTACAGTACTCAACTTTTTCACCTTTCGTTTCTGTGTGTGTGGTCTGTAAGGGTTTCGGAAAAGCTTATTTGGTAAAAACGTGAGTTAGCCGTATTGTGAGTCTAACATCAAAATTGAAGCGAGATGTTTTGCCGTGTCATAGGTCGATTGGGTTCGTCGTTCGCATCAAAGGTCAAGAGTTCAGTCCAATTCAATTTTGCATTGTTACGCGGAAAAAAAGTGGGTAAGGTATAAATGCACACAAAAACGGGTTTCTTCTTGAAGGCTGAAGGGTTAGATAGAATATCTTCATTTATTCATTATACCTACCGCTGTGCAAAAAGTGTTTTGGAGAGCTATTTACTGCATCTTCTGTGAAACTTGTGTAAATCGCTCGTTCTATTTGCAACTTTTGAGTGGATTCGATTTTTATCAGTTAGCAAATAAGATCATTAGTTCTTGTGTATTTTACTTGGGTTGTTTAGGTGTTAAATTTTAAATTTTGTGAATTAGGAATGTTGATGAAATGATTTGGCAGACATTTATGGACAAAGCTCTTTCATGTCTTTTTTAACCATGACACAGTGGTTCATAAACTTAAATCACTCAATACCCTTGAGTTCAATGAAACCTAATCAGCGGTTTGACGAAAACCTTTCGAATTTTTAAAGTTACAGAATCTGTTTTTGGGACGTAAATTCAGGCATCGAAAAGAGCTTGTGTAAAAAATTTGAAGGTGCCCGTACACGTGAAAAAAATCTTCACACCTGTTGGCCGAGGTCTGACCGCAAACGGGTCTACGAGAAACATAGACCACTGACGGCAAAGGCGTTCCCGACAAACAACAAAACACTTCGCTCATGTTCAGCTTGAAAGGACTCCTCGGCTTTAACAACGTCCAATTATGTAGTTGGGCCACACGATGCTTCCACAGGCCCGCTGTGGAGGCTGTCGTTGCTAATTACTGCCTTGCCACACCAGGGAATGGTATAATGTCCACCTCTGCCTTCTTTTTACCGCTGTACGATCAAATACCACAGCTCAATGTTCACTTGTGAGCCCCTCGCGTAGCCAGCGTTAGCTAATGTGGAAACGTCTGTCATTTACAGGCGTTTTTTTGGTTATCTTTCAAAAGGCCGTACTCAGTTTAGATCACAATTAGAGGTTTAGCTTTAGTTCTTCGCACGTGAGGCATTAATGTCGTGAGTGCATCTGTTCGAGGCGTGTGGGGAAATGACTGACATGTTGGTGGTTCAGGAGTAAGTCAGCAGAGTTCAACACCTCTAAGTTTATGCCAATTTCCACTCGAACTCTGAGCTGTCAATCTTATTTTACGCTTGTAGCGAAAGCCAAAAGTTTCACAATATTTTCATTTTTTATCGCAAATCATCGTCAACATTCAAAACAAGGCGACCTTAATTATGGTAACACTCGCAAAAAAGAGGCATGTGTCTTCAGTTGGCCTCGCGCAGTACTTAGCCAGTCATTCTTGTGACGAGCAGTGGATGTCCGTAGCTTGTTAAGCTAGCGTACATTCTTACTCAACGTTAACCACATAGCTGGCAAGAGCGCTAATTGCGACTGCTTTCGTCCCGGGTTGCCCAGAGGCAATGCCTGGTGAGCAGAAAAGATAAACACCCGTATCAGACCTCCGTGTGCCAGCGTGGTTAAAGTCTCGTGGATAAATCTTTGCCCCGATTTGGGTACGATCATTTCAGGTTCTGTTCTGTAATTAGGCATAGCTCGTTTATCCTTTGATCTCAGAGATGTTGCGTTTTTGGTTTATGGCGTGTTCTCAGTATCTGCGATCATCGAGCAGACTAAAGTTATCCCAATGATCTATATTTCGATATTCTGTTTTTGTTTTGCGCCATGTTGAGTGTTATGCAGACAATCGGTAAAATTTTTAGGAGAAAAGTTTCTTTTGATGTGGAATGATGATTGGTTTATCGTACAACTCATACTACGTTTTATTTTAATTCCATGATACGGGTCTTGAGCAGTGTATATCTTATGAATCTTCCGCTACTGTAGACGTACAGCTATTGCTTTCAAAGTTGTTTATTGTGCATTTAACTTTCGACATTGTAATATTTTAATCACATGATACAATGTATATTCCCGAAGGAATCGCTGTAAATGTCGTTTTTGTGCTATTTAATGATTTTTTCCCGGTGCAACTTTCGAAACAGTAATATTTTAATCAACTGATACAATGTATATTCCCCGAAGGAATCGACTTTACAACTACAACAAGTGTTTCTTAATTTTGAGTGACATATTTTTGGCGCTAAAGCACTAATTATCGTGACTGAAAACTCATTGACTTCCTTTGGAGATAATCGATATTCTGGCCAAGGCAGTTATTCTTTCTTTGTCTATGCTGCTCACTTAAAATCAATTCGTATCAGCAAGAGGTCGTCAAGAGCCTTTCGTCTATATTTTGCCTTTGTTGTATTGCTTTAATTGCTAATTATAATAGTTATTGTTTCATAAGGATAAATCGTTGCGCAATCACGTTTAGGAGAATGAGTTTATTGTTGGAGGTGATAGGCCAGGAAGCGCCTTAAATAAATTAACACCAGAATACTGCATTGTTAATTATAAGGCAAAAATATTTTTTCCAATGAAACGCTTTAAAGGGTTGTTTTGATGTAAGGTTGACCTGTTTCATGCAACTTGTAAACAAAACCAGTAAAACTAAAGGATGAACGACTAAATGTTTTTTCTGAACTGATATCCATTGCTATAAGGCTCATTACTTTTCATCCACCAAGCAACGATCTGAGTGTTACCAGCTTTCAGTTTTAATTACGAGTATTGCAAAAGCAGTTAAGTGTCAAATGTTTTTCAATATTTTGCGTTTTGTGTTTAGCTTTACTCAGATTACAGTTTTAGCCAATATTGCACCTGTTCAGTGCAAGAGTAATTGAAGGTGCAGACGTTAAAGCCTACGACTTTCTGGTGACAAATCACTGTCCTTCTGTCAGCAGACATGCTGTGGTAGAGCTTATCGATAGTTTTCCTGCGCTTACGTGCGTCATTACGAAACAGGAAAACCAACGTTGAAATGCAGCATCCTCCTTGCAACGATTGCTGCATTGAACAGCTATTGAAATGTAATATGTGCAACCACGAATACGATGTTTGCTAATTGGGAATCGTCCATAGTGATCTGTGTTTGCAAATGAGTTTGAACGAATTGAATTAATGTTTGCACATCTTTTTCAAACATTGGTTAGGCGTTGGATTATCCACTAAATATTGTTAACTGCGTTTTATAGTAAATCGTTCTTTTTCATTTGGTCTCCGTCTTCTATTGTGCAGGATTGTTTGTATATGTGATGAATGATGTTAATTGTTTGTTTTTCTCGTAACATCATGTAAGTTAGGCTTTGTCTGGTTTTATTGTATGTACAGTATACCGTAGTATAGGAACATAGACACACTGCCCTAAAACATTCAAACACTAAGGTGGCTCAAAAAAATTGCCGACCCCGTACATTAAATTGTGTAAACAGCTTTGGATGATTGTATTCTTCCTGATAGCATGAACCAGCCGGGCCATTGTTTTCTGTACAAGTCCCCATTTTGACCCCGCCCTATGGACATCCGTGCTTTCCACAACATCCGAAATCATCTTATTACATACACCGAGGCTTTATGCATCTGTGTAGCACTTCCCTGCATTACACACATCCGCACTCGTTCCAAGCAAGCCGGGTTGTCTCGCATCCTCGCCAGCTATTCATACGCCCTGCGATTTACGTCACAGTGGGAAGTCGCTATTACACCACAACTACCGCGGTCGCTGTCATTGCTCCTCCCTGCAAAGCTCTCTGCTGCTTTAGAAACATTTCCAGGTACTACAAGATTGTTTGGGCCGCACATGGTTGTAAAATTGTCATTGGAAGGAATTGGGCTTTGTGCTGTGTTATTGCGCATTAATTGTAGGGAATTTTGAATAAAATATTTGGAGTTACCGACTGAAAGTTTTTGCAAAATACTCTGTAACGGTTAAGAAAGTTGCAAAAACACCCCATAACGGTTTAAATTGTAGAGTAACTTTTACGTGCGTATGTTAAAATTTTTACGTGCAAATTTTTTACCTGCATAAAATGTTTTATTAGGATTGATTGTATGGCTGAAAGGCCAAACTAAAATTTACACTTAGATGCACTTTTTCCATTGTTGTTATTTTCACTTTCACAGGTCAGGGCGTTTTCCTCGGTGCTTCGTCTTTAATTAAATACTTGCAGTTTGTAGCGTTGTGAAAAAAGAGCTGTCAGAGGCAGGTTACCTTGTTGCCGTTCTCGTCAATTGAGGCTTGTTGATAGGCAGGAAGGCCGCCTTGCAGTTCATGCTACCGTCAACGTCGTCAATTCATCTGCTGTTGATTTTAATGCAGACGCATTTGAAACGTCAGTGGATTGCAAAGTAAAGTATGTAAGCCAGGAGTGAGATACGCCGTAGTTGTGGAATAGCGATGAAAAGTAAAATCGAAAGTGTATGTAAATTTACGGCTATAAAACGCTTTCTAGATATTTTATTTGTTGGCATTGCTACTAAAAAACAAATAAAGTTTTAGCGGTTATACTAGCTTGGTACGAAAAAAATGCTCCCGTCTGCTCATCGTGTCTTATATAACCGTGAGCAATCAGTAATTAAGTGCGATGGGTCGAGACATCGGTCGAAATTGTACTTGTTGTTGTTTCAAAGATTTTTCTTATATTTGAGGTAATATATTCCAAAACCTAATAATCAAAATTTAACGACTTTATTTTTTTGGGTTTTATTATTTTGCATGGTTCGGTAGCGCATTGATCCAACAGGCCATGTTTGACCAACGACTAAAACCCAACGCGTTAAACTGCGAGTTTGGCTAAAATGCAACGACACCGTTAATACATATTAGCAAAGGCATTATTTATCTGTTTCCACGTATTTTCCGGCATTTTGTTTTCTGCATTTTTAGCATACTATTTTGCTGAAATTATATTGTTAATTGAAATTTTATCAAAGCAATTTTCATAAAATCGAGTTTTGTGAAATTTTTGTGGTACAGTGGTATTTTAATATGAGCTTTTCAGGTCAATTAGAGTTTAGAATTAAGTTTATCTCTGTAAATCTGTGACGTTTTGACCGCAACATAGGATTAGCTGTCATGTGTTATGGTAATGGACTAATTTTTTTCGGCATTCTGGTCGATTTTAGATTCAAATTGCCCTCAAAGTCACGAAGTTCCACCAAAAACCGTGTGAGTGTGTAGTACTCAAACAGACAAGGCCTCATACACGGTTGAACCCAAACCTTGGACTTCGACCTTAACGTTAAAACACTTCTGCACAAGACAAAAAAATGCATCCATAAATACGTCAGTTCTGATCTGTTGTGTGTTTCGTGACTACTTTTTCCGTCTTGATCGCAAAGAGCTGTTAGTTTTAGATATAGCAGAAGGCGGCTCGGCTATCAAGCCATCTGCCAAGACCATGCGTCGCCACCTTATACAGTCAAGTCACTAAATGCCATCCTTGTTTGCGTGGCGTTTAATTTATCGCTGACACGATCTAGGAAACTATGAGGGTCCCTGGCAACACCCACCTACAGTATAGGTAATGCCGTCCATTAGGGCTGTTGTAGGCTGTGACATGAAGCGGTTTAAGCCAACCGATCGCGGTGCCTTTCTTGTGGTTTCTCACTTCACGGAAACCTGCTGTTGTTTTGCGAGGCGGTAAAACCGCGGTTACTGGTAAACCTAGACCTACTAAAGTGTTTTCGACAATACAAATCGCCTGAGAAATATTTCTGATACAATATCTTGACGATACAAGGCCTTCTTTGTGTTTAGCAATAGAAATAGCTGTGAAAATATTTTTGATATGCAGTATGCGGGGCAAAAGTAGCCCAATCAAACCCATAACTTTGGTGCACCTGTACAGTATAATATAAACGTATTGTTTGCATAGAATTATAACACAGTATAAAATACCTCAACAGGATAACCGACTTACGCAAATAATTGCCGCAAAAAAAGTTGTGTAATCAGAAAATTTTGCAGTTAAAAAAGATTAAAAAAAGGAACACAAACGAAAATAAAAATTATTTTTACGTACGTGCCAAAAGATTTTGTTTAACTTTTTTGTGAGGGTCTTTTAATAAATTTTAGAAACACTTTACCTAAAATGTGTCATGGATAAACCTCTTATGGGACATATGTACACTAAGTCATTTTTCGTAGACATTGTCCGGTCTGTCTGCAATAAAAACCTCAAAATTTATTTTCGGTTAATTGTTAAGTTTGAGGTTTACCTATATTTTGCCGCGTTGGTACCAAACAAGTCATTTCGGAAAATGTCAGGTCTTTTGTGTGGCTTCGACTTAAATCTGTGCATTTTCAGTTTATTGCCCAACCCACTGTTTGTGATATTCAATTCTGGGCTTGGTTTATAAGTACTCTGCTGTCACGCATACACTTTTTCGTCAAAAGCAGGGCTTAAATAGTAAAGGTTATGAAACCGTAATGGAATTGGACGTTTATTCAATCGATTGCTTAGCCTTATAATCACAGGAACGGTTTTCGCTTTGCTTGTGTATGCGCCAGAGCCGTTTCTTAGATGCACAAATAAGTAGATTTCTTGAAATGCAAGTCCTAAGTAAATGGGGTTTTAGTTTCACAAGCTTTGAATGACAAAACTTGAACGGTTCCTAAATTAGCACGGATGTCGTGTATACGATCAAGCTTTTCTTTCAAACGTTTTGAACGGTTGTGTGCCTACAATCTTGAAACTTACATAACGTTTGCTTTGGTAAAACACTATAAGCTTTTTAGGTATTTAGGATTTAGCAATGCGCCGTTGTGTAACTAAGCATACGCAAACGATTAAAACATTCAGTACAAGCATTTGACAAATTCTGTTGATCCTATATAATTATAGACGGCCTTTAGTAGCAGATATGTAAAATCGACGTTAAATAACACTTATTTCACTGGTATTGCCAATTTGTAAAAACATTTAATTGATAAAATAACAACATTTTATGCTATTTTGAAAAGCATTTTTTTTGTATAGCGAAAACAAATGTCATATTTGTCTTGTGGGAAATACTGCAAACAATCTTTACATTATGAATGTCATATTCAATTTAATGTATCCTGGAATGCACATCGATGCCACATCTTAATATTTTGGCAGATATGTCAGGGCTGAGCGCTTGTCAGATATCGATGATATGTCGGGTGCAAATGGGGTTGGCAATTGCAGTTATGCGTACTTGATTTGTGTTTATGTTTCTTGGGCCAAATCACTCTGTTTGGAGATTAAATCGCCGGAGATAAGCGAAAGCCGGAAAAGACTCTTCGCAATAAAAATGTTGTATAATGTCAAAAAAGCAGAACTGGCCTTGGTAAAGCTTAGCTTACACACGGCTTGGGGAATTACGTTTCAAAGGTTAGATACAGTGATGTTATTTCAGTACACATTTAAAGGATTACCAGGCAAAGTTTAAAGGTGATCTGAACAATTGACGCGGCCTGATAGATTGATTGGTGTGAAATGTTAAAAGACACGTTTTTGACCTTTTCAATGCTTTGAGGTACGTTAAAATTAAGTATCGGGGCCACATCTGTTTTTCAACCTTTTGATATCTCTGTTTCGTAATCATGGATCACCTTCCCAGAAAGGGACACACTGTTTTTGTCCGTATTTTTCTGTCTAACGCAGGTTTGTCAACAAGATCTGGTCAAAAAAGAGCTGATTTCAATTCATTCACATTTACATACAACTTAATAGATAAGCACCTGGAGTTGTAAATTTTCACCCCGGTTCATCCAGCGATTCACCGTTAAGACCCTGAAACATGAAAATTTGATAACTTCTGCACTTGCTTTACATTACATAGAAGTTGCACACTTTTTTGATTGTGTGTTGTAAAGAATTTTAGAGCTTTTTCTAACGTTTTGTTACATTTATTTTTTGTACCCGTTAAGTATTTTTCAACTTATGCGGGCATGAATTTAAACGAATTTGTCAATACTACGTCTGTAACTTAAATTGAACAGCTGTTACCAGTGATCGCAATAATACAAATTTTCTGAAACGTTACGAAAGCGTTAAACTTAAACAGAATATTTTAAATTTCGGCAAAAGTATTCCAGTGATGTTCGTAACGCAGTGATGAAAGATCTTAAACCAGTCTGGAACTTTACGAACCGAATTTTTATAGTGTACAAACAGTAATACTCCTTCACCTGTTCACACTGCGGAGGCCCGCACCGCAAAGTTTTCACACACGCGTTTGACGTCATCGGCACGTGATCAATTCGCTACGGCCTGTCGAGCGAGCCAAAGTTCTAACCTGTGACATTGATTGAAGACCCGTTTCGGTGCAAATATTAGTTTTACTCCCGAACTGATGGATTGCGCAGTGCTTTGCCTCGCAACTAGTTAAACAGCGCAGTTTGTCTCATTTCGGAATGCCGTCAAGAACCTTAAGGTGTGAATTAGGATTGATCACTCGTTTGCGTAGTTTCTAGTTTTTACCTTTTGTTACCTTGCTACTTTTCACGTAAATTTTGACCAATCAAAGCACTGATAAAAAATCTGGACAATTAAAACCACTATTCCTCTTATTCGCCCCCAGTTCCATTTATAAATGAGTTTTCATGGCACATATGTTTATTACCTAAGTACCCTTTTGAAAAGCGCACCAGTTAGATGTTATATGCTGCATTATGGGAGATTAGCCAACTGTTTTCAAGATGCATAACCTCTAGGTTTCCATTTACGGATTTATGTTCGTCACCATGACAGACTAACCTTGCAAAGTGTTTGTGCAAATAATTACCTGTTGGTTAAAAGTCATTATTGTGAAATACTTGTTGTGCAATATCGGCTTTTAAATTATTGTGTGCATTTGTTTTCGTGTGTACGCCAAGAACCCGAAATTGCACACTTTTGGATTCATAGTAACCTGTTTCGGTTCGTGCTTAAGCCTCTGAAGCTGCACGCGCCCACACGTGGACCTTTATTAAATCTGAAAGGTCGGCAACGGGAACGAAATACCTTTACCTCGGGATTTTAATTAAGCACCAGGTCGATGAAAATGTAATCTTACAACGGTGATAGTGACTTCATACCGCCCAAAAGGATAGGTTGATACCGTGCTTAGGAAGGACAAGGGTTTATTAAGCTTTTGCAGATGTCCAGTAAAGGGCATCAGGACGTTGATTGATGTGTTTCCTCTTCTACGCCGTGTTATTGATACAGCTGTCATGCTTTGACGGCGACAGTCAGGCTCAATACGGACAAGTTGCCGTCGTTTCCAGGAAGACTACATGTTAATGCGCTTCTTTTCTGTAAAAACCTCAAGTTTTACATATATTTTGTCGCCTCATTGTAACAGTTTACACCAGTGGTTCTCAAACTTTTTTACCATGCGGCGCATTAAAGAACTAAAATTTCCTTCCGCGGCACACTTCGCAGGGAAACACAACAGAAGTTGATCATAAGCTTATAATTAAGTTAACTTTCAACTTTATTGTGGTGGGTAAGGATGCTTTTTATTACCAATAACAAAATATGGGCTTTAAAACTTTGTTATGCGCACCAGTATTTTGCCGTAAAGGCCTAAAACACTAGGGAATGTATTTGCACTTCAAAAAAGAAAATATTTCGCGGCACACTTGGAAATCTCTCACGGCACACTAGTGTGTCGCGGCACACAGTTTGAGAATCACTGGTTTACACAATTTGTATGTAAGGGTCACCAAAGGGACAAATACACACATGGATTGAAATTGGCTATTTTAAATTAAAATCCAAACAGTCAAAAGTTCATGTCCCTTTCCTGTGCAGCAAACCGCGTCTAATAATTATGGGTCCCCTTCCCTGAAGGGGACACATATTGATTTTACTCGAATTGTTTTTGGTTTTTTCTTTTTTTTTTCTTTTTTTTTCTTCTTTTTTTTCTTCCCAAAGTTTGTCCGACTCGTTTTTCCATCAAATGTTTGATGGATTTGGCTGAAATTTACACAGATGGTAGATATAGTTATGTAGATGTGCATCCCACTTTGTTTTTGTTGATAACCCCAGTATTTACCCCGCTAGCCCCCTAAAATGGGTATTTTCCCCCCGAAGTTTGTCCGACTCGTTTTTCCATCAAATGTTTGATGGATTTGGCTGAAATTTACACAGATGGTAGATATAGTTATGTAGATGTGCATCCCACTTTGTTTTTGTTGATAACCCCAGTATTTACCCCGCTCGACCCCTAAAATGGGTGTTTTTACCCAAAGTTTGTCCGACTCATTTTTCCATCAAATGTTTGATGGATTTGGCTGAAATTTACACAGATGGTGGATATATTCATGTAGATGTGCATCCCACTTTGTTTTTGTTGATAACCCCAGTATTTACCCCGCTATCCCCCTAAAATGGGTGAGTTTTTAAACAGTGTCAAAATTGGAAAATTTTTCTGTTGCTCAATAGTGTTACAAGGGCAACCAGTTGTATGTTGCTCGTTGGTGGGTTGCTCGTTGGTGGGTGGGTTGGACGTTTTTGCGCCATGGCAGTTAGGGGCTTGTTTACAGCCCTATGACGTCAGAAACATTAATGGTTGTTGCTTAAAACACCTCTAGTGGTCGAAATTTTAAACATTGGCGATTTGGGCTGAAATTTTGCAGTACTATTGATTGAGTCATTGTGGTTTTTATATATTTTTTAGTTTGTGTGTCGAACCCAATTAGTTACCCCACTAGCCCCCTGAAATGGGTCAGTTTTTTAAAACGTTAAATAGGACATACTTCAAACAATATCTGGGGTAAATCTAATTTTATAGTTTGTATTCTACATAGTATTATTATTTAAGCCCAGTGCCGATCACTGTGTTTTACCTTACAACACCCGACTTTCTCATGGTTATCTCTTGAATTGCATTATTTTCAACTTTGCTTGTGTGGGGACCCATGAGTTTTTGCCTGCAGAAACGACTAAAGTAATAAAAGAAGATGGCTAATATGGGACCCAATACAAAATAATCATAGGAAATATATTTATGTTTTAAAATAGGTTATAGTGTATATGCAAGGGCAATATGTGCTAAGCCACCCTTCTAGTTTTGTAAACAAATGCTAAAAACCAACAAACATGACTTTTTAAAAGATCATTTATTTGTTTTGTTTGTGATATTGTTAGAACTTGCTTTCCAACAGACAAGCATGTGCTTACATCAAAACACGAATTTAGTAACTTTGCTTGTTTTTGTCACTCCATTACACCTATTATTACGAAACCTGTCTGTTATGCCTCTTGTAGCATAAAATGGCGATTTGCAATATGTTGCCCCTATCCTCTGCCACCCACACTTTTCATCAATATTTGCTCTGTCGTCGTTGACTTTATAAAGTGACAAATGTTTTGGTCTGAGTTCCCCTTGACCGTATATTGTTATGAGTAACAATGTATTGCTTTGACAAGTGTAGCAAGTTATGGCTCAAGGTTTTTTTGCAAATTTTTATTGCGTCAACTTTCGCCTATCCTAATGTCCCGTGAGATAACATTTTCGTTGCGGCATTCACCCGTGTTACGAGCAAACACTTCTGTATCTCGACCACGCTGCTGTTGTATACGTGTTACGATGATGTATTACCTAATTTCGCTCCGACCGCATGGTCTCCACGGTAATGATTACGACTTTATGCAATGGGCCGTTAAGATGGGTGACGCTTTTATTGTAAGAGTAAATAGTGGAGCTATGGAGCGGTCTATTCGTCTTGCATGTTTAGATTTTTTAGGTATTGTTATGACTTTAAAGTTATCAACCTTTGTAAAAAATGCATTTAAATGGATAGGCTAGGAATTAGGGATACAGGTGTACAGGTGGCTATTTCTAGTGCTACATGAAAAAAATATTCGATTTAAGTATTGTAATCTTTAATTTGGCGAAATTAACCAACCGCATCTTAGACATAAAAAGATTACACTAATACGGTTCTACGTCAAATGCTTGATTATGTGTTTAAGTAGAAAGAGGCCGCAATGCAAAATCCACGTAATAAGCCATTGATTTATTATGGGTCCCCTTCCCTGAAGGGGACACATATTGTTTTTGTCCGTATTTTTGTCCGTACACAGGCCCCCGAAACGTAAATGTGTCTAACGCTCGTTTGGTCAAGAAAGACACTGTAGGCAGAAGTACCAAGAGAGTAACTCACTGGTTTACGATAGCGGGAGGGCTCAGCTTGACGTCGGACAGACGTTTTACGAGACGTCGTTTCAGTGATTAGAAATCAGCTGTTTTGCACAGCAATGCTATGTCGTTTTATTAAGTTATCACTCACATTTTTAGTTTTGGCGAAGGTTTTACACCTATGACGTGATTTAAACCTAATAACCGTGCTTCGGTTTTGTATATGTCAAGCAAAACTTTGTTAATCAAAGTAAAGATGAAAAAGTTAACTTAAAGTGACTTTTTGCCAAATAAATGTTTTTTAAATGCTCGTTGTCAGGTTGGCCGCCGCATGATCACGGGTTACTTAAGGTCAACTAGTAGGTATTACAAACACAGTTCAAACCTTTCTTTCGTCATAACGTAGCGTTTTTTTGACAATCAATTTAGGAGTCAATACTCAAGTATAAATTAGGTTAAACAGTATTGTTGAACACCAAGGACGGCGTGCTATTGAAAACGGTGTCAAAAGGTCAAACAGTCGTTTAGCGTGTGCACCCTGAGAGGTTACTACAGGTCAATGGTACTCGTTTTGCGAAACAAAGTTAAATGAAAAACACTTGTTATGTATACACTTGTAGCAAATTGCTTTTTAATTTAAAGTGTCTGTAACACAACTGTTACAGCTTTCTAAAAAAAATTGTGTTCAAAATCCGACCTTGGACGACAATATCTGGGTCAAAGCAAGAGATTAGATTAAAGTATTTGTTACGTTTTTTTAATGTTTTTGTAATTACATGACAATAATAGTGCAAAAAGAATACGAACAATTTTTTGTTGTTGGGTTAATGCTTTCTAAAAATGTGTCCTTAAGAATCTAAAAATCACCGCAACATTTGTTTACTGTAAATCCGCACAAACGCGCGTGTGGGGACCCATCAGTTTTTGTTTACAAAAACAATCATATGTGTAGATCAAATGATGTGTATAGTAAATTGGTAAATATCGTATAGAATATATAAAATGGAAGTATATCAGAAAGCCACTCTTCTAGTTATATCCGTGGATTTATTATGCATATTGGAGTAGTTATTGTTGGGGGTTTGGGTAACCTTAAGATACAATCATTCTTGACTGACATTGACCAATCATCTTTTTACAACTTGATTATCCAGTAAGCAGTTACATGCCTCGAGTGATCGCCTGAAATTACAAATAACACGTTAGTTAAATAAACACAAATGTGATTATTTAGGCGCAAATATGATTATGTATGAGGTATGGGAAGGTAGTGGTGTTTACTTGAGACGAAGAAACACCGAGTTTCCGGAGTTAGTAGATAGTACCGTCGTGGGTTCGAATCCCATCGCGACGTTTGTAAATAGTACAGTCGTGTGTTCATCGTTATCTTGGTTGTTCTGAATTGCGCTATCGGCGTGAAACGGTTTTGTACTGGTGTATATCTTTAGTTGGCCTATGTTGTACTGTAGTTCGCATATATTTATGTCGGTTAATCGCAAGTTCGCTTTAGTGATTTGGAGCAAATTATATCGTACAATGGCTTTGTTACTTCGCAGCTTTCAAATCCTACAACTTTAACTCGTAGCAAAGTGTGTAAGTTGTCATTTGTCTGCCTCAATTTCACAAAATTACCAAACAATGCAACATTGCCGATGAGCGACCCCATGACGCCACAAAAGTCCCAACCCACCAATGACGTCATTCCTGCGCAGGCTGTGATGTCATCAGTGCTAGTGGACACCGCGACGCTCGTGGATGTTCAGAGCAAGCTCGAGGATCTGTCCAAGGACCCAAGCAACGCGAATGACGTCATCAAGAAACTTCAGGAACTCCTTCGGCCGTACAAGGTAAGAAAAACTTGATTTTTTGTTGTATGTAGGTTTTCTGGTGTATTTTTTGCAGTTTTCCGTTTTGGAAGTGAGATTTTTGCGTTTTTTTTTTTTTTTTTTTTTAACTTTAGTCTGCGAAGAAGTGTTTGGGAAAGTTTGTTTTGTACTTTAAACTCGGCAGAAAACCCAAACGATGGTTTGCAATAAATCTCGTTTGGAATGGTGTAGAGTTTTAAATGAACTATGCGTTTTTTGTAAAACCTTCAACATGACCATAATATATCTTATATCTTCAACCTAACATTACACCCCACAAACTATAATTAGCAGTAAAAAAATGAAGCTCTATTTACGCAAGTCTTAAACATAGAAACAAGCCACCAAGCACCTCTGCTATAGTTTTAGTAGATCGCATTTTATCAAACACTTGACACATGCTTTCGGTTTTTCCAAACAAAATTACCGCAAGCAGTTGCATGACTTAACTTGCGTAACTGCTTTGTTCACCTTTCAATGAACCTTCTTGGTTTCTGCGTGGCGAGCCAAGACGTGCAACCAAATATAGTGACAACCCATAAAAAGTCCCTGTTTGTATCTGTTATAAAAAGTCCCTGTTTGTATCTGCGTTATAACAAACGATTGGAATTTTTATTTTTAATACGACGGTTTCTTAAACTTTGCTGGCCCCTTGGTGCTTTTAGGGGCTAATTTTGAAAAAAAAATTATTTGCAACATACCAAAAGCAGTGTTACCCTTTAAAACCAAAATCTTAGTAAATATCAATAGTTTGCCAATACATAAGAGAGTATTGTTTCAATTAGGATTCTCAGCGGTTTGCTTAAAGAATTTGGTCTTAGCCTTACCACCGCATTGTAGCAAGTCTTCAGACCGAAATCGTTTCTTGGGTATTATTGTCGACACGCGTGACGTAAATGCAGCACGGCTATGATTAAACGCACGCACTGTGACGTCACGCTGAACTGAAGTGACTAAAGCTTTGCTCAACGTGCGGGCATTACTTTGTGTTGTAGTTCGTTGATTACTGCAGGAATGTGATGATTGAGAGCAAAGCTGTCAATATCACTGGTTTTTTATTATTCTGATAATTTTAGGCTGTTTAGACAGGTTAAGGTGTTTTATTAAAATTTGTGTAGAACTTGGTTTAAACAATATTACAACAGTTGTTTTAAAAACTGGGTTTTTTTTCAACTAAATTGACTATTTTTGATGAAATACTTCCGGATTTGTGTTGAGTGAGTAACTAGCCAGTTCCACCGTTTGCCCCTTTAAAAATTGTTTTGTCTTTTTTATAACTTACTTTTGCTGCCTCAGTTCTTTTTCTAAATGTCTGTAAATATTACTTATTGCAGAATAATTAGAAATTGTAGACCTTTACTGAAAAACTTAGTTTTAGAACCAGTTCCAACATTTTGTTAAGTTATTGCAATTTGCAAAGGATTTTAAAACACCTTTTTGTGAGATAAGTGTTTACTGTGAAAACAAAGTACTGAAGAGCTTTTACTAATTAACAACACTAAAGGTTTGTTTGTTTGATTTACAAAAAAATATGTTACCTTTTTCTAGTAAACATTATTTCTTAAAAAAACTAAAACCTAACTCTATAAAACACACATTATAGTTGGTTGTGGTTGGGTTTGGGTTTGGTTTTGGCAAAGTTTTTAAAACTTTTGTGTCAAAATCTCATTTGGAAACTAGGTTAAAACTGATAAAATATATTATTTGTTTGGCATTAACCAGCGTATAGACTTGGTTATGAGATAGGCACTAATGCTAAAGGCGAAATGTTTACCGTGTTCACACGGCGGTTTGGTATTGTTTACATTAAATTTATGGCTTGCTTACGGTAACAGCATAGTGTGTGGTAAGCTTTGCCAGTCAAGGTAATCGATCACAATAACTCGCTTGGGATACGGTTTTAGCAAGACCTGTAGGCAACAATTAGACCATTTTGCCGGTTTGTACCCATACCAAAATAAACACTCCCAAAATATGGACCATTAAAAATTTATTGCGCTTAAATGTGTCAGCTGTTCTATGATCGTTCAGTTATTTCTCTACATAAACCGACGTTTTTACATTTGCTTTTGAAACAAAACAAAGCTACAACTTCACTTAGATACTTTTTTCCTGTTTAAATAAAACGCTCCACCAACCTTTGCAAAACGTACACGATTCTTACGTCTTGCTTTTTTCTTCTAAATTTGAGACATTTTATTGAGTTGTATGGAGTTTAAATACGTTTTAAGGGAACACTACCTTTATTTGAGTTTAGATTGTTTTGTGTGTAGGTAATATTCTCAAATTCACAGCAAATGCTCTTTTGTAGGTCAAAGTTGTTTTGCTTTTTTGCCCCTTAAGTTGATCTATATTCCAATTTAGTCATAGATAGCCTATCGTGTGTGACGTTTTTGTGTTAACTGACGTTTCCTTTCTTGTCGCATTGTTCTGTCATAATATATTATTGACGTCAGATGTTGAGACATAACACCACCCCGCATTTCCGAGAAACGCAGCCGCAAATTAATACCGGAAAATTTTGCCAACCGCCGCAAATCAGCAAATACACAAGAATGTTTGGCCCCTAAAACACCCTACAGGCTCCCAAAATACATTATCACTGATTCCTTAAGACTAGAATCTATGGGGTATAGTGCCATCTTAAATGCCGCTTGTTACGGATTTACGCTGTAGACGAAAAAAGCTTTACATGGGTTTTCAATCCCCTTTGCTTGTAAATCGTTATTTTGGGGTACAACGTCCGTAAAGGGAAACATCCTTTAAGCAGCATGTTTATTGATTGTGTAACCGGCTTTTCCACCTTAAGAACATCATTTTACAATTGCTTATTTGCCAAATTGTCCTTCCATGTCACTTTTAAGACAAATTGACACGACCCTGACGTTATATAAGACAAGAAAATCGTTAGACCTGTTTTTACTGCAATTAATCAATGCTATTTACATAAGAATGACTGGCACACTAATCCTTTTGAGAAATATTAAGTGTAGTTTAAAAAAACGTTTTACAAAACCTGTTCGGTTGACTCAATAATATTTTTGCGTAAAAAAATGTTGCGGCACTTTTGGCTCACATGTTTTTGTGCCGGATTAATCCGATCATTACAACGCACTGACGTAAACATAAACATTTGTCTAATCAGAATGACCCCGAGGTCAATCTAGCACTTTTTCGTGTTTACGAAACGGAAACCATAGCATTGTACGTTTAAAAAATCACGTGCACAAAATATTCTGCCAATTTTGGGCGTTATATTGGTAAAATTCTTCAGAAGAAAATCTGAAATCTTGTTCTGAGGTTTCAAACACGTTTGTCATGTGCAGAGACAGTATATGTTCTTTTGGGTTAACCTATGTAAGCTCTTTACTAGAATGTAGGAAGACATTCTTCAACGCAGTGGTTCCCAGCCTTTATCGACGAATTCCTCCCTTAACAATTCTAAACATTTTCATTCCTTCCCAATAAGCTACATAGTAGGTAGATAATAAACCAGCAAAGAACAGTTAAAATTGGGTATTTTATCAAATTTATATTCCCAGAGCTGAAGTGTCTATTTACGAACGACATGTAAAAATTAAAAGTAAATTCCTCCCTTGAAGTTTTGTCTTACACATGGGATGAATTCCTCCCCGGTTGGGAACCACTGCTTTAACAAATACCTTAATGAAGCCATGAACCCGTAGTGAAAGTATAAAGACAACGTATGTCTTAATCACTTAATCAATACAAGCAGTGGTTCTTGGAACGCAGCGTCGTAAACCGAAAATGACGCAATGCCTTGTCATAATTTATCTTCAGCTGCTCTGATCTCAGACACTAGGTTTCATAGCAGCTTGCATGCAATGACCCAGCCTCTAAAACCGTCCACGGGTCGCGTGTGCCCTTGTTTCAACCGTTGTTGTATAGGTCCCCTTCACCGTCTAATTCGTACGTTAGGGTCGGGAAAGTGTGATTCAAACATACTCAATTTTACAAACATAATAGATTATAGTGCAGTGGTTCCCAACCTTTGTCGACGAACTATTCCCTTCAATTCAAAACATTTTCATTCTTCCCCAATAGACTACATAGTAGATTCTCCCAATTCAAAGATCATTTAAAATTAGGTTTCTTTATAGGTTGTTCTCCCAGAGCTAAAGTCTATTTACCAACCAGATGTACAAATTTAAGTAAATTCCTTATCTCAAGCTTTAAGATTCCTCCCCGGTTGGGAACCACTGGATTAATGGATACTTAAAACTGTGCCCTGTTTCTGTATCTCCGGTTGACCCCTTGGTAAACCCAACCCCCAACCCTAAACGCACTTTATCGAAACAGAAATGTTTGAAAGCTTGGGCATGTTGTTGATTGGTCGGGTTCTAAAAGATATTTCATCTAACTTACGAAATAAGTTTAGCGTTCTGTGACCGCAGTTTTATGTATATGTAAAACCCTCTGTATACGCATTGCTGCAGCGATCCCGGGAAACTTAAAAACATGCGCCGTGGTTTCATTGGTTTGTATTGGGAGATAGTTCATGTCAAGTCTTTCTAGAGCCAATGTAAGTTTACATAACCATGGTTGTTGTGACAGTTCTTCGGGTTTGACGTTTCAGCGTGGAAAGCAGGCACTTGAGACAGGGCGGCGCGATTTCTATGGGGCTGCTTGACGTAAACCTCCTTTTCCTGCTTTTAAAGTAAACCCTGATGTTGAAATGGATGTCGGCAAGCCAATCAGATTGTTGGTTCTTAGGGGGCGCATTAAACTCCATTTTATACTTAAATATACTTGCCTTTTTGGAGATCTTTTAACGTTACCTAACATTTGTTCCGGAATTTTCAAATCTGCTATCAGGGAAAATCTTTGCTCAGCGGAATAATGAAGAGTTTTTCAAAAGTTTATGTACCAGACTTATTTTAAAGTGTAAACCTTGATAAAAACCACGAAAGTGCATTCTAAAATTTGCGAAATTGCTGGTCAACACCTTGCCTGTTTTTTGTTTTATAACCTATGTCAGTTATTACCAAACTTGTTGCTTAAAGTGTTGTTGCCTTGTTGTAAACTTGGTATGGTATCCGACAGGCATTTTTAGCAGAAGCAATTCGTTTGAAAAGGTCACAGTTCGTGCTGCTGGCGGATGTCGTGAGTTTTGCACTAAATAGATTCGTGTAATATCCAAATGGAGATTTTCTGCACCAACCAACACGCTTATTTGCAAATTAGAAAGTCCAAAATATTCAGTTTCGAATACTGAAAGTGATGACGAAATATTGCCTGTTTTAAACAATATAGCAGCAAAGAAACCAGAATCTATACAATACTATATTAAGCAATCAGCTCATACAGAAACAATATGTTATTTTGGTCCACTACTTATCTTGTGTCATCAAAAAAATCACGAGCTAAAACTGGCTATAGTAACATCGAAATAAAACCACTAGTAATAGTATTTGCACCATTTTTTGTTTCCAAGATCTTTTAAGGACAATTTTTGCTAAATGTTTTCTTACTGTTTATTGGAATGGGTAAAGCTATTAACACCATACCTCACGGGAGACCCACTTTCGATAGGTGGCGTAAAGAGCTGATTTACTTATTTAGCGACTAAAGGGGTTGGGTTAGGAAATAAGTTTTGAAAATTTTACATTAGTAACTTAGTTCTTTTGCCAGTTTTATTTAATTATAAATGCTAATACCTTATCCCGACCCTATAAGCCTTAACTGTGAGCATTTTTGGAGATATAACGTTTTAAATGTGAAAAGTGCTCTTTGTCCCACCTATCGAAATTTAGGGTCTCCCATAAGGTATGGTGGTAGCCGATTCTCCATTGGAATGAGATACTGATAATGCAGGTTCTTTTTATCAACCATTAACCAGATGTGGTTTGTTTTCAACCATATTTTATTTACGTGTTTTGTCGAAAACACACCGTACCACTGGTGTCCTGACTGGCAATTAACCATTATTTGGTGTTTCAGACGGACCACTGATCCTGATTGGCAATTAACCATTTTTGGTGTTTCAGACGGACCATATCAAACCACGACAGGTGGTGTGGCTTCACGACAGCACCACAGATGGTTCAGATGAAGATAGCGGATGCGTGAGCCCAAGACACCTCGGAAAGGTTGGTCTTATAACAACAGTAGCGTCAAGTTCGGTAATGAGACCATTTTCCTATGGGGTATTGGTCGTTGTCTTATTAAATTACCAAAGCAAGAGGAGAAATTGCAACCATAGGAATAGGTAGCGAGATGGTAAATTTTTTTGTAAAGGTCGTCATTAGCATTTCTTGTAATTATCGTTTGTGACAACAAAGACCGTAGTATTTTAGATAAAAAGCTGAAGATCGCAACAATCGATTTATTAAATGGACTAGTGGTTGATCTGGTCATTGAAAAAGTCCATCGAACAAAATGTAGGTCACCTGTGGCGTTATGTATAGTCGTCCAAAGCCGATTTCTCCCTTGAACGTTTTTGTGTCTTAAATTAACATTACCAAGGCCTATTTCGGTCTACTGCCAAGTTTAACTGCTGCTATAACCGGCATAACCTTATGGTAAATGCGTATAGAATGACACCAGTGTGGTGATTTTGGTAACTGGTCGATTTTACTCTCACCACTACACACATTGAACATTACGTCACAATGAGATTACTGTCGCGACCACATGGGGAATAGCTGATCGATTATGACGTCATAGCACGTGGTCGCTATTTCGCGCAAAAAAATAAAGGCTGGTATTTGATCTACAATGCAGGGGGTGCGGTAACGGAATGGCGCATTAAAGTTTTACAGTCGGACGAATTGTGACGACCTCGCGAAATTTAATTGTCTTTGACGTCACAGCCCTGTCTAGTGTTGCGACGCGCTTCAATTGTGAATCGGGGATCTCCCCGCACGGACCAACGTCAAAGCTGCGCTTGAATTGAAATGCTTGACGTTCTTCTGTATTTTACGACGGTCGATTTTATTTAGGTTACTCCCAGTTGGTAGTGACGCTGTGTCTGTAGTATTTAATGTGTCTCTGGGTGCTCTGGTTGTGGCAGACCCAAGTGTAGGAACTGCTGTTAACATGTAGCTGGCAGTTATGTTTGCAAATGCAATGACGCTTCTTTCAGAAGAGATTAGGAACATCAACCAAACATATTTTACATGATGGTAATGTGTTTTAGGGAAAAGATGGGATCAGCCCTGAAGTGTCTATATTAGGTTAAAGCAGTGGTTCTCAAACTTTTTTATTGTCGGGGCAAATGGTAGTTTATTAAGCGTGTGAGGAAACGCAAAAAAACGGACCTCAGAAAATCACTAAAGATTATTTTCTTGAAAGCTAAAATAGCAATCTTTGGTGGTTTTCTGGGGTCTTGTGCGAGCCCCAAAATAAGTAGTTGGGAGCCGCGTTTTAGAATCACTTGGTTAAAGGGTTAAAATGGGTTTTGGGCCGGAGTGCAACCCAGGGTGTTAAACTTAGTGCCTTTTTAATGACAGAACCGCGTATAGTTTTAAGTTCTGGCAAATATATTTCACCCTGACTTGCATTGTTAAATCTAGAATATCTACCGTATAACATTGTGTACTTTCTATATTAAATGTGCATTGCTGCCAAAGAAGCGGTTTGCTTCAACAAGGACTATCTGTGTGCACAGAGATCCGTCCGGCGATCTGATTGGCCAGGAACTCAGCGTGACATCTTCTCCACGACTACTACAGCAACCGGCTTGCCAACGGAGGAACCGGCTCCCGAAAAACCCAAACGTCTGCCAAAAGTCGCCAAAGACAAGACACCAATGTAAGAACAAATTAGTGTAAACTGTTCAGCTTATATAGAGGCTTCACAAGGAGATTTAGGTCAGTCGTACGGTTTGGAAATGTACATTTGTTACAATATAACCATTTTAAGCTGCAGACAGTGCACATTGTTTCGACCTATAAGATCTTATTAGTACAAGAGATTGCCTGCGAGTTAGTATAGCCGCATTAAAATGTACACTGCACGCAGCGTATCATTTATTGACACGATGCGTTTATATTTATCCGTTTCATATATTAGGAGTATTTAGTTGCTTTGCAATCGGCGTTTATATAAACGTGTTTATTATTTAGGTCTGTGTTTACATTTGGCCTGTTGTTTGTTTTGTCCTAGTTTTTCTCAGAGGTTAAAAGGAACCTTGTGTTTTGATTTCGTAAATGGTTTGCGTTATGTTTAAAAGGTAAACAAACGACATGGACATAACAATGCGCCAATGACTGTTTATGTTTTTGATGATGCCTTTGATGTTATGGTTTTGTGCTAGTTAAAAGAAAAGCTAACAAATTGCAAAATGACGAAGACATGGAAAGCAAACACTTTGTCACAGTTTAGTTCTTTATAATGTTTACAAACCTTGACTGGTTTGTTAAGGCAACTTGTTTTTTATAACCAAGTGGTTAACAACCAATGGAATTTTGTAGCCAAGCGGTTAACAGGGTTCCCGCGGGTATGTAAAACCTGGAAACGTTATGGAATTTAAATTTGTATTTTTAAGGCCTGGAAAAGTTTTGAAAAAAGCCAACTTTTGCAAAAGTCCTTGAAAAAGTATGGAATTCGGCGCCTGTTTTACCCTGAAAATGCCAGTTAAAACTTCAAATTGCCTAATGTTTGTATATTCATTGCAAATATGGTAAATTGGCTACATCTACCAAAGCCTCTTTACTAGTTTTACGATGAGAATTGCTCTATTTTTTCGAATAAGGTTATGGAAATTTGGGTTTTTTTCTTGAAAAGTTTTGGAAAAGTCATGGAATTTATAAACGAAAATTGCGCGGGAACCAATGGAAGGAACCTAATGCTTGAAATACAGATTAATGGTTTTGAAGTAAGGTCTTACGATACAACAATAATGTCATGTTTGTTTGTCGATTTGGATGCTCTAATAAAGGTATAACGGTAAACTAAAGCGGATAACATGTTAAAAATTCCCCTTATCTTTAGCATCGTCTGTGGCATTTAACTCCATTAACATTAACCCCATAGACACGAAACATTGCATAGAGCATAAGTTCATGTCGACACAATACACAACCAATTCATTAGTCCCCTTTCCAAACCCTGTACCTTGGCTAGGACCTCAATCCGTGTTGACTGATAGAGCCGCGACCGCAGGCCATTAGAGACACAGACGCGTGTGGTCCGACACGCAACACTGCGCACGTACGTCACTGTGTTAACGAAGCTCGGGGTAATGGAATTGTAAGATGGGTCGCTGTAGGTTTCTTGTCTCTTCTGTGGTTTGAACTTGATGAATTTTTTTTAATTGTTAAGTCCTCATTTGTGTACCTTAGTGTTATAAAATTGCCAAACAGTGTCATTTAAGTTGCGTCTTTGTGGGTATAATGTTGGTTCTTTTGACTAGTAAAACAAGACCAAGTTTGTTGCACGTCTCATAAACTGCCTGATGAGACGTCGGGTCGCACTAGATGCAAATACGTCGACTTTTTCTACAATTACCACCATACGAATTTTAGGACAAGCCCCAGAAGACATAGTATAAAAAACGAGGAGAGATATAAAGAAAGAGCCTTGGCAGTTCTATCGTAATAATTAAACACTTCAGCGACATAAAAATACCGTCTAAAATGATTTATGTATGAGCAATTAAACTCCACCCGAACACTGTTACGTTTTGTCTGCCCAGTGACGTCGAAATAGCGCAACGCACAGCTGTTTTAAATGCGTAGGCGGGGAATCTCCCGAAATGCATTTTGTGTGCGGAAAGTTTTTGGCTCTCGTCTTGTGATTTCCAGTGCATCAGTTATCTCGCGGGTTAAACTGTTTCTGTGCCGTAATCTCCTATATTTAACCTTTATAGTCAATGCTGTATATGTACATAGGGTCGTATTGTAAATAAGGATCTCAAATTCCAAGTAGCCTACTGTCACGTTATGAGAACGTTACTTAAAGCTGTCAAGAAAAATAACAGGTTTACAAATGGGAACTAAACCTAAAACGAGTGTAGTAAAACGATGAGACTGATGAATAGTAGGGTAATAAGTATATTTTTTTAATATTTTAACTTTAACTCCAACAAATATTTTTGCAATAGTAACCACTAATTCTTACCAGAAGTAATTGTTGCTTTCATCCTGAATTCCCAATCAGACCTTACCAATCAATTAACGATTTGCGTTGTGTATACAGTATTAGGTCATATGCATGTAACCACTAATTCTTACCAGAAGGCATTTTTGCTTTTATCCTCAACTCCAAATCAGACATTTCTAATCAATAAACGATATGCGTTGTGTATATTGGGTCATGTTCCTGTAGCTGACACTTTGCAAGAAAATAGGTTTTCCTTAATTCTTCTTTACATAACCGTGGTTTCTACGGGTTTACTTTAAAGACGGGCGGTTCTATTGAACGTCACAGTCTTGAAATTTTGTTTATGTTACAGAAATTCTCCGTTCGAGTCTCGCGGCAGCAGTCCAACGTGTGATGGGCCGATATCCACTGGGATGGGACGACGAAAAACATTTCCATATATTCCCGGTCACGGTAAGTTGCCAAACACTTGCTAGTGAACTTGGCCAAGCTTTTTTTATGAAAAACCACTTAATACGGTACTGTTAGATCACACAGATTTGGCTGTTGATGTTTTTTTCTGCGTGATTTTTGCTGATTTAAAGTCAGTGTCAGGTAAATGCCGTTGGCCGATGTAGATTTTGAGCCAGCGTTTCACCCTACAAAGGAAAGTAAATTCCGTTTTGTTTAGGTGTGTGCTTTTTTTGTAAAGCTGTCGTCATATTTTATTAGAAATAATAATGTTTTGCAAAATACTGAATAATATTTTGTTTTTTGTAGTGACGCAGTCGTTTTTTGCTCCAAACTCCGTCAACACCGAAAAACGTAAGTTATTCGTTTTTTTATTTGCAAGTAAACCCAAGAAAACAATGTCTTCCCATTATAACAAACACATGTGAAATTGCCAATATGTTTCGTAGCTGTCTTCACAAGAGATGTGTTAGTCAATAAAGCCACAGGCCAAGACGCCAAAAACACCTGCCTTTTAACATCAAGACGCAACAAAGCATGTAGATTAGTCGTACAGTGAATAAACACAAGCCACTGCTAATTGCACTTAATCCCCTTGCCCATACAATAATGAATACATGTTTCTATGGCAACCTTCCACCCCGCATCATCTGTTCCATTCTGTCGATACGCATTCAATCGATTTTCGAATCGACCGGCTTTATATCTACGTAAACAAGATCGACCGTAGAGTTTCTTATCTCTCATTCGCTATGTGTTGTGCTTGATGCCCCGCACCCGTAACGGAATGATAAAGGGTCGATCGTTTTTTGTTGTTCCCATCATTGTCATTAATGTAGGCAACAGCTTCGCGCTCAATCAAATATCGAGAGAAATTGTTTTTAGGCGCTGGCTGCTATTGACAGTAGAGTGCCGATGCAACATATGCCGCTGTTTTTGCTAAACTGATTTTTTTCATTTAGCATTTGTCTGGCAAACAAAATGCTACCTAGGCATATATGCTAGAGTAGCTAAACTAACCCAACACGAGCAGTTTTTTGCCATTTCCGTATGTTAAACATCCGTATGTATATATATATACAGAGCTCGCATCGGCAGGATATGGGAGTTACGACACCGAAGTTCCTACAACCAGAATCTTGGCTGTCAGGTCAAAGTCTGTAAACGAAGCCGACGGTGGAGAAAGAAGCCCCACCGAAATCACCCTTACACCTCCTTCTGACGTAAACGAGGTGCGTACACATGTCAATATACCGCATACAATTTTCATGCAACCATTTTGTGGGATCAATGACTTTGTGTGGCATAATCAAAGCATGTGTTTTTGGGGAAATTGCTTAAAGGTTTCCTATTTCAAAAAGGATAGGTTCATACCACATATTAATGGATGCTATTCAATTCTGTCATATAACTAAACACATTTCTTTAATGTTTCTTAAACAAAGCATTACAAAAGCTAATACTTTATACTGCATCAAGTCTTTTCGGCTTGGGCCATATTGTGCAGTCATGTTAGAGTTAAGGTTTGAACTCGCAACCTTCCACCTTTCACAGCTTCCGTCCGTACTCCCGCCCTTCTGTGAGATCCTAGAGGAGGATGAGCGTTGTCATAGCAACTTGGATGACGACGAAGGTAACCTGCTCTTCGACGATTACCAGGGAGCAGTATTGGAAACCGTGTATAACTGGAACTTCCAAATCTTTGAATTATCTGACCAAACACCCTGCGTGTTAAGCCAGGTATGAAATTACTAATGTAAAAAATAAGAATTTGCTTTTTACGCTTTCTAACTAATAACTAAAGACCAATATATGCGCTGGTTGAAACAGTACACTATATACTACCTTTGACCGTGTTTAAAGTTGCACTTGTTTATGAAGAATGCGCACATAACTTTAGTGTTTTACGTCGTGTACCATCGACAGTATGCTTTTGTTGCATTTTCAATACTGGACAAAAACATCCTTATTCTTCAAAAAAGGCATAAATTAATCTTCTTCTCACAACTTGCTTAGACTGCTGCACGTCATATTAGGCTTTTTTAACACAGCATCTCCCTTTTACAAATTCTGCTGTGCAAATCACAATAAATCCTTTTTCTTGAACCCAATGCCTACAAATTTAGCACGGTAAATAGTATAGTGTATTTCGCACCAGAAGTTTACGTATGATCGTCAAGGGTTGCCTATTTCGATTGCAGATGGCGTTTAAGTTGTTTCAAGATACTGGACTCTTTGACACCTTCAGGATTCCTAAAAAAGAATTTGTCCAATACATGGTGGAGCTAGAGCGTGGCTACCAGCTAATTCCTTGTAAGTAATTCGCAATGTGGTTCTATTGTTTTTTCGCAAGTCGAGTATTCGCTAAATATTACACTAACTCTAATTAGGTTGTGTAAAATACAGATAGCCTGTGTGGAAAAACTACGCGTATAATTTGTACGGCAGACCGTGGTTCTGTGTATATTTGCTGTGTTTGCTGAAGATAAGTTCTGTACTCTTAAGTAATGTTGCTTTTATTCTAGATCACAACCGAATTCATGCAGCTGATGTTTTACACGGCTGTTGGTTTCTTTCCACCCAAGACATCCCTGGATTTCAGGATTACTATCCGCTATTCAGCTCAGATTCCTCTGGTAAGTAAATAGAAAGAAACGTTCGTTTGACGCTGCTACATTTTATACCAAAAAATTAGATCAATGTCGACTTGAGTGTTGTTTACTAAAACATTGCAAATTTGTAACCTTTATCTGCAAATAAAATCTTTACCACGACCGTGTTTCACCACACAAAAATGGGTTTGTAAATTTCATTATCAGTGTTTCCCAAACTAAAAATCGTTTTACGTTTTTTTAGACTCGGACAGTGGTACTGGTACGTCACAGACTCGTCACGTGAACAACATCGGTCACGGTTCGCTGGCTCAGGCCATCCCCGCCCTTGAACTCATGTCACTGTATTTGGCGGCGGCCATGCACGACTACGACCACCCAGGAAGAACCAACGCATTCCTCGTCGAAACTCGCGATCCACTGGTAAGATAGCCACATGACTATGACGTCAACAAGGTACTACGTCAGTACAAAACAAACAACCACGTTGTGCATATTTGTTGCCTTTTTGACCAAAGTATTTTTTTATTCTTTAAGTTTTGTGAAAATCTTATAAAGGGTTTCAAACAAATTCCATTGGAATAAGGACTGATGATGCTATTTATTTCGGTAAAATTGATCTCTCAATACATTGCCTAAAAAAATGCATGGACTTTTCAAGTGTCCTGTAAACTTGATCTGTATTATTTCTCATGGTGTATTTTGGTAAGAACACTATTCAAATTCTCCCTTTCTTTCGTTTTTCCAGGCGATCCTGTACAACGACCGCTCTGTGCTCGAAAACCATCATGCCTCGGCTTCTTGGGAACTTCTCTACTCAAACAAGAACTTCGACTTTCTTCAGAACCTCACAACGGCTGAATGGAAGCGTCTTCGTTTCCTCATAGTCGAGGCGATCCTTGCCACAGACCTCAAGAAGCATTTCGAGATTTTATCTCAGTTTACAGCCAAATCGCAACGTCCCCACCCACCCTCCGAGGATGACAGCGACTCGAATACGCTGAAAAAATCAGGTCAGTTATAACACTCATGCGTTCTATTGCGTTTTAATAGGTTTCGTACTTTGCTATAAATCAGGCAGCTATGAAAGTTGTTTTGTCAAGGTTGTTTTGCCATCAGTGAAGTAAGCTCGGTTTTTGACTCAAGTTTGAAAAACGTATTCTATCTGTTTAAAATCAGGCATGGTGAGGCATGACTTTTCAGCCTGTTACTTCCAACAAACTGGAGTGCCTTACGTTGGCTTTATCAGCTCATACGACCGGTCTCTCATCACTAACTGCACTGATAACCTTTACATGTTGAAACTGTGTACAATTTCTTCTATTATTGTTTTCAGAATTACTGAATGTTTTGTATCGCCAAATTTTTTGCAAATACTTTTTTGTGAGAAAAAAACGTCACATATGTTTAACTTCATTGTGAACGCTTTGTCTTCGCCCTAACTGAATTCTGGCATTTTTTGCCAATGTTATCCTTATAGCAATGCAAATTAAAATGCATAGGGTAAATATAGATTGGAAAAATGACATTTCCGCATGTTGTTTTTCTTCCACTGTTGAAGCAATATCTTGTCATTTAGCTACACAAGGGCGACACTAACTAGCCTAAAATCAAGTCCATTACACTTTTAACATAGTTTGCGTTTCTATTGCCCAACAGGCATCAACTGGTCCGCGGACGAGGACAGGCTGTTGGTTTGTCAGATGGTCATCAAACTGGCTGATATTGGTGGTCCAGCCAAACTGCGAGATCTCCATATAACCTGGACAAAGGCGATTTGCGAAGAGTTTTTTATTCAGGTAAAATTTCCCTCACAACACCCTTTCTCTTGCTGTCAAAGCTTTGATAATATTTTTAACATTTGTAGCTCTCAGTGCTGTTGCCAACGTTTTTGATTCTTTTGTGTCGATGTAATTGTACTAAAATGTCAAAAAAACTTGTTAAATGACGTGGCTAAAACGTTACAATGCTTTAGCAGTACAAAGTATGTACATGTCATTTGGTAGTTTAATTTTTCCCTATTATCCTGAGTGTTGCTTTTCTGTGCGAATAAAATACTCGAATTTGAGAACTATTTGAATCAAAGCGTTTCTAATCGTGACGACACTTTCGTTGCCAGGGTGACAAGGAACGCGAACTGGGGGTGCCAGTCTCACCCTTTATGGACCGGAATAAACCTCAAGTTGCTGAACTGCAACGGACTTTCATCAACAATCTCATTAAACCGATTGTTACTGGAATGCATAAGACTGGGATTTTAGCTGGTGCTGTGGCTGATGAGGGAGGTGAGTAAAAAGTGGTTTCACACAAACACAGAGACATTTATGGTTAATAGGAACCCTAATACCATTTTCTTGTGATTATTCGAAATATTTTCTTTACTATTGATACCCCTCGGTTTTGAACTCAGTTTGCAATTAAACGGAATAAACTTGAATCGTTTGTACCAAGCCTCAGTATTTCCTAACTTTATTTTTCCATCTATCAATTTTTGCCCAATTCCCAACTCTTTTACTCCTTGGTCCCAATATTTGCTAAAAATCGAATTGTGGCATGGCCAAAAAAGTCTTTATGCCACGATAAAAACATGTCGTCTCATAGTATGATGAAAAATCATTGTGGGTCGTTGATAGGCCATGTCCGTAGTAAAGGGCTTTAGGTCGTCATACATATATAAATTTGTAGTGTGCCCCATGTTTTTGCTGGACGTGGTCATCTTACTGTAACTGCAAACAATTGTTAACGAGCATTTTGTCTATAGATGACGCTATGGAAAGCGGACAGTCGCCCAAGAAAAGTCTCCTTTTGGAACAACTTAAAGAAAACCTTAATTTTTGGAAGTCGAACAATTTCACGTCGGGACAGGAAGAAATGGAGGAAGCTTTTAAACTCGCTCTCCCAGTCGATCTCAAACTTCCCAGGTAAAAATAAGCTCAAATAAATGCAGAAACGATGGTTTTAATAACCAGGAAACTTAAAATTTGTAATAATAGCTCGATTCTAACGCTGAACTGTCTGTTTCCTAGACGAGATATGGACCGTTCTCAAACTGCTATAGTCCATCCCCAACCCATTCGACCCCGTTACCGTGCCAGTGGAACTCAAATGGCCAACGAAAATGATGACGTATTCGAATCGCGACTAAACGAGCGGTTACCTGACGTCATTGACACGTCATCGTCGTTTTCGTCACCGATCGCAGAGACAGTCGTCCACCCCAACGCTCTTCAACGTCAAACACACAAATGACCACACTGCCTCTCCGTGCCGCAATGACGTCACGATGATGCAATACAGACGAAGGTGTGGTTCCATGTTACCTATGCTCGGCGCGGGCGGCGCAAGGCAAGAGTGGCCGGAAAGCTGTCAGTAGTTGTTGTATATAGGCGGAAATATGTTTCCTTTATTACTTATTGCTATGTAGGCTCGTTGACGATGCAGTTAATGAACCTCGCACAAAAAGCTCGTTCCAAACAACAACACATTGCGCTGGTTTATTCGCTAATTTCGTTCCTTTTTTCTTACGTTTTTCACTTTCACTTTGTCACCTCGAAAACCCGACATTCCAAAGCGGCACTGGTTAATCTTTTCCAAATGATTATCTATTTCAAGGCAAAAACACTTAGACCAACGCAACACACTTTTTGTCGTTTTGACAGTTAATATGACAATATTTAAATTATAACAAATTATTATTGCAAAGTCTGACGACTTCTTTTCATTGGTCGATATTTTCTCCTATTTCCTAACAAAAGTTTTGTTTCAAGAAAAAAAGCAAAAATAAATTAAAAATTAAACAAATTATAGCTCAACCGTTTTCATAACACCAGACTTGTCTAGAACTGCGTCGCAAAAGCATTCGAAATCTTTTTTCCACTATTATTATATACGTCACAATAGAGCGTGTTCTTATTTTGTTTTATTTCCTTTTCTGGTTTGTTTGTTTGTTTTATTTTTTTGTAAATACACGAATGCGCGCATGCGCTATATCTTCAAAGTAGTGATAATGACGTGGTATTATTATGACGTGACAGTGACGTGTATTGTGATGATGCTGTTGACCAAAATCGTTTTACTTTGTTGACAATACAAAGAAAGTCTTTCCACTTGGTATTTTCCTAAATAGGAAAAGTGATGGTATGTCACCGTAATATTAAAGAGCAGTGGCCACTTGTGGCCTAAAATGCTGGGGGTGTTGTCTGAAGAAATTTTGGCCATTTTGTTTTCAAAACGTCGATACAGTGTTGTATTTTTTAGAAAATATTAACTTGTTAACGAAACAAAATCGAACAGTTGTTACCTATTTGAATCTAAACAATGCAATTCAAACTTAACCAATTTATATCTCGTTTATTCACACTCAAAGAAAAAGTTCTCTTTATCGGTAGAGCTACTAACACTGGAATTTTGCTAGCGCTCGGTCTGGAAATTTCTGTTAGGTGGCGCAACGGAGCATAGGCGTTTATTGTGCTGACTCAGCAATTTGGGCTTGAGGTAAGAATGATTGCTGAGTCAGCACCAGGAACGCCTTTGCTTTGTTGCGCCACCTACCAAACCGGGCGTTAGCTGAGTTCCAGTGTTAGTAGTTCTACCCTCTTTTTCCAGGTACCGTTGAAACCACAGTACACTGTCTGAACTAATTGAAATCATCATACAGTTTGAAATTGTACGTTGTGCAAACAGAAACAAAGAATTATAAGCTTATCACATATAATTCCATCGTTAATATCCAAAGAAATTATGGTGTAGGCCTATTGCAGATCGGAAGTGCATGTACACGATCCGCCAATTGTGCGATAAATAGAAAAAAAATATGGTGGAGATAGCCTACTCGATACCCGGCCACAATTTTGAAATTCGACGCGAATTTTACAAAGGTTTAAACCCCACTTTAATAATTTTACCTTTTTGCGGTTTTGTGGCTCCCAGTGTGTTTTTAAAATGTGAAACTGGTCCGAGTGGCTCTGTGAGTAGTAAAGATTGGCGACCCCTGACCTAGGACATTAGCTTTCTACTTTAACAAAAAAATTAGGTTATTTTTACCAAACAACTAGTAGTGAACAGTCTTATCAGCAGGTTAGTTTTTCTTCAAGTATTCCCAGAATCTCTATGGCAGGGGGTTTCCCAAATTTATTTTGAAACAGCGCTCCCGCCATTTGTGAAATTGATTGTGTACCAAGGTTTGTTTGTAAGCTAGTTGATGAAACACACATCTCCAAGCCAAACAGGTACTGTTCAAAAGAGTACTGTTTAAAAATAATCAGTAAAAACCTTCCATATAAAGGTACACCTAAAATTAAGACAAGCGAAGCAGAACGTTTGAAATGTACTTAAAGGTTAAACTTTATGTCGCAATTGCTGAGCTTTGGAATCGTGACTTTGATATTATTTGTGACTGCGGTTCTGCAATAAGATCGCTATAGCAAACCAGCACTAAAATACGTATGCTAACTCTTTTTATTGCTTTCATGTGGTCCCATCTGGTACTACGCAGTTAAGTAGCATATGGAATTGTGCCCTTATTGATGACGATGCATTATCTAGTCTACGTGTGGGAAACCTTTTTGTTGGTAAAGGCCACATATCAAATTATCGTTTCTCAAAGAAACTGTATTGATATTTTAGACCTGGTGTGTAAAGACTTGGCCTTGTATAAACCTGTTGTAATTTATGGTTATGTCAAACTTTTCACAAACTTCTCAATCAGACCACCAGTCACCCTTTTCCTAAAGTAATGTAATTAATACTGCATGTGCGCAAGTATAACATGAGTGTGAATATTGTGTTTTTATTGTACACACAGTCTCTACCCAGTTGACAATGTTTCTGAAATAACATTTTCACTTTATTGAATAGCAGTAAAATGTTAAGTTTCCACATAATCCAGTTGGTATGTTTGTCTATTGTAATTAGATCTTAAGTACAACGGCATGTTTTTATTTTCTAGAGGTAATCATTTTGAATTGCATGCATACTGTCGGAAGTACTAGGACACATAACAACAGCGGTAAGTTAAGTTTTGTGTCTAGAAATGTACGTAAAAACCATGCTGTTATTTTTTATAAAAAAGTATGAAGTCAATAGGCAATGAAAATGGAAAATAAACAAAATACAATAAAATATAACATACAAGCATTATTCTCCATGGGTTTATTTATAACAGTGGTTCTTGAACTGTTGATCTACTGCTGACTTTTTTAGATCTATGAATGACAATTATATTTGGTAATTAACTTAAACAGGGTTCAAAATGTATGTTGTGTATGCTTACTTTGTATCTACTTAAAAAATAGAATGGTCTATAATATTCTTTTAATTGGGTTGGGTGTCCATGGCTTGAAATGTGTTACGAACAACTGTTGTAAAAGAATGCACATAGAACATGAAATGACAGAGTATTGTTGCTTTGACTTGGATACACATTTGTGCATGAAAATCGAATATACCAATCATCATCAAAGAGTACATTGTTCACCAAATAGAAATCACACATTTACAAAAGAGAAGCAAACCAAATTTAATTGCTTTGTGAAAACTTGAAATGAATAATTTTTTAGTCAAAATGTACCAACACCTTTTTTTCAAAAGCAGATGACCTTATTTTATAACGATTGGGTGCATCAAAATATATGGAAGGGGTACAGTCAAATGGCAAATTTGTATTCATTTCTAACATTTCTTCACAATCTGCAAAAGCTGAAACTATTTCAATGAATAATTCTTCTACCCAACAGTTTTCAAACACAAATTGACACAGTTTCATGCCATGTTTAGCTGCAGCAAGACATTCTTTATATCGATGCAGTGCAATTAAGTTTTCAACAATATTCACAGCAGAAGGAACAGATGTTTCAGAATCTGTTGGCCCCCCAACAGTGACTGCAAAATAAAATGCTGTCTTTGAAAATTTGATTGCTTCTTCATGGTGACCATTTTGTAGCAGCACTGCAGAAGCATTATCATAAAAAATTTTAAGCCATGGGTCATCCTTTAGTTTTTTACGTTTCTCATTAAGTAACTCCATTCGTTTGTAACATTCCATAGCTTTTTTCAACTGTTTTCTTTGCAAAAAGCTTTTAGCTAGTCTGCACAGATGCATTATGTTTGCCTCACCATCTTTTTCCATAATTTGGTTTACTTCTTTGCTTGACATTGTTTGGGTGTAGTTTGCAATTTTGTCTTCAAGTTCTTTAATTTTCTCATGGCATTTTTTAACGATTGTTTTGACAGATTTTGTTTGCTTTATGTAAGAACATAAGTCAAGATGTATGTTCCAGCAAGTTATACTCCCCTCGTATAGTGCACTTTTTTCAAACACTTTACTAATTTGGAGTAACTGATTGTGTCTGATGTCTATATTTGCTGTTACTTTATCACTATTCCAATATGTTTTAAACAAATTCAATGCTTCATATGTTTTTCCTAGCTTTGTCAAACAGTTTGCTTTTGTAATCATGTAGCCGCTATAAGTTTCAGTTAAAAGGTCATTTTTCATGCATTTCCATGATTTTTCAAGAAACCAAATAGCTTCTTTGTATCTTTTAAGGCCATTTAAACTTATTCCAAGTCCCTTAAATGCAAAGTTCAGGGTAACATCTGACTCTTCATCAACACCAAGCCTTATCCTTGTATCTATTAGGTCTTGAAACACTGTTTTTGCCTCTTCATGCATTGCTAAGCGATTTAAACATACACCATAGTGTGACAGAAGTTCAAAATATTCACTTCGGACATTTATTTGCCTTGAGTCATCTTTGACCTCTGAATATGCACGTTTTAGGTACTTGAGTGCTTTTTTGTTGCGTCCAAGTTTTTTGAAACAATCACCCAACCCAATGTTTATGTTGAGCTCATCTGGAACTTTTCCTATTTTAAAGTACTTGTAAAAGTGTACTTTTCTAAAACATTTGAGAGCTTGCTTATATTTACCCAATTCCACCAAACAACGACCACAAACCATTAAAAGAGGAGTAAATCCCATTGTTCCCAGTTGTTGCATTTCAGTAAGGTTTGTTTTGATGACTTTTATGCATCTCTTATATTCTCCCAAACCTCTCAAACAATCTGTGTACCTAATGAGCAAAACCATTTGGCAAGCTGGGTTCTGAAATTTAGGCAACTTGCTACACTCTTTAACAAGTCTTAACGCAAGCCCATATAGCTTTACAGACTGGGCAAGAGTTATTGCCTGTAAAGGATACTCTTTTATTACTGCTAGTTTATGTGTTTTGCCATGAATTCCATTAAAAACAGCAAGTTGTAGTTCTGTTGCAATGTTTAAACAATCCACTATTGCTCTGGGTCCAATAGCTGAAGCCAAATCAATCATACAGGATGGCATTCCACAGTGCATATTTTGATAGAGAATGTCTTTTTGACCTGATGCTTTATCATACATCCTTAATCGCATTTCACCAACTACTGCTATAGTAAATTCTAATTTATTTTCTACTTCCTTGTTTATTACACCATGTCTTAGCAGCTGGTGTGGAATATCAAAGCTGTTGGTACCTGAACAGTTGTTTAAATATCCAAAAGCATGTACAAACAGTGAACAACTTCTGTACACAAACCGTTTGATATCTATTGTGCTGACTGTATCTTTTTCAGTTTTTAGCAATAAAGAATATTGCTCAAAATCATTTGCAATGTTTTGGATTGTATGTATTTTGCTTCTGTTTATTGCTACTTTTCTTTTGACCTTTTGGTGAAACTTTCTGTATACAGCAATATCACCATAAACAAAACATGTCCTAGTCAACATGTCTGCTAAATGATATCCATTTTTCAAATCTTCTTCAGTATCCAAGTACTTCACCATCTCACTGACTGGTTTAATTAGCTCAGTTGTCCATGGTTTTTTCTGTGTCTTTGTTTGTCTTCCCAATGGATTTTTGCTAGCTTGTGGAGCAAATCCATCAGGACTGATTCCACATGGAGTGTATGCGTCGTAAAACCAATCTTCCATATTTGAAAAATTGTTAAGACATGGAATAGCCATAAAACGAAGTACTGTTTCTCCAAGTCTAATCAGAATCATTTGGAAAACAGTTGCAAACCACTTCATGTGCTTCAGAGTACTGTTGTACTTTTTATTGTATTGAATTCTTTCCTCCAAAACTATAATGCTTTCAAAATCGGAATATGGTGTGACTTCATTTTGAGCCAATGAACCCATTCCTACTAAAGCAAACTTACAAGGCGCCTTACCTATTACGTTTGTTGTGTGTTTTGCAATCAGTTTCATAACTTGTGTGTATGTTTCACTGACATAATTTTGTATTTCTTTAATTTCTTTAATTTTTCTCAGCCTGCCTTCTTTCAACTTGGCTTCTGTAAGAGCATCACTGATTGGCTCCACACTTTTAAGGTGCTTGTTAGTAGTTTCGCGAAGCAATGCAATTTTTTCCTTTGTTTCTGAAACTGCATTCTTTACCAATGTATTATCCAATCTTAAAGCACCAGATAAAGTTAAAATGTGCAAACACACTTCATCAAGATCTTGATTAATGTCATCAATGTTATCTGGATGACGGAGCGCTGCTGATGTCATTAAAGCAACACTTTGTATAAGGCTGATCTCATCTGGACTTTTCTTTCTGTACACAAGTCCAAGTTGATGCAAAGTTTTTGCTGATTTTTGTGGGTCTATTTCTTTTCCATTTGTCAAACACTGTTGTTTTAGGACATATGCTAATTCAGTTTCGCATGACATAATGTATTTTCCCTTGCTGGTATCTACAACATGAAAGTTATAACATTAGTCAGATTTAAAAACAAATTATTCCAACACATCTTAAATTAATAAACACACTTGCAAAAGCAAAGTTTTGCACTAAAAGTGTTTTCTAAGAAACATTTTACACCATTAACACACAGCACACATCACACACAGATAGCTAAAGTCCATGTTAGTTTAGTGAAACAACCTTGTTTACTGTCCCATGACGATGTGTAAATGTTTAAAATCAAATAAAGTATGCGATGAAATGCAAGACTTCTACCATGAAAGAAGTTTAAACTGTTTTGGCTTTATTTACTGTATAAAACTGTTCGATATTGCTGATACTTACCCTTGGCTGTAGCCAAATAATGTATTGTACACCCCCCAAAAATGGAATAAACTTATGTAGAAAAATTTCAATAACGGTAATAAGAAATTTTAAAAAATTGACATAAAAATTGCACCCATATACATCATTAGTGTTTTAGGCGGTAGGATTTTTGAAGCTTTGCGCTGTGAATTGTGGCCCCAGCCATGGAATAGGATGTAGTCTGTAAATATAAATTGGCAACATATAGGAAAACCACCTTTTTAGTTTATTTATTGTTTCTAAACCTTTTTCAACTTGAGCCCCACTTTTTTATTAAAATTCCAGTATATTCACGAAATTTACCAACAAAGAACTATTGGCCGGTTAACCAATGTCTGCAATGGTTCTTGGTAACTAATACTGCTGTTGTTGTATTTACACCAATTGAATTGATAGACCAAAACATGTGTTAAACGGCTATATGAATATCAGATCCAGTACTACAGCTAATTTCAATATTTCGCTGTATGTCTGAGGCTAGTTCAGCTACAACAACATAGATTTGCATAGCTCACTTTATGGGCCAGGTTTGGGGAATTCCCTAACATGAAAACTTGATGTTTATGGCAGTGTTTTTTAACCTAGAAGTAGTGGTAAGGGTTGGTCAAGTTGACGTCGTACTTGTTACCACAGAAATATATTTCGCAGAAAATGTTTATACTCTTAAGACTAAGTCCTTGCCTATCTGAGCTACTGCTTGCCTGAGCTTATTCCGTTAAAGAGAACGGCGTTTGAACCTAGTTTATTGAGTTTGTGAGTTATGAGGGAGTAGGAGAGATAGTCTCCGGTATCGTTACAACACATATGAACATGTATAGTGAGAAAGGTGACGATAACTGTACATATGGTAAAAGGTGTTAAATAGCGACAAATGACAATCGAGGTCGAATACTGAAAATGTGACGATGACGAAATAAAACGTTCATGCAATCTCAGTCACTCGTATGATATTATTGCTGCTCCACAGTAGCAAAGCACTTTCGCGCTATTTTTACTTTTTTTGGCATCAAAAAGGAGGTAAAATGAGATTGATTATTTTGATTGGTGGCATACAAAACTAGGTTTTTTCAAGGAGTTTGCGCATTAACTGATATAGAGCGTTAAAAGATATTCCAATTATTGCGGAGTAAAGTTTGGCAGACCAGATATAAGACGTTGATGGGCGTACAGTTCTTTTTTTCTGAGCGGTTGTATTTTAGGCCTTTTCATTATTTTTTTGCAGTTACGCATGCAGTTCCAATGTCACAGTTTGGCTATGAGTGCATCTGTTCATTTACTTTCAGTATCCAATTTTTACCATCAAAACTGTCAATTAATGAGACAAATAAAAACAATTGTTTTTGAAATGCGTATACAATGAATGTATATAACCTCAGCTGGCCACAAGGTGGTGTGGTTCAGCTTCACAAGATTTTTCATGCAACACAAAAATAAGAGGACGGAAAATGTTCACAAACAACGTACACAGTGCGCACATATATTTGTGAAGTTGTAAAACACAGGTTCTCACGTTAAATTAACATCAATTAGCAAAACGAACTGGCCCCTGTGAACGATGTTATATCTGTAGCTCTGAACATTGTGTCAAACAATTTCATAGTTTGGTCGTTTGCCAAAACCAAACCAGCCTGAATTGAAGGTTTAAGATTTTGTTTCGGGTCATCTTGTACTTCATCAACGTTGCTCATTTTTGTCCTGTGGTTGTTGGGTGGTGTATCAACAGGTGTCTGTCTTTCTTCTGAATCCCTCATTACTCTGTAGCGATTTTCAATTTGGTAAAACACAGATGGAGATCGATCATGACGTAGGGATGATTCAACACCAAGTTCGTGTTCACTAACGAAGACCGCAGCTGAGATTTGAATAAACATGCTTTCTCGGGCACAGTTATCATATACCTGCTGACACATCTGTATTCCTCGTAATGCCGAACCCATGCATTCTTTGTAACGTTTCAAAGTTACGAATCTTCCAGCTAAGGACCGGATGGTTTGAACGCTAATTTCACGGTACCACGGAAAAATGACTTTTGTGCTCTCGGCAAAGGCCTTTTTGTGATACACAACACTCTCGTTTTGTATGTCAAGTACGGTTAAGCTATTTCCGATGTCGATTAACAATTTACAAAGATGCAAACTGCCTCCAGCTGGATGCTAATGGTCATTGGTGTATACCTTTAGACCTGAGTTGTTAAGCGCTGGCAGTAATGATTGGATTTCTTTCCAAGGATTGATTGCCTTTTCATGCTTACCCTTGACTAACCAGCATTCAGAAAGTCTATTCAAATGGTGAAATCTAACAATAATATCGTTCTTCACACGGTGTTGGAGTTCTTTGTCCAAACTGTATTGGAACTCGTAATTATTGATCTTATCTTGCAATTCGTTGATTTGCGTTTGGACGTTTCTCATTTGTTTTTGAGCACGTTTTTGTATCAGATATACCTTTTTGTTCTTAACATCACTATGGCAGATACCGCGTGTCTGCAATTAGATTAGACTCTTGAGTGCAGTGAGAACTATTTCATGGCACTTTTGTGCGTTCTCAAATAAAGTAAGCTTGTCAAAAAGAGCGTGGAATGTTTTATGTAGCTTTTCTAGACAGCGTACTTTGACAACCAAGTAGTGGAATGAAGAATCCATGATGACTTTATTGAGCTCGGTCTCGCATCTCCAAGCCCTTTCCAGCATCTCGAGCGCTTCATCGCATCTTCCTCTTTGTAGTAAGCTGTTGCTGATGTGAAACAAGCAGAACCTGGACAAGTTATCAGTTTCTTCGTTGACATACTGTTTTCGGCGGCTGGACAGTATTTCTTCCAGTACGCCTTTTCCTTTTTCATATTCACCTAATGCGTTAAGGCAAAAGCCGTAATGCATATTTACGTGTGCGTCTGAAAATGCATCAAAATGATCATTCAACAACATTTCCTGCTTTGCTACTTTTAGGTATTTAAATGCTTTTTGAAACCTATGGAGGCGTTGAAAACAATTGCCTGTTTGGAGATATATTTCATATCTGTGCAACCCACGACAACCACGATAGCTGTGGTGGAGAAGTCTCCTGTACCAGGCAAGCGCTTTTTTATATCGTTTGCTTTCATACAGGCAGCGAGCAAGATCGAATAGTAAAATGCAGATATCGCATTGTTTCTCCTGTGGAAGTGGAAGAAATAACGAAAGATGACTTTTGATGGTTTTTGCAGCTTTCTCATACTGCTGAGACCCTCTTAAGCCATCGACGTAAAAGAAAAAGCACGCTCGCCAATGTGGAAGATTTGTTTTGGATAATACATTAAGACATAAAATGTATTTTGCCGTGTACTCGTAGAGTTTTAGGCAATGCGCTGCTTTTGCCCTTACTGGTCCGTTTATTTCAAGTTTAAAGTTCTTTTTGCTTAGTCCCTGACGCTGAATTGTTATATTCTGCTGGAGAAATTCTCGGAAGGCATCACCTTTTGTAATACAGTCGATAACAGCTTCGATTCCAATGTCCAAAGTAAACTCTTTCATGATATTTGCTTCATTATCGAAATGCTTTTGCATCCTAAAGTCATTTTGACCTAACGTATGGATGTACGCTCTTAGGCGTATCTCGCAACACACTGCAAGCATGAACTGTAGCTGTGCGTGCATTTTCTCATCGATGCTGCCTTTCTGGAGCAAGTCATCAACAGTAGAAAAACCTGTGGCGGAATGAAACCCATAAAGGTGACCCAATCCATCCACGAAAAGTGTGGCGCTTCTGTAGATAACACGTTTTACATCAAACTTGTCACTCATGCTCGATCTATCTAGTTTGAATGTTTGTATGCTTTCTACGAGCTGTTGACGATGCTTAGCTGTCAAATCTTGACGTTGTCCCAACCTTTCAATAATTTTTTTCGAAAATTTGATAAACTGATTCAAACCCAAACACAAAACAAGTTTTGGTCAACATGTCTGCTAAATTATATCCATTTTTCAAATCTGCTGCAGTGTCCAAGTACTTCACCATCTCACTGACTGGTTTGATTAGCTCAGTTGTCCACGGCTTCTTCTGTGTATTTGTTTGTCTTCCCAATGGATTCTTGCTAGCTTGTGGAACAAATCCATCAGGACTGATTCCACATGGAGTGTAATGGATTGTTGAGACATGGAATAGCCAAGAAGCGAAGAATGGTTTCACCCAAACGAACAAGTATCATTTGAAAAACAGTCGCAAACCACCTAAAATACTCCAAGATATGATTGTACTGATCTTGTTTCTGAATTCCTTCTTCTAAAACAATAATGCTTTCAAAATCAGAATAAGGAGTTACTTCTTTTCTGGCTAATGAACCCATTCCCACCAAAGCAAATTTGGAAGGTGGCTTTCCTATTATGTAAACAGTGTGTCTTGCGATAAGTCTCATTATGTCTGTGTATGCTGTAGTAACATAATCTTGTATTTCTCGGACTTGCGTAATTCTATGCCATTTTGCTACATGTTGGTTGTCGTTTGGAGAGTCTGGAAGGGGTTGCAGCCTTTCAAGTTTGCGTTTTGTGTTTTCGCGAAGCAGCTTAACTTTTTCTTTGGTTTCAGTTACAGCTTCACTTACTAGTTTTGCTTCTGAGTTTTCGGCATTAGCTAACTTTAAAATATGAAAACATACGTCATCAAGGTCCTTCTTAATCTCCTCCACATTATCTGGCTGCCGTAACACAGCTGATGTCATTAAAGCAACACTTTGAATGAGACTGATTTTATCTGGACTTTTCTCTTTGTACGCAAGTCCCAACTGACGCAAAATTTTCGCAGATTTCTGTGGGTTTATTTCTTTTCCATGGAGACATTGTTGTTTCAACCGTTTTACTAGCCGTTCACTATCCATATACTTTGTGTTTAAACTTCCACAAAGTTGGGGCAATCTGTAAGACAGGCACAAAAGGTGAAATAATCAAGGGTTTATAAAGTAATCTAACCCTTTTCGTCGACGGGTACCAAGTCTGAACTCTTGTGTGTACATAAGTTTGTCAGACTACCGAAGCAAAGAAACGATTGCGTTGTTAGCCTGAGAAATATAACCTACGTTTTATGTAAATAACAATCCGCGGACGTTTTAGACAAAAGCCAAATTTACAATTTCAAATCCTGGCTGTTGCCTGTGCCTTCCTGATCCACGCCACACCTGAAACCTGATGTCACTCTTTGCTGTGTTGGCTGAAGTTACGCAAACACTTCACTAACTTGGACAAATACATTCCGGCGAACAAGCCAGAGGCGTGTTCCACTTGGCTTGGCAGCAAAGAGACGGTATGGTACGGTTGACTGCCAAAGAATTGTAAAAGAGCTACGTCGCAAAGGGAAGAAATGTTTTTGTGTTTTAAGTTCGTTAAATCATTCGTCCTTAGATTGGTGAGATATGCTTTACTATGTTGATTTTGTTTTAAAAGATTGGTTAAACATTTGCTAGTGCTCTTGATCACCTAACACAAAGTGGAGAAGTAACTGCATATTGTAAAAAACACACATCAACAAACTACCAAGCTTAATTTAACTGCGACCCAAAAAACTTTTTTGCATTAATTCTAGACCATTAAAAGAGTTGATTTTGAGCGATGAGTCCCCTAATGCGACGCAATGGACTTGTGAAAACGTTGTGTGTCATAAAGCCAATTTTATTTTCATACTAGAACTTTATGTACTTGAAGTACTTTTAAACAAAAAAGGCGTATTTTTTAAGTATTTTTTTTTCAAGACACCATTACATTTACTGTGACGTCTATTGTTTCATTAGTCATCTTGAGCATCCAAGCGCCGTTCTTCTTCCCACTCTTCATGTTGCTGCTGTGCAAGATCATTGCGATAGTCTATTTCATCTTGGCCATCGTAAACATCCTGTTCATCTAGCGCATCCAAGCGCCGTTCTTCTTCCCGCTCTTCAAGTTGCTGCTGTGCAAGATCATTGCGATAGTCTATTTCATCTTGGCCATCGTAAACATCCTGTTCATCTAGCGCATCCAAGCGCCGTTCTTCTTCCCGCTCTTCAAGTTGCTGCTGTGCAAGATCATTGCGATAGTCTATTTCATCTTGATCATCGTAAACATCCTGTTCATCTAGCGCATCCAAGCGCCGTTCTTCTTCCCACTCTTCATGTTGCTGCTGTGCAAGATCATTGCGATAGTCTATTTCATCTTGATCATCGTAAACATCCCGTTCATCTTGATCATCGCAATAGTCGTCACGGTCATCATAATAGTGATGTACGTGAACGATTTTTATGGAACAGGAACCAATGAAGTTGGTTTTGTTAGTTGGTTGGTGGCGTCTTTAAATGGCTGAGTGAAATTGTTTAGAGTGGTTAAATGTTGTGTTTCGAAAACTAATGGAGATGGTTTAATGGTTTGTTGCAACTGTTTCTCGTCCTGGAATTCAGCATAATTTCCTTTCAATATTTCCACAACTGGAAAAAAAGCATATTTTATAATATGGATGAATCCTCCCATAAACTATACTAATTTGAGTTAAGAATCGAGCATTATGCTTGTGAAGTTTACATGAGTTAACTTACTTTCTTTTGTAATTGGGCGCAAATCGGGGTTTCCATTCCAACATTTTTCCATTATATCAGTTAATTCAAGAAAAATAGTGCGATCCTTTTCCTTGGTAAGCAGTTGACCAACTTTGCCCACAACTTTTTCATCAGGTCGTACTCCCATGGCAATTCTTATCATGAGCATGTGAACAGGAAGTGTATGACCTTCAAAGATAGTTTGCCTTGTCACGATCTCATATAAAACCATCCCGTAGCTGCATTGTAAATTTGTATTGTATTTTATAAAATTCGTGAAGAAAAGCAGAAAGAGGTGTACCTGTAAATATCAATTGCTGGGTTTGTCTGTCCTGTTTGCAGGTATTCTGGCGCAGCATACAACACAGTGCATTGGCCAGTTGTAGACATGTTGAGCGTTGTTGATTCCAATCCCGAAGCTTTAATGATGTTTACAGCCCCGAAGTCGGCTAATTTGATGTCTAAACTATTCGTCAGTAAAATGTTTTCGGACTTCAAATCCCCGTGACAAAACGTTTTGTCTTTGTAATTATGAAGGTACGACAAAGCTGAAATAATCTGTTTAGCAAATCGGTGCCTCAGTTGCCATTCGATCTCAACCTTCATGTTTTTAAGATGTCCCTGCAGCGTCCCACCGTCAACGTATTCAAGAATGATAGCCACCTCGTTATTCCAACTTGTACTTCCGTGTAATTTTACGATGTTTTGATGATCAATTCTCACCAACGCGTTTGCCTCTCTTTTCACACTGGAAAAACAAGTTGGGTTTTGTTTCCACCAAAACTGTGTTGCGTAGTATGTCTCTTCTGCTTTTTTGTTTAACCTATTTATGCTGTCAGTATATGTGACTAATTCTTACCTTTCCACACGTGTTGAAATTTGGTTTGTATCTCCAGTCACAGAAACACACTTTGCCACAATTTTTCCGAGTTCACGATGCAGACAAACACGGACTGCTCCGAAGTTTCCACATCCTATGTAATCTGTTTTGTCGAAACTCGTATGAAATTCATCGACGTTATATTTCTGAAGCTTCGACGAAAAACAGCATCCCTGTGTAGAGCAAATGCTCATGGATAAAATGCCTATCTTTTCCATGCATTTGTAATTTACCAACTTACTGGTTTCGCAGCCATTGATTGGTACTTTGATTTGTACAGTATTGTCAGTCAAACAGAAAACACATAGGCTATGAAAGTCGGAATCAAAGTTTTAAAAAAAGTAAAAGTACCGAATCTAATAATATCCAATAAAAGTACTGAATCCAATAAAAACAGTCAATCAGATCCTGGCATAAATAACTTGGGCGTCGTATCGAGGTCTAAGAAAACAAGATAAGGTGTTATATAAGCTAACACTCTAACAAAAGTATATGAAAGTTACTGCAACTGACTTTTGCAACTTACGCACTTTAACTTCTGACAAAAATGCTTAGTGAACATTTTTGATGTGTAAGTACTTCACCCAAGCAAAAGCGCGTAACCAGATCCTGGTACACCAAGCATACAAAGACTTTGGGTTTGGCAAATTATTTACAAGTAAATCTGTTTCACGTAACCACTATGCACACAATCATTAGGCTTTGTTTGATGGCAACGATAGAGTTTAACTTTTCCAGGTCGGTACAACAGCTTGTAGTTTTTTCACTACACCAGCTGTTTTGCTCCAAAATCGGGTATAACTTGACGACATTTTTTCATGTTGTTTCGTTACGGAAAAGATAATACTTAAGTTATCAATACCTATAAACTCTTCTAAAAATTTGCTAACAACATGAAACGTATTTTTGATTTGTTCGCCTACGTTTGGCATTTTCACTCTTTGTCTTACCCCAGAAGAGAAGCGGAGAGAAGCAAGACTATAGCGACGTAGCGAGTCGAATCGAGCGACCAAGTTTCGTCGATTGTGGGTTTTCACTTACCACATCGAGACAAGCACCCGGCCCATCCTTTGCCACACTATTTTGACGCTCACGTGACTGCCAACTATCCAACCGTATCAAACGTTTCGACCACGTGACTGCATTGAAGTTCATTCACACCAAAACAAACACACTCACACACACTAACGGAAAATAGTAGTATCTGTTGAACTGTCCCAAGTGTTAGGGCTCGGGTGAAGCTCGTTCTGGGTTTTCGGCACGCGGGACATCGGCTCGCTTTCCACAAAGCGGCTTTTCAAGCCAGAGATTGCTGAAGCTCAAAGCCCCCGCAGTAGCCCAAGATTAGCGAAGCTGGTCCAAGCTAATTAGGAGGCGAAGGTACTTGCGCAACGAAAGCGTCTACCGTCTACGCTGCAGCAAGACGCCAAACAACGAAAAATTGCCCTACAGTATTTTCTTTTTTTTAACTTCTGTTTTTGAATTATCCGAAAGCATACTGCAAGTGGTGGTACATAAAACGTTTAATCATGGCAGCAAATGGATTGAAATGACACACAGCGACGTGACATTGAATGGTAGTCTAGGGTCAACATCTCGCATTTGCGCGCCGGGCGCTGTTACACGCTCGCTAATCACCGCAACTGTACATCCTCTTAACACAATCGGTTGTCGGCGTCATTTATTTACATGACTTGTGACAAGTCACGATTCCACTGAATAAACAGACACCGACCCACCGGCGCCTGCGGAGAAACAACGGTGAAAGTTTTGCATGATGAGTTTCTCTTTAATGTATGATGCACGATAGGCCCTGTCGCCTGGCCCAACTTTATACATTACAAACTGTTCGGCATTCGTACTTGTGAGCATAATTGGTTCAAATCTTGAGAAAAACGTATGTTCGATGCCCTATAATGCAAAACATGAAAATTGTTAAAATTATTCAAATGCTGGAAATTAAGGATCTTAATGTAAACGACAGTGTATATGAAATCAACGTATCGCGTTCGATCCCCGGTAAAAAGTGAAACGAAAATATTTGCATGGCATAATCTTTCTCCTTGCCGGTGTGGGTGATTAGATAACTTAATTGCAAATTTAAAGCAAATTATTACCCCTATGATGCATTTTTATGTGAGAAACATATAGGATTTAAATTTTATTATTTGTAGAATTATTGAACCCTTAAAACAATCCAAGAGCCTTTTTGCATCAACAAAGGTATGCCACAAAACGGTTCTAAGTACTTCAATCATAAAAGAAGTTTTATCGGTGTTCGTATTTTGCTGTAACTTTCAAAATTTGTTGATGTTGCTGGTGCTTGCACTTGACTATATCCAGCAAAATTAAATGCAACCAAACAATCAAAACTGCAATGCTGTCAAAAATCATATATCAACAAACTCCCAAACTTTATTTGACTGCGACCCAAAAAGCATTGCCTCATTTTTGTCAGTTGGATAACCGTAGAAGCAAGTGCCCTCACTTTAGTGGCTTAAAACTGAAGAACGTGCGAAAGTTTAAAGTTAGATTGGGTTTCGATATTGTACTTTCGGATCTGGCCATGCTTACTATTCTGGACAAAGCGCTTTGCCGCTTGAATTAAGTATTCACGTGCAGTGTTGCACTTTTGTGTGTGAAATTTTCCAAAACAGATATATTGATGTCGTAAGGCGTCATAGGGAAATTCCCAAACAAAAATGTTGGATTCTATATTGCACTACCTAGATGTGGGAAGTAAGTTGCCCTTTTGGGTAAAACGTTAGTACGTCACCAAGCACCGTAGGATAACGCAAGAAATTTATTTGCGTACTTTTTATATCACAAGTGAATTAAATTTAACAATGCCTCAATTGCTTAGCTAGCTAGAATTGTTTTAGCGATAGTAATGTATAAGTTTGTTTAAGAAGCAGACAATGTCTACACGGGTGAAAAAGCTTCCCATGAAACAAATTAAGGGTCAAATGTATTGAGTTTCACGTGCAGAATACCTAAGCCACTTTTTTCCACCGTTTTAGGTCCAGAGAGTTTTTGTGCTACGTGAGGCGGTCGAGATTTCAAGGAAATGACATGCGACAAACTAAAATAGTTAAGTAATAAACCGCATACTGCAGATTCCTCTCTAAAATGCCATTTCATTTCTAATCACTGGCTGGAATTGTTTTTTTTTGTAGCCAATGCGTACAATAACACGTAAATGTAAACATAAAACTGAAGTGTGTGCAACAGTCGCTGTACAAAACGAAATTGCGCCATGTCTATGAGATCACATGACCGCTTTCGAAAGTGAATCCGATGACGTATTATCACGTTGCTCCAGGTTAGGAAAGGTTTCAAATTTGCTCAACATTATAGTTTCCATATCATCGGCTTTGTCTTTTTCTCTGATAAAAAATGAATACGTGAAGGAAAAGCCTTACATGCAAAGTTACTGTGTAGATTTAGCAGAAAATCTGTGTTTGAAATTAGGAATGGAAAAGGACGTACTTTTGGTAATGAAGAAATGCAGTGAGCTCATCTCTCTGCTCCACAACATCCAACAATTTTTGAAGAATTTCGCGTTCCTGGTCGAGTTGAGTAGATGTCTTCTTTGCGTCTAAAAAGCGCGAGACATTTTTTATCACTTTTAAAAGGCATCCAATTTGCCCAAAAAAGCATAGCAGCACATTATGCAATTAGTTTATACCGTCCATAGCACTACGTTCGCGATATTCTTGCTGTAAATGACTTTGAATGTCTTCTAGTTGCAGTTCACGTTGGCTGTTTAAAACAAAATCAATTTTTGTGTTAAACATTGACCAAATTTTAACATAATACGCGATTTTAAGTCGGTACGTGATTACATTGTCAGTGATCGAAATGTGGCAATATTAAAACATTATAAACGTGGCTAAGTAAAAAAATGTACACCGTAGTTTACAAATACGAAAGCTAACAAATGCCTTTTTACTGTATCATAAGTTCATTCTCGTATTTCAGCAATGCGTTCTTCTCTTGAATTAGCTGAAACCGCTCTTGCATGCACCCTGATTCTTCTCGGTCTTTCTCTTCTGTCATAAACAAACAAAGAAAGGTTTGACCACAGTACACATCGAAATAAACAAATTACTCGTAACCTCCGTTCTCTTGCAGCATGTTTTCCAACTTTTCTCCTCTCTTTTCCAACTTCCTTTGTTTTACTCCCACTTCTTCTAATTCTCTTTGGATTACCTTTTACGCACATGGTGCAGTTTTACAAAGGAAATGTTTTTACATGAAGTTTTTACATGGAAAACAACCTGGAACCCTTTTTGTCAAACAATGTTTTGAAAGATAACTTAGTATGTAAAGGATATTTACCTGTGCCCTTCTCAACCTTTTTTGTGCTTCCATCCTAGCCTGGCGCCGAGCAACAATTTGCATATTTTTGACGTCGATTTCAGCAGGAGACAAATCAGACGATGTTTTGCGCTGTGATTTTCCACTTTCTTTGCTTGGTATCTCTAATTCAAATAGAAACCAAATATAGCTTGCTTTTCTATTGAGGTAAATAGTTTAAATTTGTGAACGTTTACCATCTGGTCTGACAAAAGTTTCTGCCTTCTCTTGATTACTTCCTGAACCAGCATCTGCTGTTGGAATTTCTAAAACAGGACAGACCTTTTCATCACGCAAGATCGCAGGATCGCGCTCTACAAGAAAACCAGATAGTTATTCTTTGTATGATTTCTGAGTTTGATACCGACTCTTATACCCATCTGCTTTCGAAGATCTCGCTTGAAAGGAATTTGAAAGTCTTTTAGCTGCTGGGCACCTTGACTGAAACAAAATAAGTTTGTTTCAAAAATATTGACCAAATTTCAACATAAAGTGTGATTTTAGATTACATTATCTGTAATCGACAAGCAGTAATAATATACTTTACAAAATAAACGGGACTGAATATAGATTATTACGATAACTAAAAGAAAACAATCGTCTTCTTACCGTAAGTTATTTTTCAACTTTAGCAAAGCGTTTTTTGTCCTAACAAACTGTAACCAATCTTGCGAGAACTCTGACCCGTCTAGGACTTTCTCTTCTATGATAAAACAAAAAATATACTTTTTGGCCACAGATAAACAATACAAAGAGCAAATCTTTATTTCTTCATACCAACGTCCACTGGGATTTGTTTTTCAAGCTCTACTTTTCTTTTTTCCACCTCATGTTTATCTTCCACAATTTTTGGTGGTGCAGGAACCAGCGGAATTGTTTGTGTTTGTTGGTTGATGGCGTCCATAAATGGCTGAGTGAAATTGCTTAGTGTGGTTAAATTCTTTGTTTCAAAAACCATTGGAGTCGATTTAATAGCTTGTTGCAACTCTTTCTTGTTTTGAAATTGAGCATCATTTGCCTTCAATTTTTTAACAACTGGAAAAAAAAGAATATGTTTTATAATTTAGATGAATCCTACTATAAACTATGCAAATTTGATGTGACTTTTACATGCGTTGTAACTAACTTTCTTTTGCAATTGGGCGCAAATCGGGGTTTCCATTCCAACATTTTCTCATTATTTCAGTTAATTCGAGGAAAATGGTGCGATCCCTTTCCTTGGTATAAGCAGTTGACCAACTTCGCCCACAACGTCGTCATCAGGTCGCGCTCCCATGGCAATTAACGTTTTGAGCATGTGAACAGGAACTGTGTGACCTTGAAAGATCGTTTGCCGTGTCACGATCTCATATAAAACCATCCCGTAGCTGCATTGTAAATTTATATTGTATTGTAAATGTTGCATTGTAAAAAAAAAATAAGGTTAGTCAGTGGTACTGTACCTGTATATATCAATTGCTGGATTTGATTTGCCGGTTTTGATGTATTCTGGCGCAGCATACAGCACAGTGCATTGGCCGGTTGTGGACATGTTGAGCGTCGTTGATTCCAATCCCGAAGCTTTAATGATGTTAACAGCTCCGAAGTCGGCTAATTTGATATCTAATTTTTTGGTCAGCAAGATATTGTCCGTTTTTAAATCACAGTGACAAAACGTTTTGTCTCCGTAATCATGAAGATACGACAAAGCTGAAATCAGCTGTTTAGCAAATCGCTGCCTCATTTGCCATTCGATCTCAAGCTTCATGTTTTTGAGATGTCCCTTCAGCGTCCCGCCGTCAACGTATTCAAGAATGATAGCGACCTCGTTATTCCAACATGTACTTCCGTGTATTTTTACGATGTTTGGATGATCAATTTTCACCAACGCGTTTGCCTCTCTTTCCATGCTGTTAAAACAAGTCATGTTTTGCTTCTATAAAAAGTATATTGTCTCTTCTGTTTTGTGTTTATCCTAATTGACTGGGAGCTTTTGATTATTCCTTACCTTTCGATGCGTTTTGAAATTTGGTCTTTGTCTCCAGTCACAGAAACACACTTTGCCACAATTTTTCCGAGTTCACGATGCAGACAAACACGGACTGCTCCGAAGTTTCCACATCCTATGTAATCTGTTTTGTCGAAACTCGTATGAAATTTATCGACGTTGTATTTCTGTAGCTTCGACGAAAATCTACGTTCCTGTGTAGGACAAATGCTCATTTATATCATGACTGACTTTTCCCTGTACATAATTAACGGTTTTGAAGATTTTAACGAGAAACAAAAAAAACAATATGTTTCTATAGAACATGAGGTTGTAACTGCAACTTAAATTATTTTTATTTTCACAATAAATCTATTAGCTTGTTGTTTCTCGTCCATATGTTTTTCATTTGCAGTTCAAACTTACTGATTTTGCAGCCATTGAAGTTGCGGTTACCGATCACCGTGTGTATGTACCACTGGTTGGAAATTTAACTATCACTGAAACTAAATACATATGTAAGTCGATAATTGAACAGACACCAGCCAATTCTTACAGCGCCTGTGTGCATGCGATTTGTTACAGTACCTAAGCAAAGAAACAAAAGCGTTGTTAACCAAAGAAAACAAAATATTTTTGGTAAAAGTGCACTCCGCGAACGGTTTTACAACATCCAAATTCCAAACTTACAAGTCTTTAACTTTGCTGTTATAGTCTGTGCCTTCCTAATATACGCTTTACCAGAAAACCTTTCTGCGCTTTTTGTCTTGTCGGTTGAAGTTCCGCAAACGCTTCACTAACGTACATAAATAGATTCTGGTGAATAGGGCAAAACCGCGTTCCGCCTAACTTTACAGCAAAGAGGCCGCGTTGTACGGTTGACTGTCAGAAAACTATGACAGAGGTGACGTCACAGAAGTGGAAAAATACCACTGTTAAAACGTAATTGAAGTACAATCGTTCGTTCTTGGGTTGGTGAGATATGTGCATGTGTGTAAATTTTGTGTTAAAAGTTTGGTTTAACACTTATTTATACTCTTGACCACCTAAAAGAAATTGGGGTATTAATATCACTTTTATAGAGCAATTAGGTTATATAACTGCAATATTGTAATAAAAAACATTTTAACAAACTCCCAAGCTTATAATTTGACTGCGGCCCAAAAAACATTGTCTCATTTTCTGTCAATTGGATAACGGTAGAAGCTATTGTCCTCACCTTAGCCAGGCGAACTAACAACGCACGTATGTACATGCGTTTTGTGAGAGTACCGAAGCAACAAAAATAAATGCGTAGTTAACCTGGAAAAAAACATTAGTTTTATGTAAAAATGCAATCCGCGAACGTTTTTGACAGAACGTAAAGATACAATTCTAAATCCTAGCTGTTACAACTTGTGCCTTTCGACCCACGCTTTACCTGAAACCTATCCATTTTTGTTATGTTGGTTGAAGTCATTTTTTGTGAATGGGTCAGAGTCGTGTTCCATTTTACTTAACAGCAACGAGATTACCTTGTGCTGTTGAATGTCTTTTGATAACTATAAAACAGCAAACTATTCACACTACCGGAAAGAAATAATACAATAAACATGCGATTTAAGTACATCTACGCAAATGCACTTAGACGAATGCAACACACTTTTTGTTTAGTTTTTCACAATATTTAAATTAATACAAGTTAGTGCAAAGACTAGCGACTTTTGTCATCGGTCGATATTTGCCCAAATTTACAAATAAAAGTTTTATTTAAAAAAATCAGACGTAATAAGTTGTGGCTCAATCGTTTTCTTAACACCACGCTTATCCAGAACTGCGTCGTAAAACATTCGGATTCATTTTCTGGTTTGTTTATTTCTTTATTAATGCACGAATGCGCACTTATTTTTTAGTGACGTGTATTGTGATGATGCTGTTGACCAAAATCGTTTTACTTTGTTGACAAAGAAATTCTTTCCACTTGGTATTTTCCTAAATAGGAACAGTAATGTTATTTCACAGTCTTACTTAGGAGGATTGGCGAATTTTGGCCTAAAGTGGTAGGGGTGTTGTCTCGGCGATGAACATGTTTGTTTTTTCAGAAAATATTAAATTATTAACGGGACAAAATCGTATGTTTTTTTCCTACTATAATCTATTTCTAAACAATGCAATTCAAACTTAATCAATTCATATCTCCTTTATTTAGATAAGCAAAGGTTCTCTCTCTCTCTCTCTCGAATTTTTGGTTAAAGCACACTGCCCTGTCTGAAATGGAATTATGGTGTATTGCAGATCGACAGTGCCTGTACACGATGCGCTAGTTGTTTCGCCTCTTTGTTGGGTAATCATTTCTGAAAAACTAGGATATTAGCTTTCTCCTTTTAACAAAATTAGGTTATTTTACTAAATCATTAGCAGTGAACTACCTTATCAACAGGTTAATTTTCTTCACAGCTGTAGCAATCAGATTACGAATCTCTATGGCAGGGGGTTTCCAATTTTTTTTGAAACTTCGATCCCGCCAATTGTGAAATCGATTGTGTACAAAGATTGGTTTGTAAGGAATGTAAGCTAGTTGATACAGGAGTGCTGTTTAGAAATAATCAGTAAAATTCATTTCTATAAAGGTATACCTAAACAAATACAAGCGAAGCAGAACGCTTGAAATGTACTTAAAGGTTAATCTGTATGTCGCAAGTGCTGTGCTGTAATCTTTGGGATTGTGTAAGAGTGAGATTATTTGTGACTGCACTTCTAGGATAAGATCACATATAGCAATATAGCAAATCCGCATTAAGATACTAAAGCCTCTACCCAGTTGACATTGATCTGAAATAACGTTACCAAATTAGGGAATAGCAGTAAAACTTTATGTTTCCACATAATCCAATTTGTATTTTTATCTATTGTAATTATACCTTTAAGAATAACGGCATGAGGTAATTATTTTGAATTGCATACATACTGTCGGAAGGACTACTAGAACTCATAACAACAGCGGTAAGTTAAATTTTGTGTCTAGAATTGTTTGTAAAAGCCATTCTACTGTTTTTTATCAAAAAGTATGAAGTCAATAGGACGAGATAAAATAGGAAAATAAACAAAAAATGAATAAATTAAAGCATTATTCTCCATGGGTTCATTTATAACAGTGGCTCTTAACTGTTGATCTACTGCTGACTTTTTTTAGATCTAAGTATTGTTGAAATGGTGACACATTTGTGCAAGTAAATATAATGAACCAATCATCAGCATTCACAAAAGAGACACAAACCAAATTTAATTTCTTTCTTAAAACTTGACACGAATAATTCTTTAATCAAAATATACTGCCACCTTTTTTTCAAAAGCAAATGACCTTATCTTATAACGATAGGGTGCATTAAAGTATATGGACGGGGTACAGTCATATGGCAAATTTGTGTTCATTTCTAACATTTCTTCACAATCTACAAAAGCTGAAACTATTTCTATAAATAATTCTTCTACCCAACAGTTTTCATACACAAATTGGCACAGTTTCATGCCATGTTTTGCTGCAGCAAGACATTCTTTATATCGATGTAATGCAATAAGGTTTTCAACAATATTCACTGCAGACGTAATGGATGTTTCAGAATATCTTGGCCTGCAAATAGTAACTGCAAAATAAAAGGTCAGTTTTGAAAATCTAATTGCTTCTTCATGGTGACCATTTTGAATCAGCACTGCAGAAGCATCACCATAAAACATTTGATTCCATGGGTCATCCTTTAGTTTTTCACGTTTTCGATAAGGTAACTCCATTCTTTTGAAACAATCCAAAGCTTTTTTAACTGTGTTTTTTGCAAAAAGCTTTTAGCTAGTCTGCACAGATGCATTATGTTTGCCTCACCATCTTTTTCCATAATTTGGTTTACTTCTTTGCTTGACATCTTTTGGGTGTAATTGGCAATTTTGTCTTTAAGTTCTTTATTTTTCTTGTGACATGCTTTAACAGCTTCTATGCAAGATTTTGTTTGCTTTGTTTGTGCAAATAAGTTAAGTTGGATGTTCCGCCAGTTTATGCTTAACTCATATAGAGTACATTCTTCAAACACTTCACTGAATAAGAGTAACAACTGGTCTATCACGAAAATGTTGAATGTTAGCTTATCACTTGACCAATACATATTTAACAAATTTAATGCTTCATAAGGTTTTCCTAGCTTTGTCAAACAATCAGCTTTTGAAATAATGTAGCTACTATAAGTTTCAGTTAAAGGGTCATTTTTTATGCATTTCTTTGTCCCTTTTTTAAGATTGACCATATACAGTCTACCAGTTGACGTAAAAAACAATTGTTGATGCTAGGAAAAACTTATGGGTTTCCACAAGCAATGGGCCGAAGGGAATATGTTCAGAGGTCAGACTTTCCACAAGTGTTAATTTTTCTACTTGAAACTATCTGGCAGGTTTTCTTAAAATGATTTCTATTCGTCGTGAACCCACCCTCAAGGGCCCAATTGACTGGTCCACCAATGTTTCCCCCAAGTTGTGTTTTACTTACATTACGCCAAATTCACTATCTAGTGGACTCCCGTCACAATGCTTTCTCAACAGATAACTTGTTCACTTGGCTTCAATCAAACAACAGCAGCAATTACCTGTATGTGTAGTTATTTTTTGCGTAATTTTCTAGCCCAAGTACTTGCTGAAATCTTAAACTCTATCTGACTACACTTGACTTGAGAGAAAACATCTCTGTCCATATTGGTATGTAACACGCCTTTTCAGTTCGGTGCAGACCTGCAGTTGTCAGTTGTTGCAATATTTATTAAAAGCATAAAAACCGGCACTTAAAAATCGGACAGGTAAATCACATCTGTCCTTCATGAGAACCAACAACGACTACCACGTACATTCACCTGCCATGTCAAGTGTCGCCGCTTACAAAACAACCACTGGGGCGCCACAGAGTGACGTAATAATTGTGTAACAGGAACACATCATAGTAGGTTTGGTTAAGCCACTATTGTTAGTTAGTTTGAAGATTGAGTGTTGCAACTAAATCATTCTTAAAGCTTTATGACGTTATAATGGATAATGGGCAGCTAGTGGTGCCTATGTTTAGCATTGTTTGCACACAGCAGGCATACAAAAAGTCTGACACATGTGGCTACTAGGCTGCTTATTAACACTCTTTCCAGCTCTACGATATCTATTAAGAGCAGTTTTATAATCTAAATATTAGGGATGTTCCAAAACTGCAAATGTTCTGTTTGGTCGAGCACCGAGCATCTCACGTTAATGCTCGGTGCATTATGACGTCACAAAAAATCCCCTTTCTACGTTTTAGCTCTACAAGGCCTCTGACGTCACCAGCGGTGTATTAAGCTGTACAGACCTCAGAAGTACACGTTTTTCCACAACCTAATACATTTGAAAAATCATTTGTTTTTGTTCATAGACACCCTTTCGAACACTAGTTACCTATGTTAGCAGGGCATGAATATGCAAATTTAATGCTCGGGTCAGTTTGTGCAACTGCTCGGCCGAGCACCGAGCATCAAAAACAGCGATGCTCGGTACCGAGTACTCGGGTTCTGGCTCGGCTCGGCGCATCCCAACTAAATATTTAATAAAAGGGTTTTATTCATGCCATGGCCACCATTCCAAGTATTTTAAAGTAAATGTAAATGGCTGCATAAACTTTACTCTGTGGCGGTTTGCACCCCTACACTATACCCTATAGTCTGTCAAATAAACATTGTTTTATATGGGTTAGATTAACTCATTCATTTGATAGAGGCATTTTACTATTGCAAAGTGTATTGGTTGTATGTAATCAAATTTCATACTTTCAACAAAATGTTGCTGTTCTTGAATCCACTGCCAGACCCCTTCAATTTTACCCAATTGTATCAAACTGTTTGCATAAGGAGTTTTAAGCAAAGTGTCTTGATTCATCTTGGCACTTATTACTAGTTTGGCATTGTTTGATATACTTTTCTCCAAGATTGCTTAATTTACAATATTACATGACATTTGATGTGCAAACCACATGCTTACAGGCGAACCTGACAAATATCTTTGCATTACATTCTCCACTAACAAGTGTACAAGTTTACAAGACAATAACAGAAAAAGAACAAAAGATGCATTGCATGAATACACTACCAATCATAAAACAATAGCACCAAAACAAACACAGTGACTCAAACAATTACAGATGTAAATTAATTAGAAAAAGGTGGTAATTCTACTGGTGCATCATGCAATGAAAATATTTCCCGAACATATTCTAGGAAAAAATATAAACATTTCTCCGTGTTATACATGTTCCCATAGGCCGCAGACTTGATTATCAAATAATTTTCACATAAATTTTCCACAGGTTTGTTACATTTGTCACGACAGCTCCAAACATATTCTATTACAGTGAGTGCTTCCTCATTTCGATCCAATCGCACAAGGAATTTAGTCTTTTGAAACAAAATGTGTTGAGAAACAGAATCTGTGTCTTCATTATGGGTCCCCTTCTAGAAGGGGACACATATTGTTTTTGTCCGTATTTTTTTTTTCTTTTTTCTTTTTTTCTTTTTTCTGTCTAACGCTGGTTTGTTATACGTGTTTGGTCAAGAAAGAGTGCTTTAAATTTATTCAAATTTGGACAGATGTTAGTTATTAATCCAAATTTGATCCTCCTGAAGTTTGACCCCGAATAACCCAGCGGTTCACCCACAGGCCCCCCAAAACGTATTTCTTTATAAACGGCTATACTTACTGAAGTACAGCATCTCTGAGTGATATGCTTTGTTGTTTGGTGCAATATAAGGTATTTCAAAGAATTTTGTATCTTTTTTTCGATTTACCCACTTTCACACCTTAAACCCCTAATTTTTCATTTCTGTCTAACGCTGGTTTGTTAAATGCGTTTGGTCAAGAAAGAGTGCTTTAAATGTATTCAAATTTGGACAGATGTTAGTTATTAATCCAAATTTGATCCTCCTGAAGTTTGACCCCAAACGACCCAGCGGTTCACCCACAGGCCCCCAAAATGAAAAAAATGAAAAACGGCTGTACTGACCCAAGTACATAATCTGTGGGTTTCATGCTTTGTTGGTTGGTGCAATGTAAGCTATTCTAAAGAATTTTGTAACTTTTTATTGGATTCACCCATTTTACCCTTTAAACCCCAAAATAATAAGTTTTAGGCCCAAAATACAAGACCTAATGTGCGGAAATGTTAAACAATTGTTTGCAGTAGGTTAATCGTTCAGTATTTAAAATTTTGCCTTAATCGGCCAAATAGTTACTTTTATAGCCCATAATATGTGTACACTGTCAGTCAGATAGACGTATCAACTCTCAAGGGAGTAATTCGCTTGTTTACGATAAAGGCGGGTGAATGCAGCGGGAGTGCTCAGCTTGACGTCCGGACGGACGTTTTACGACACAGTCTGTGTCGGTAACTAGAAATCAGCTGTTTTTGCACAGCATGCTATGTCGTTATATTACGTTATCAAGCACATTTTCAATTTTGGAAAATTGTGTTTAAAAACTAACCTTGAACGACAATATCAAGGACAAAGATTAAATTAAAAGTCTTTTTCCCGTTCTTATTTACTGTTTTTTTTTGTAATTATATAACAATAATGATGCAAAAAGAATACGGACAAAACTTTTAAAGTTGGGTTATTGCCAAAGTTGATTAGGTTTTTCCTTAAAAATCTTAAAATAACCAGGATGTTTGTTCACTGTAAATCCGCACAAACACGCGTGTGGGGACCCATTCGTTTTTGCTTGCAAAAACAATCATATGTGTAGATCAAATGATGTGTATAGTAAATTGGTAAATATCGTATAGAATATATAAAATGGAAGTATATCAGAAAGCCACTCTTCTAGTTAAAATGTGATTTTCTGCGTATGGATTAAAGTTCATCACAGGCATGCAATGCCTCCCCGCTTCCTCCTGTTCTAGACAGGGCATCTAAGTAAGCCAGTGTTATCTCCAAGTAGTTTCGCTGGTTTTCAGTTCCCTGACTATTTAGACTTCTTGCCTGACAAAAGTGCTTCTCTGACTTTTGGAACTCCTTCATTGGATAGAGGCATTTTGCCAATTGGTTGTATTTGATCAAACTTCTTAATTTTAAAAAAATGTTGCTGTTCTTGAATCCACTGCCATGCCTCTTCAATTTTCCCCAAATGTATCAAGCTGTTTGCATAAGGTAGTGAACATTTGTTTAATGTCTTCAGTGCACAACGCTTGTGAAGTGATGGCAGTTGTTTTCTGTATGTTTTGACTATTTCTGCATGTTTTTCTAAACGCTCCATACAAACTATAAGAGTTTCAAGTAAAGTGTCTTGGTCAAATTCATCTTGACACTTATTGCTAGTTTCACATTGTTTGATATATTTTTCTCCGAATGAATATGCTTCAAATTTAAAAGCAGCGTGGGCTTTCATAATCGGTTTTATTTTAATTTGAAATATAGCTGGACAGGATTTGTTTGCTGAAGATAGGCCATTAACCAAAGCCTGTGCCGTAGTCATGCTATCTACCAAAGACTCAGAACCAATTGCTGTTAAAAAACCTTGCAGTGCGGTATCTTCACCTGAAAAGAATTGCGCAGAACTGTTATCATTTTGACCTAAGCTTTGCAAATAGGCCCTAAGTCGAATTTCACATGAAATAGCAAGTGAGAAAAGAAGTTGATTTTTAGTGCATGTTGTTAGTATACTGTTGTGGTGGAGGTCGTCAATGACATCAAAGGAACTTACAGCTTTTGATTTGTAAAGACGACCAAGTGATTGAATAAAAAGTGTTGTAGTGCGGTACATATTTCGTTTAATGTCAAATACTGTTGAAGTGTCAGTGGCTGAGGCATTGTATCTTAGTGTATCTTCATGTAATTGGAGTTGAAATTGCTGTAGTGATAGCTTTCCTGCAGCTGCCATCACTTTTGTTTCAAATTGTTTGTTCAATTCAGCATTTCCAAACACAAATCATGTTTTAGTTAACATATCTGCCGAATGATATCCGTTTTTTGTGTCCTCATGTATGTTTAAATACTCCACCATCTCACTGACTGGTTTGATAAGCTCAGTTCTCCACGGCTTTTTTTGTGTCTTTGTTTGTCTTCCCAAAGGATTCTTGCTGGCTTGAGGAGCGAATCCATCAGGAAAAATTCCACATGGGGTGTATGCATCATAAAACCAATCTTCTTTTTTATTTAGTGGATTGTTTAGGCATGGAATAGCCAGAAAGTGCAATACAGTTTCTCCCAATCGAACCATAATCATATGGAACACGGTTGAAAACCATCGAAAATATTCTAAAAAGGTTTTGTATCTTGGGAACTCTTGTATTCCATCTTCTAACACAATGAAACTTTCAAAGTCAGAATATGGGGTTATTTCTTTTTTGGCCAAGGACCCCATTTCAGCCAATACAAACTTGCAAGGTGGTTGCCCCATTATGTGAACAGTGTGTGTGGCAATAAGTTTCATGATATTCTTGTATTCCTCAGTAACATATTCCTGTATTTCTTTTATTTGTTCAACTCTTTGCATCTTTATCTCTTCCTGTGCACTAACCCCCAAAAATCTGGTATTGGTTTTAATTTCATAACCATGCTTTCTGTATTTTTACGAAACAGTTTTATTTGTGCTTTTGTTTCGGCAACAGCTGCACACACCAATTCTGCATCTGGATTTGCAGCATTAGCCAACATCATAATATGCACCCCCACTTCATCAAGATGTTTCTCAATTTCATTAACATTGTCAGGCTGTCTTAATACAGCTGATGTCATCAAAGCAACACTCTGAATGAGACTGATCTTATCTGGACTTTTCTCTTTATACAGTAGTCCCAACTGATGCAAAGTTTCTGCAGACTCTTTTGGGCTAATTTCTTTTCCTACAGAGTCACATTGTCTTTTTAAAGTTTTTACTAATTGTTGTTCAGTCACCATCGTTTTAATTTGGACAAATGTTTATGTTTAGTATGTGTCAAATATTGAGTAAGGAAAACCAAGATTAAGTTTAAGTATATTTGAAATTTCTAAAGCAAATACCAAAGTACTTCTATGTAACTCACATGCAGTCAAGGCATTTTTTAAACTAATGTGCATTTACTTCCCAAATGCTGCTGTTTTATTGGTAGGTGCAACTTTTTTCCCTCCTAATAAAGTTTGTTACCAGGCCCGGTCTCTGTTTGCGCAAACTTTAAAAATGTTACAAGTTTAGGCCTGCCTTTGACTTTATGTGTTTTGCTTTTCAGACACTATTTAAAGATGGTCAGAAATATCCCAAACATTCTATTTTGCATTAAGGATGGTCACTTTATGTGAGTGGTTAGTATATTTATATTAATTTTTTCCATGTAATTGCTTTCATGATGAATTAAACGTTAAATTGGGTTTTAAATTAATTGCAATTTTAGAAAATACGTTTTTACCAGTTGCAAGATGTACATCTGATGCACTTGTATCTTTGGTTTTGACTGCAAAGAAATCTGATAATTGAAAGTTACATGCAGATTAAAACCAAAAAATGGTGACATGATATTTGTTTTTCTCGCAAAGTCTGGTATGTGAAGTATTTCGCTTACACGTCTTCTTAAGGATATCAACTAGTTGCTTCAGCTGTAAATTTGAAATGTGTCACACACAGAGAAGTTCAAGAACTACTTCACTATTGTAATGTGTCATTTATTAATATTGCAAGAAGAGTATATTTGGTGGGGCAGTACTGTATATGGTTGCCTGTGTTGAAATAAATCTTCATAAAAGTACACATTAGGTTACAGTATTTACGGTGCCACATTTTTAGTTTTATGAATTGGCTTTTTTTAACTGCAGTTTGATTTTTGTTCACTGACTGAGTTCAACCTAGATGGCAAACGTCAACAATACAAAGTGATCCTGATCATAAAGTTTATTGGATGAAATAATAGTGGTGTAGGTGAATTATTTACCTCACATGCAGCCAAGGCATTTTCCAAACTAAGGGGTATTTGCTACCCAACTGCTGCTGTTTTATTGGTAGGTGGAACCTATTTCCCTTCTAATAAAGTTTGTTACCAGGCCCGGTCTCTGTTTGCGCAACCCTTAGGAATGTCACAAGTTTAGGCCTGCCATTGACTTTATGTGTTTTGCTTTTCAGACACTATTCATAGATGGTCAAAAATATCCCAAACATTCTATTTTGCATTAAGGATGGTAACTTCATGTTAAAAGTGGTCAGTATGTTTATATTAGGTTTTTCATGTAAATGTTTTCATGATGAATTAAACGTTAAATTGGGTTTCAAATTAATTACAACTTTAGAAACTAATATTTTTTACCATTAGCAAGATGTGCATCGGTGCACTGGTATGTTTGGTTTTGATTGTAAAGGAATCTGATAATTGAAAGTTACATGCAGATTTAAACAAAAAATTGGTGACATGATATTTGTTTTTCTCGCAAAGTCTGGTATGTAAAATGTTTCACTTACACATCTTCTTAAGGATATTTTGCTGGTTACTTAAACTGTAGATTTTAAATGTGTCAGACACCAAGTTTAACAACTACTTGATTATTGTAATATGTCATTTAACAATATTGCAACAAGGGTATAAATGCTCACTGTGCAGAACCGTTGTGCAGTACTGTATATGGTTGCTTGTGTTGAAATACATCCTCATAAAAGTACACATAAAGTCACAGTAATCAAGGTGGCACATTTTTAGTTTTATGAATTGGCTTTCTTTTTAACTGCAGTTTGATTTTTGTTCACTGACTGAGATCAATCTGAAAGGCAAACAACAACAATACAAAGTGATCCTGATCATAAAGTTTATGGGATAAAATAATAGTGGTGTAGGTGAAAACTCACATGCAGCCAGGCATTTTCCAAACTAATGGGTATTTGCCACTTAACTGCTGCTGTTTTATTGGTAGATGGTACCTATTTCCCTTCTAATCAGGTTTGTTACCAGTCCCGGTCTCTGTTTGTGCAACCCTTAGAAATGTTACAAGTTTAGGCCTGCCTTTCACTTTATGTGTTTTGCTTTTCAGACACTATTCAAAGATGGTCAAAAATATCCCAAACATTCTATTTTGCATTAAGGATGGTCACTTCATGTTAAAAATGGTTAATATGTTTATTTTAAACTTGTTTATGTAAATGTTTTCATGATGAATTAAATGTTAAATTGGGTTTTAAATCAATTAAAATTTCAGAAAATAAGTTTCTACCAGTTGCGAGATGTACATCGGATGCACTGGTATGTTTGGTTTTGATTGTAAAGGAATCTGATAATTGAAAGTTACATGCAGATTTAAACAAAAAATTGGTGACATGATATTTGTTTTTCTCACAGAGTCTACTTTGCAAAGTATTTCACTTACACGTCTTCTTAAGGATATTTTGCTGGTTACTTAAACTGTAAATTTTAAATGTGTCAGACACCAAGTTTAACAACTACTTGATTATTGTAATATGTCATTTAACAATATTGCAACAAGAGTATATTTGCTCACTGTGCAGAACCATTGTGCAGTACTGTTTATGGTTGCCTGTGTCAAAGTAAATCCACATGAAAGTACAAATTAAATCACAGTTATTAAGGTGGCACATTTTTTTTAACTGCAGTGTGATTTTTGTTCACTGACTGAGATCAACCTAGATGTCAAACAACAACAATACGAAGTGATCCTGATAATAAAGTTTATGAGATAACTCAACCAACGGTTTGTTTAAACGACAATTTTAAATATTTTTATGACATTAGCATTGTAAGGTCATCGGTCAAGACGACTTAGCACCGAAGCACAAGTCGCGACCAAGGACGCCCAACAAACGGGAGAGTTCTCGACGTCCGGCCTTGGTTTGAGCGCTAAACATCGGTGGAAGCAAAGGCTGGACGTCGAAGACCACCTGCTGGAGCGACACTTTGTGTTTGTGGGCTCACCACAAACACTCGAAAATGCGATTTGGCCTGGCAAAAGCATCGACTTTCAGCAACCTCACGCTCACCTTGCCCCAGAGGAGGAGTGGGAGGAGCAAGAAGAGCGACGTAACGGGTCGAATCGAGCGACTTTATTCCGTCCAGCAGTCTTGTGATGCGCGAACTGCTTATCGATTCTGGGTTGCACTTGGCAGCTTCCCACATCGAGACGAGCACCAGACCCATCCTTTGCCACACCTCTATGTCTCTCACGTGACTGCCAACTATTCGACCATGTCGAACGTTGTGACCACGTGGTTGCATTGCAATGTACCCACAAACGGAAATTAAGTGCATCTATTCAAATAGCCCAAATTTTAGGGTTCGAGTGAAGCTCGTTCTGGGTGTTTCGGCACACGGAACGTCGGCTTGTCCCCAGCTCTGTCACAGGTGACGTCAGAGCTCGGGAATCGGCTTCACCGCCGGTTTCCAGAGCAACGGCGGCGTCCTGGTTCGGCGGTAGCGACGGGGACAAGTCGAGTTGGCTTCTGTTTGCAGCGTCGGCCTCTCGGCTTGCTCGAGAGGATCGGTGCTGGGCCTTGTGCTCGGCGCTGCTCCTCTCTTGTCGCAAGTCGAGGTGTTGGCGTTGCCCGTGCCCATTTGGGCATGGGGAGAAGGATTCATATATATACGAGCGCTTTTTTGCCCACTTGCTGCCGCGGCTGCTGCTGCTGCACGATCTGTACAAAATGTTTGAAAGATTTTTTTTCGTAGCCAGCAGCGACGACGACAAATAAAAGAGATAAGTGAAAAGAGCTCAAGGCTCTTTTTTTAGACCGAGCCCGCCCAAGGCCAACCAATGCGGGATCAAAGGCATCCCGCAAAGCGGCGGCTTCTTAAACAAGAGAGGGGAGCAACGCCGGAGCAAATAGCCCCAGCACTGCGCCCTCCCTCGTCCAAGAGGAGCGGAGCTGGTCCTTAGCTTATCAGGAGGCGATGGTACTTGCGCATCGAAAGCTAGCTCTACGTCACCGCTAAGCAAAGCGCAAAGCACCCGATCAGCAGTGACGCGTCGAGCCCGCTCGAAGCAGCAAGACTTCACCTCCTAAAGCTAACAGAAGACGAAAAATTGCCCCTTTTCAATCCTTTTACCCAACTTCTGTTTGTGGTTTTTCAGAACCTACTGCAATTGGTCGTACATTAAACGTTTTATTCCGTCAGAAAACGAATGGAAACGAGACATGCAGCGACGTGGCATTAAGTGGTAGCGTAACGACGACGAGATGTCGCAATCGCGCGGGCGCGCGCTCTTGCACGCCCAACGCAAAACCGTCGCCACAACTAGACATCGTCCGCACGCGACCGTCTAGCGGGCATTGGTCCTTTCGTTTGCGGCGTCATCGGTCAAGACGACTTAGCATCGAAGCACAAGTCGCGACCAAGGACGCCCAACAAACGGGAGAGTTCTCGACGTCCGGCCTTGGTTTGAGCGCTAAACATCGGTGGAAGCAAAGGCTGGACGTCGAAGACCACCTGCTGGAGCGACACTTTGTGTTTGTGGGCTCACCACAAACACTCGAAAATGCGATTTGGCCTGGCAAAAGCATCGACTTTCAGCAACCTCACGCTCACCTTGCCCCAGAGGAGGAGTGGGAGGAGCAAGAAGAGCGACGTAACGGGTCGAATCGAGCGACTTTGTTCCGTCCAGCAGTCTTGTGATGCGCGAACTGCTTATCGATTCTGGGTTGCACTTGGCAGCTTCCCACATCGAGACGAGCACCAGACCCATCCTTTGCCACACCTCTATGTCTCTCACGTGACTGCCAACTATCCGACCATGTCGAACGTTGTGACCACGTGGTTGCATTGCAATGTACCCACACACACACGAAACCCACAAACGGAAATTGGGTGCATCTATTCAAATAGCCCAAATTTTAGGGCTCGAGTGAAGCTCGTTCTGGGTGTTTCGGCACACGGAACGTCGGCTTGTCCCCAGCTCTGTCACAGGTGACGTCAGAGCTCGGGAATCGGCTTCACCGCCGGTTTCCAGAGCAACGGCGGCGTCCTGGTTCGGCGGTAGCGACGGGGACAAGTAGAGTTGGCTTCTGTTTGCAGCGTCGGCCTCTCGGCTTGCTCGAGAGGATCGGTGCTGGGCCTTGTGCTCGGCACTGCTCCTCTCTTGTCGCAAGTCGAGGTGTTGGCGTTGCCCGTGCCCATTTGGGCATGGGGATATATATACGAGCGCTTTTTTGCCCACTTGCTGCCGCGGCTGCTGCTGCTGCACGATCTGTACAAAATGTTTGAAAGATTTTTTTTCGTAGCCAGCAGCGACGACGACAAATAAAAGAGATAAGTGAAAAGAGCTCAAGGCTCTTTTTTAGACCGAGCCCGCCCAAGGCCAGCCAATGCGGGAGCAAAAGGCATCCCGCAAAGCGGCGGCTTCTTAAACAAGAGAGGGGAGCAACGCCGGAGCAAATAGCCCCAGCACTGCGCCCTCCCTCGTCGAAGAGGAGCGGAGCTGGTCCTTAGCTTATCAGGAGGCGATGGTACTTGCGCATCGAAAGCTAGCTCTACGTCACCGCTAAGCCAAGCGCAAAGCACCCGATCAGCAGTGACGCGTCGAGCCCGCTCGAAGCAGCAAGACTTCACCTCCTAAAGCTAACAGAAGACGAAAAATTGCCCCTTTTCAATCCTTTTACCCAACTTCTGTTTGTGGTTTTTCAGAACCTACTTCAATTGGTCGTACATTAAACGTTTTATTCCGTCAGAAAACGAATGGAAACGAGACATGCAGCGACGTGGCATTAAGTGGTAGCGTAACGACGACGAGATGTCGCAATCGCGCGGGCGCGCGCTCTTGCACGCCCAACGCAAAACCGTCGCCACAACTAGACATCGTCCGCACGCGACCGTCTAGCGGGCATTGGTCCTTTCGTTTGCGGCGTCATCGTTAGCACCGAAGCACAAGTCGCGAGCAAGGACGCCCAACAAACGGGAGAGTTCTCGACGTCCGGCCTTGGTTTGAGCGCTAAACATCGGTGGAAGCAAAGGCTGGACGTTGAAGACCACCTGCTAGCGCGACACTTTGTGTTTGTGGGCTCACCACAAACACTCGAAAATGCGATTTGGCCTGGCAAAAGCATCGACTTTCAGCAACCTCGCGCTCACCTTGCCCCAGAGGAGGAGTGGGAGGAGCAAGAAGAGCGACGTAACGGGTCGAATCGAGCGACTTTGTTCCGTCCAGCAGTCTTGTGATGCGCGAACTGCTTATCGATTCTGGGTTGCACTTGGCAGCTTCCCACATCGAGACGAGCACCAGACCCATCCTTTGCCACACCTCTATGTCTCTCACGTGACTGCCAACTATCCGACCATGTCGAACGTTGTGACCACGTGGTTGCATTGCAATGTACCCACACACACACGAAACCCACAAACGGAAATTGGGTGCATCTATTCAAATAGCCCAAATTTTAGGGCTCGAGTGAAGCTCGTTCTGGGTGTTTCGGCACACGGAACGTCGGCTTGTCCCCAGCTCTGTCACAGGTGACGTCAGAGCTCGGGAATCGGCTTCACCGCCGGTTTCCAGAGCAACGGCGGCGTCCTGGTTCGGCGGTAGCGACGGGGACAAGTCGAGTTGGCTTCTGTTTGCAGCGTCGGCCTCTCGGCTTGCTCGAGAGGATCGGTGCTGGGCCTTGTGCTCGGCACTGCTCCTCTCTTGTCGCAAGTCGAGGTGTTGGCGTTGCCCGTGCCCATTTGGGCATGGGGAGAAGGATTCATATATATATACGAGCGCTTTTTTGCCCACTTGCTGCCGCGGCTGCTGCTGCTGCACGATCTGTACAAAATGTTTGAAAGATTTTTTTTCGTAGCCAGCAGCGACGACGACAAATAAAAGAGATAAGTGAAAAGAGCTCAAGGCTCTTTTTTTAGACCGAGCCCGCCCAAGGCCAGCCAATGCGGGAGCAAAAGGCATCCCGCAAAGCGGCGGCTTCTTAAACAAGAGAGGGGAGCAACGCCGGAGCAAATAGCCCCAGCACTGCGCCCTCCCTCGTCCAAGAGGAGCGGAGCTGGTCCTTAGCTTATCAGGAGGCGATGGTACTTGCGCATCGAAAGCTAGCTCTACGTCACCGCTAAGCCAAGCGCAAAGCACCCGATCAGCAGTGACGCGTCGAGCCCGCTCGAAGCAGCAAGACTTCACCTCCTAAAGCTAACAGAAGACGAAAAATTGCCCCTTTTCAATCCTTTTACCCAACTTCTGTTTGTGGTTTTTCAGAACCTACTTCAATTGGTCGTACATTAAACGTTTTATTCCGTCAGAAAACGAATGGAAACGAGACATGCAGCGACGTGGCATTAAGTGGTAGCGTAACGACGACGAGATGTCGCAATCGCGCGGGCGCGCGCTCTTGCACGCCCAACGCAAAACCGTCGCCACAACTAGACATCGTCCGCACGCGACCGTCTAGCGGGCATTGGTCCTTTCGTTTGCGGCGTCATCGTTAGCACCGAAGCACAAGTCGCGAGCAAGGACGCCCAACAAACGGGAGAGTTCTCGACGTCCGGCCTTGGTTTGAGCGCTAAACATCGGTGGAAGCAAAGGCTGGACGTTGAAGACCACCTGCTAGCGCGACACTTTGTGTTTGTGGGCTCACCACAAACACTCGAAAATGCGATTTGGCCTGGCAAAAGCATCGACTTTCAGCAACCTCGCGCTCACCTTGCCCCAGAGGAGGAGTGGGAGGAGCAAGAAGAGCGACGTAACGGGTCGAATCGAGCGACTTTGTTCCGTCCAGCAGTCTTGTGATGCGCGAACTGCTTATCGATTCTGGGTTGCACTTGGCAGCTTCCCACATCGAGACGAGCACCAGACCCATCCTTTGCCACACCTCTATGTCTCTCACGTGACTGCCAACTATCCGACCATGTCGAACGTTGTGACCACGTGGTTGCATTGCAATGTACCCACACACACACGAAACCCACAAACGGAAATTGGGTGCATCTATTCAAATAGCCCAAATTTTAGGGCTCGAGTGAAGCTCGTTCTGGGTGTTTCGGCACACGGAACGTCGGCTTGTCCCCAGCTCTGTCACAGGTGACGTCAGAGCTCGGGAATCGGCTTCACCGCCGGTTTCCAGAGCAACGGCGGCGTCCTGGTTCGGCGGTAGCGACGGGGACAAGTCGAGTTGGCTTCTGTTTGCAGCGTCGGCCTCTCGGCTTGCTCGAGAGGATCGGTGCTGGGCCTTGTGCTCGGCACTGCTCCTCTCTTGTCGCAAGTCGAGGTGTTGGCGTTGCCCGTGCCCATTTGGGCATGGGGAGAAGGATTCATATATATATACGAGCGCTTTTTTGCCCACTTGCTGCCGCGGCTGCTGCTGCTGCACGATCTGTACAAAATGTTTGAAAGATTTTTTTTCGTAGCCAGCAGCGACGACGACAAATAAAAGAGATAAGTGAAAAGAGCTCAAGGCTCTTTTTTTAGACCGAGCCCGCCCAAGGCCAGCCAATGCGGGAGCAAAAGGCATCCCGCAAAGCGGCGGCTTCTTAAACAAGAGAGGGGAGCAACGCCGGAGCAAATAGCCCCAGCACTGCGCCCTCCCTCGTCCAAGAGGAGCGGAGCTGGTCCTTAGCTTATCAGGAGGCGATGGTACTTGCGCATCGAAAGCTAGCTCTACGTCACCGCTAAGCCAAGCGCAAAGCACCCGATCAGCAGTGACGCGTCGAGCCCGCTCGAAGCAGCAAGACTTCACCTCCTAAAGCTAACAGAAGACGAAAAATTGCCCCTTTTCAATCCTTTTACCCAACTTCTGTTTGTGGTTTTTCAGAACCTACTTCAATTGGTCGTACATTAAACGTTTTATTCCGTCAGAAAACGAATGGAAACGAGACATGCAGCGACGTGGCATTAAGTGGTAGCGTAACGACGACGAGATGTCGCAATCGCGCGGGCGCGCGCTCTTGCACGCCCAACGCAAAACCGTCGCCACAACTAGACATCGTCCGCACGCGACCGTCTAGCGGGCATTGGTCCTTTCGTTTGCGGCGTCATCGGTCAAGACGACTTAGCATCGAAGCACAAGTCGCGAGCAAGGACGCCCAACAAACGGGAGAGTTCTCGACGTCCGGCCTTGGTTTGAGCGCTAAACATCGGTGGAAGCAAAGGCTGGACGTTGAAGACCACCTGCTAGCGCGACACTTTGTGTTTGTGGGCTCACCACAAACACTCGAAAATGCGATTTGGCCTGGCAAAAGCATCGACTTTCAGCAACCTCGCGCTCACCTTGCCCCAGAGGAGGAGTGGGAGGAGCAAGAAGAGCGACGTAACGGGTCGAATCGAGCGACTTTGTTCCGTCCAGCAGTCTTGTGATGCGCGAACTGCTTATCGATTCTGGGTTGCACTTGGCAGCTTCCCACATCGAGACGAGCACCAGACCCATCCTTTGCCACACCTCTATGTCTCTCACGTGACTGCCAACTATCCGACCATGTCGAACGTTGTGACCACGTGGTTGCATTGCAATGTACCCACACACACACGAAACCCACAAACGGAAATTGGGTGCATCTATTCAAATAGCCCAAATTTTAGGGCTCGAGTGAAGCTCGTTCTGGGTGTTTCGGCACACGGAACGTCGGCTTGTCCCCAGCTCTGTCACAGGTGACGTCAGAGCTCGGGAATCGGCTTCACCGCCGGTTTCCAGAGCAACGGCGGCGTCCTGGTTCGGCGGTAGCGACGGGGACAAGTCGAGTTGGCTTCTGTTTGCAGCGTCGGCCTCTCGGCTTGCTCGAGAGGATCGGTGCTGGGCCTTGTGCTCGGCACTGCTCCTCTCTTGTCGCAAGTCGAGGTGTTGGCGTTGCCCGTGCCCATTTGGGCATGGGGAGAAGGATTCATATATATATACGAGCGCTTTTTTGCCCACTTGCTGCCGCGGCTGCTGCTGCTGCTGCACGATCTGTACAAAATGTTTGAAAGATTTTTTTTCGTAGCCAGCAGCGACGACGACAAATAAAAGAGATAAGTGAAAAGAGCTCAAGGCTCTTTTTTTAGACCGAGCCCGCCCAAGGCCAGCCAATGCGGGAGCAAAAGGCATCCCGCAAAGCGGCGGCTTCTTAAACAAGAGAGGGGAGCAACGCCGGAGCAAATAGCCCCAGCACTGCGCCCTCCCTCGTCCAAGAGGAGCGGAGCTGGTCCTTAGCTTATCAGGAGGCGATGGTACTTGCGCATCGAAAGCTAGCTCTACGTCACCGCTAAGCCAAGCGCAAAGCACCCGATCAGCAGTGACGCGTCGAGCCCGCTCGAAGCAGCAAGACTTCACCTCCTAAAGCTAACAGAAGACGAAAAATTGCCCCTTTTCAATCCTTTTACCCAACTTCTGTTTGTGGTTTTTCAGAACCTACTTCAATTGGTCGTACATTAAACGTTTTATTCCGTCAGAAAACGAATGGAAACGAGACATGCAGCGACGTGGCATTAAGTGGTAGCGTAACGACGACGAGATGTCGCAATCGCGCGGGCGCGCGCTCTTGCACGCCCAACGCAAAACCGTCGCCACAACTAGACATCGTCCGCACGCGACCGTCTAGCGGGCATTGGTCCTTTCGTTTGCGGCGTCATCGGTCAAGACGACTTAGCATCGAAGCACAAGTCGCGAGCAAGGACGCCCAACAAACGGGAGAGTTCTCGACGTCCGGCCTTGGTTTGAGCGCTAAACATCGGTGGAAGCAAAGGCTGGACGTTGAAGACCACCTGCTAGCGCGACACTTTGTGTTTGTGGGCTCACCACAAACACTCGAAAATGCGATTTGGCCTGGCAAAAGCATCGACTTTCAGCAACCTCGCGCTCACCTTGCCCCAGAGGAGGAGTGGGAGGAGCAAGAAGAGCGACGTAACGGGTCGAATCGAGCGACTTTGTTCCGTCCAGCAGTCTTGTGATGCGCGAACTGCTTATCGATTCTGGGTTGCACTTGGCAGCTTCCCACATCGAGACGAGCACCAGACCCATCCTTTGCCACACCTCTATGTCTCTCACGTGACTGCCAACTATCCGACCATGTCGAACGTTGTGACCACGTGGTTGCATTGCAATGTACCCACACACACACGAAACCCACAAACGGAAATTGGGTGCATCTATTCAAATAGCCCAAATTTTAGGGCTCGAGTGAAGCTCGTTCTGGGTGTTTCGGCACACGGAACGTCGGCTTGTCCCCAGCTCTGTCACAGGTGACGTCAGAGCTCGGGAATCGGCTTCACCGCCGGTTTCCAGAGCAACGGCGGCGTCCTGGTTCGGCGGTAGCGACGGGGACAAGTCGAGTTGGCTTCTGTTTGCAGCGTCGGCCTCTCGGCTTGCTCGAGAGGATCGGTGCTGGGCCTTGTGCTCGGCACTGCTCCTCTCTTGTCGCAAGTCGAGGTGTTGGCGTTGCCCGTGCCCATTTGGGCATGGGGAGAAGGATTCATATATATATACGAGCGCTTTTTTGCCCACTTGCTGCCGCGGCTGCTGCTGCTGCTGCACGATCTGTACAAAATGTTTGAAAGATTTTTTTTCGTAGCCAGCAGCGACGACGACAAATAAAAGAGATAAGTGAAAAGAGCTCAAGGCTCTTTTTTTAGACCGAGCCCGCCCAAGGCCAGCCAATGCGGGAGCAAAAGGCATCCCGCAAAGCGGCGGCTTCTTAAACAAGAGAGGGGAGCAACGCCGGAGCAAATAGCCCCAGCACTGCGCCCTCCCTCGTCCAAGAGGAGCGGAGCTGGTCCTTAGCTTATCAGGAGGCGATGGTACTTGCGCATCGAAAGCTAGCTCTACGTCACCGCTAAGCCAAGCGCAAAGCACCCGATCAGCAGTGACGCGTCGAGCCCGCTCGAAGCAGCAAGACTTCACCTCCTAAAGCTAACAGAAGACGAAAAATTGCCCCTTTTCAATCCTTTTACCCAACTTCTGTTTGTGGTTTTTCAGAACCTACTTCAATTGGTCGTACATTAAACGTTTTATTCCGTCAGAAAACGAATGGAAACGAGACATGCAGCGACGTGGCATTAAGTGGTAGCGTAACGACGACGAGATGTCGCAATCGCGCGGGCGCGCGCTCTTGCACGCCCAACGCAAAACCGTCGCCACAACTAGACATCGTCCGCACGCGACCGTCTAGCGGGCATTGGTCCTTTCGTTTGCGGCGTCATCGGTCAAGACGACTTAGCATCGAAGCACAAGTCGCGAGCAAGGACGCCCAACAAACGGGAGAGTTCTCGACGTCCGGCCTTGGTTTGAGCGCTAAACATCGGTGGAAGCAAAGGCTGGACGTTGAAGACCACCTGCTAGCGCGACACTTTGTGTTTGTGGGCTCACCACAAACACTCGAAAATGCGATTTGGCCTGGCAAAAGCATCGACTTTCAGCAACCTCGCGCTCACCTTGCCCCAGAGGAGGAGTGGGAGGAGCAAGAAGAGCGACGTAACGGGTCGAATCGAGCGACTTTGTTCCGTCCAGCAGTCTTGTGATGCGCGAACTGCTTATCGATTCTGGGTTGCACTTGGCAGCTTCCCACATCGAGACGAGCACCAGACCCATCCTTTGCCACACCTCTATGTCTCTCACGTGACTGCCAACTATCCGACCATGTCGAACGTTGTGACCACGTGGTTGCATTGCAATGTACCCACACACACACGAAACCCACAAACGGAAATTGGGTGCATCTATTCAAATAGCCCAAATTTTAGGGCTCGAGTGAAGCTCGTTCTGGGTGTTTCGGCACACGGAACGTCGGCTTGTCCCCAGCTCTGTCACAGGTGACGTCAGAGCTCGGGAATCGGCTTCACCGCCGGTTTCCAGAGCAACGGCGGCGTCCTGGTTCGGCGGTAGCGACGGGGACAAGTCGAGTTGGCTTCTGTTTGCAGCGTCGGCCTCTCGGCTTGCTCGAGAGGATCGGTGCTGGGCCTTGTGCTCGGCACTGCTCCTCTCTTGTCGCAAGTCGAGGTGTTGGCGTTGCCCGTGCCCATTTGGGCATGGGGAGAAGGATTCATATATATATACGAGCGCTTTTTTGCCCACTTGCTGCCGCGGCTGCTGCTGCTGCTGCACGATCTGTACAAAATGTTTGAAAGATTTTTTTTCGTAGCCAGCAGCGACGACGACAAATAAAAGAGATAAGTGAAAAGAGCTCAAGGCTCTTTTTTTAGACCGAGCCCGCCCAAGGCCAGCCAATGCGGGAGCAAAAGGCATCCCGCAAAGCGGCGGCTTCTTAAACAAGAGAGGGGAGCAACGCCGGAGCAAATAGCCCCAGCACTGCGCCCTCCCTCGTCCAAGAGGAGCGGAGCTGGTCCTTAGCTTATCAGGAGGCGATGGTACTTGCGCATCGAAAGCTAGCTCTACGTCACCGCTAAGCCAAGCGCAAAGCACCCGATCAGCAGTGACGCGTCGAGCCCGCTCGAAGCAGCAAGACTTCACCTCCTAAAGCTAACAGAAGACGAAAAATTGCCCCTTTTCAATCCTTTTACCCAACTTCTGTTTGTGGTTTTTCAGAACCTACTTCAATTGGTCGTACATTAAACGTTTTATTCCGTCAGAAAACGAATGGAAACGAGACATGCAGCGACGTGGCATTAAGTGGTAGCGTAACGACGACGAGATGTCGCAATCGCGCGGGCGCGCGCTCTTGCACGCCCAACGCAAAACCGTCGCCACAACTAGACATCGTCCGCACGCGACCGTCTAGCGGGCATTGGTCCTTTCGTTTGCGGCGTCATCGGTCAAGACGACTTAGCATCGAAGCACAAGTCGCGAGCAAGGACGCCCAACAAACGGGAGAGTTCTCGACGTCCGGCCTTGGTTTGAGCGCTAAACATCGGTGGAAGCAAAGGCTGGACGTTGAAGACCACCTGCTAGCGCGACACTTTGTGTTTGTGGGCTCACCACAAACACTCGAAAATGCGATTTGGCCTGGCAAAAGCATCGACTTTCAGCAACCTCGCGCTCACCTTGCCCCAGAGGAGGAGTGGGAGGAGCAAGAAGAGCGACGTAACGGGTCGAATCGAGCGACTTTGTTCCGTCCAGCAGTCTTGTGATGCGCGAACTGCTTATCGATTCTGGGTTGCACTTGGCAGCTTCCCACATCGAGACGAGCACCAGACCCATCCTTTGCCACACCTCTATGTCTCTCACGTGACTGCCAACTATCCGACCATGTCGAACGTTGTGACCACGTGGTTGCATTGCAATGTACCCACACACACACGAAACCCACAAACGGAAATTGGGTGCATCTATTCAAATAGCCCAAATTTTAGGGCTCGAGTGAAGCTCGTTCTGGGTGTTTCGGCACACGGAACGTCGGCTTGTCCCCAGCTCTGTCACAGGTGACGTCAGAGCTCGGGAATCGGCTTCACCGCCGGTTTCCAGAGCAACGGCGGCGTCCTGGTTCGGCGGTAGCGACGGGGACAAGTCGAGTTGGCTTCTGTTTGCAGCGTCGGCCTCTCGGCTTGCTCGAGAGGATCGGTGCTGGGCCTTGTGCTCGGCACTGCTCCTCTCTTGTCGCAAGTCGAGGTGTTGGCGTTGCCCGTGCCCATTTGGGCATGGGGAGAAGGATTCATATATATATACGAGCGCTTTTTTGCCCACTTGCTGCCGCGGCTGCTGCTGCTGCTGCACGATCTGTACAAAATGTTTGAAAGATTTTTTTTCGTAGCCAGCAGCGACGACGACAAATAAAAGAGATAAGTGAAAAGAGCTCAAGGCTCTTTTTTTAGACCGAGCCCGCCCAAGGCCAGCCAATGCGGGAGCAAAAGGCATCCCGCAAAGCGGCGGCTTCTTAAACAAGAGAGGGGAGCAACGCCGGAGCAAATAGCCCCAGCACTGCGCCCTCCCTCGTCCAAGAGGAGCGGAGCTGGTCCTTAGCTTATCAGGAGGCGATGGTACTTGCGCATCGAAAGCTAGCTCTACGTCACCGCTAAGCCAAGCGCAAAGCACCCGATCAGCAGTGACGCGTCGAGCCCGCTCGAAGCAGCAAGACTTCACCTCCTAAAGCTAACAGAAGACGAAAAATTGCCCCTTTTCAATCCTTTTACCCAACTTCTGTTTGTGGTTTTTCAGAACCTACTTCAATTGGTCGTACATTAAACGTTTTATTCCGTCAGAAAACGAATGGAAACGAGACATGCAGCGACGTGGCATTAAGTGGTAGCGTAACGACGACGAGATGTCGCAATCGCGCGGGCGCGCGCTCTTGCACGCCCAACGCAAAACCGTCGCCACAACTAGACATCGTCCGCACGCGACCGTCTAGCGGGCATTGGTCCTTTCGTTTGCGGCGTCATCGGTCAAGACGACTTAGCATCGAAGCACAAGTCGCGAGCAAGGACGCCCAACAAACGGGAGAGTTCTCGACGTCCGGCCTTGGTTTGAGCGCTAAACATCGGTGGAAGCAAAGGCTGGACGTTGAAGACCACCTGCTAGCGCGACACTTTGTGTTTGTGGGCTCACCACAAACACTCGAAAATGCGATTTGGCCTGGCAAAAGCATCGACTTTCAGCAACCTCGCGCTCACCTTGCCCCAGAGGAGGAGTGGGAGGAGCAAGAAGAGCGACGTAACGGGTCGAATCGAGCGACTTTGTTCCGTCCAGCAGTCTTGTGATGCGCGAACTGCTTATCGATTCTGGGTTGCACTTGGCAGCTTCCCACATCGAGACGAGCACCAGACCCATCCTTTGCCACACCTCTATGTCTCTCACGTGACTGCCAACTATCCGACCATGTCGAACGTTGTGACCACGTGGTTGCATTGCAATGTACCCACACACACACGAAACCCACAAACGGAAATTGGGTGCATCTATTCAAATAGCCCAAATTTTAGGGCTCGAGTGAAGCTCGTTCTGGGTGTTTCGGCACACGGAACGTCGGCTTGTCCCCAGCTCTGTCACAGGTGACGTCAGAGCTCGGGAATCGGCTTCACCGCCGGTTTCCAGAGCAACGGCGGCGTCCTGGTTCGGCGGTAGCGACGGGGACAAGTCGAGTTGGCTTCTGTTTGCAGCGTCGGCCTCTCGGCTTGCTCGAGAGGATCGGTGCTGGGCCTTGTGCTCGGCACTGCTCCTCTCTTGTCGCAAGTCGAGGTGTTGGCGTTGCCCGTGCCCATTTGGGCATGGGGAGAAGGATTCATATATATATACGAGCGCTTTTTTGCCCACTTGCTGCCGCGGCTGCTGCTGCTGCACGATCTGTACAAAATGTTTGAAAGATTTTTTTTCGTAGCCAGCAGCGACGACGACAAATAAAAGAGATAAGTGAAAAGAGCTCAAGGCTCTTTTTTTAGACCGAGCCCGCCCAAGGCCAGCCAATGCGGGAGCAAAAGGCATCCCGCAAAGCGGCGGCTTCTTAAACAAGAGAGGGGAGCAACGCCGGAGCAAATAGCCCCAGCACTGCGCCCTCCCTCGTCCAAGAGGAGCGGAGCTGGTCCTTAGCTTATCAGGAGGCGATGGTACTTGCGCATCGAAAGCTAGCTCTACGTCACCGCTAAGCCAAGCGCAAAGCACCCGATCAGCAGTGACGCGTCGAGCCCGCTCGAAGCAGCAAGACTTCACCTCCTAAAGCTAACAGAAGACGAAAAATTGCCCCTTTTCAATCCTTTTACCCAACTTCTGTTTGTGGTTTTTCAGAACCTACTTCAATTGGTCGTACATTAAACGTTTTATTCCGTCAGAAAACGAATGGAAACGAGACATGCAGCGACGTGGCATTAAGTGGTAGCGTAACGACGACGAGATGTCGCAATCGCGCGGGCGCGCGCTCTTGCACGCCCAACGCAAAACCGTCGCCACAACTAGACATCGTCCGCACGCGACCGTCTAGCGGGCATTGGTCCTTTCGTTTGCGGCGTCATCGGTCAAGACGACTTAGCATCGAAGCACAAGTCGCGAGCAAGGACGCCCAACAAACGGGAGAGTTCTCGACGTCCGGCCTTGGTTTGAGCGCTAAACATCGGTGGAAGCAAAGGCTGGACGTTGAAGACCACCTGCTAGCGCGACACTTTGTGTTTGTGGGCTCACCACAAACACTCGAAAATGCGATTTGGCCTGGCAAAAGCATCGACTTTCAGCAACCTCGCGCTCACCTTGCCCCAGAGGAGGAGTGGGAGGAGCAAGAAGAGCGACGTAACGGGTCGAATCGAGCGACTTTGTTCCGTCCAGCAGTCTTGTGATGCGCGAACTGCTTATCGATTCTGGGTTGCACTTGGCAGCTTCCCACATCGAGACGAGCACCAGACCCATCCTTTGCCACACCTCTATGTCTCTCACGTGACTGCCAACTATCCGACCATGTCGAACGTTGTGACCACGTGGTTGCATTGCAATGTACCCACACACACACGAAACCCACAAACGGAAATTGGGTGCATCTATTCAAATAGCCCAAATTTTAGGGCTCGAGTGAAGCTCGTTCTGGGTGTTTCGGCACACGGAACGTCGGCTTGTCCCCAGCTCTGTCACAGGTGACGTCAGAGCTCGGGAATCGGCTTCACCGCCGGTTTCCAGAGCAACGGCGGCGTCCTGGTTCGGCGGTAGCGACGGGGACAAGTCGAGTTGGCTTCTGTTTGCAGCGTCGGCCTCTCGGCTTGCTCGAGAGGATCGGTGCTGGGCCTTGTGCTCGGCACTGCTCCTCTCTTGTCGCAAGTCGAGGTGTTGGCGTTGCCCGTGCCCATTTGGGCATGGGGAGAAGGATTCATATATATATACGAGCGCTTTTTTGCCCACTTGCTGCCGCGGCTGCTGCTGCTGCACGATCTGTACAAAATGTTTGAAAGATTTTTTTTCGTAGCCAGCAGCGACGACGACAAATAAAAGAGATAAGTGAAAAGAGCTCAAGGCTCTTTTTTTAGACCGAGCCCGCCCAAGGCCAGCCAATGCGGGAGCAAAAGGCATCCCGCAAAGCGGCGGCTTCTTAAACAAGAGAGGGGAGCAACGCCGGAGCAAATAGCCCCAGCACTGCGCCCTCCCTCGTCCAAGAGGAGCGGAGCTGGTCCTTAGCTTATCAGGAGGCGATGGTACTTGCGCATCGAAAGCTAGCTCTACGTCACCGCTAAGCCAAGCGCAAAGCACCCGATCAGCAGTGACGCGTCGAGCCCGCTCGAAGCAGCAAGACTTCACCTCCTAAAGCTAACAGAAGACGAAAAATTGCCCCTTTTCAATCCTTTTACCCAACTTCTGTTTGTGGTTTTTCAGAACCTACTTCAATTGGTCGTACATTAAACGTTTTATTCCGTCAGAAAACGAATGGAAACGAGACATGCAGCGACGTGGCATTAAGTGGTAGCGTAACGACGACGAGATGTCGCAATCGCGCGGGCGCGCGCTCTTGCACGCCCAACGCAAAACCGTCGCCACAACTAGACATCGTCCGCACGCGACCGTCTAGCGGGCATTGGTCCTTTCGTTTGCGGCGTCATCGGTCAAGACGACTTAGCATCGAAGCACAAGTCGCGAGCAAGGACGCCCAACAAACGGGAGAGTTCTCGACGTCCGGCCTTGGTTTGAGCGCTAAACATCGGTGGAAGCAAAGGCTGGACGTTGAAGACCACCTGCTAGCGCGACACTTTGTGTTTGTGGGCTCACCACAAACACTCGAAAATGCGATTTGGCCTGGCAAGGCACATCGCAAACTTCTTTTTTCGTCGCAATTTGACTACATGTCTTGCCGACAGTTAATTTGAACTTTGGAAATTTTACCGAAGGGATTTTTCCCTATTTTGAGAGCATCAAAGGAACCCAATGTCGTCATAAATGTGCGCTCGATAGAAATTTGTTAGGCATGGGAAAATCATTATGGTAGAGTTTCAAATATCACTAAATTGTTTTGCTTTGCCACATGGAAACAGTTGATTAATTTTTCTTGCTATGTTTTGCGTTCCAACTTCAGTTTAACGAAAGTACTTACGTTTTTTTTCCAGCCGGTCCTATCACAAACGTCGTAATTTTACAGTGGGTTCTGTTACAAAAATTCCATTGACAGTAACCAGTAATGCTGAATCCCACCACTGCCTACATACAGTAAAATTTCTACTAAATGTTTTTTACTAAATGGCCGAAGCCATTCAGGATTTTGGATAAAAAATATCTTTTTTTTAAAAATACCATCTTTTTAAAAAATAAGTCTTTCAGGAATATAAGCCTCACACATTTTTTCCCAATTTTCACTGGCTTGTTGCTAGAATATAGAATTTGGTTGGTTTTTGCCTCCTATCTAACCTCCAAATGCTAAAATTGTAAATAAAAAACGGCGATCTGATATTTGAAAGTAAGCTCAAATAACAGCTTGTACAATACAACCTTGTCAAATTACGACCACGTTATTGTATTACATGCAAAGCACGCCCCAAACCACAATCAATGACACGTCGAGCCCGCTGCAGAATGACTTCACCAGTCAAAGCTTATAAAAAAAATTTGCTCTTTTACAATTCTTCCAAATAACTTCTGTCAGTGGTTTTTCAGGGTGTGCTGCAATCGGTCGTACATGAAACGTATTATTGCGTCAGAAAATAAATAAAACTTCATATCCAGCGACGTGGGATTTAAGTGGTACTGTAGCGACGTCAATATGTTGCAATTGCGCTGGTAAGCATACCCAACGCAATGCCCTCGGCGCAGGTGCTCATATTCTCACACGACCATCTTGCCCAAATTGTTCTGTTCTTTTTCCAGCGTAAACTAATAGATCTATTTGAAGGGTAGTATTTGCAAACACAGTTGTTTGTCTTAAGAGCTGGTCATGCCATCAAAGATAAAATATTAGTTTCTTATGAAACATAATCGGTACCATTGAGGCTGAGATGTACTGGTTTTCACGTGCAAAATAGCTAAGCGATTGTTTTCCAACGGTTTGGGGTCCAGATGGGTATAACCAGTAATGGGATTCAGCCGGTTCTACAGAACCGTCTCACGAAATTTTATGAGATCAGCGAACCGGTTAGCATTACTGGTTACTGCCAATGGACTTTTTGTAACAGAACCGGCTAAATGACTTTTTTGATAGAACCGTCTGGCAAAAAATTGAATCCCACCACTGGATATAACGATGATTTTGTACGACGTGAGGCGGCCGGGGACTTCAAGAAAAAAAAAACTAAAATGATGGGTGTGTAACAACTAATACACCCATAAAATTCAAAATACATTTAGAAGCATTTGTGGCCATTTTATTCCCGCACGTGTATAGAACTTAAGTAAATCATATAACAAAACAAGTGCCAAAGTTGTCAACGATGGTTTTAGTCCGGAACGCTGGCTATATAGCGATTGCACACACAAAATCTACATACAGGCAGCAGTTCTGACGTCACAATGCCTGGCTTGTTACAATAACACGAAAAAATAATTTGCTGAAGCGGAAAAGCACCGAGACCAAAAAAGGAAAAGCGCACCGTTTTTTTTCCTTGCCAAAAATAGATTCGTTTTTAACCACTTACTTAGTTTGTCATTTATATCCAATTATACGCAATGGCAACACATACCACCAAATACTAGGTTAACAACACCATATACTGCAGATTCCTCTCTAAAATGGCATTGCAATTCTAAACATTGTTCATGAGTGGTATGTTAGTACCTACAGCGTACAATAACACTTTAATGTAAAAATAATTGTTACGTAAAATCTATGAAAATATGCTTTGGTTTGCAGCCTTATGATTGCGATCGAAAAGAAAAATCACGGTCGATCTAGAACACTCCGAATCGAATAATTTCGAATCTTTGGTACAACGTAATAACAAGAACACAGTGCAACAATCGCTGTACAATAACGAAATTGCGTCATCTCTGTGAGATCACGTGACCGCTTTCGAACGAGGCGATGATGTCACGGAATCCGATGACGTATTATCACGTTGCTCCTGGTTAGCAAAAGTATTAAATTTACTCAACATCATAGTTTCCATGTCAACGGCTTCGTCTTTTTCCCTGATAAAAATGTGAGAAAAACCGTTACATTAAAGTTTAAAGAAAACTGTGTTAAAGTGGCAGAAAATCTGTGTTTCGCAGATAAGGAATGGAAAAAGACGTACTTTACTCTTTGCTCCTCCAGGAGTCCAACGAGCTCATCTCTCTGCTCCACAACATCCAACATTTTCTGAAGAATTTCACGTTCCTGGGCTAGTTGAGCGGATGTTTTCCTTGTGTCTAAAAAAAACGCGAGATATTTTTCGGATCAAAAGTAAACGTAGCTTATTTCTGTATTATGTGCAGGTGGTTTAAAGTTTATACCGTCCAGAGCCATCCGTTCGCGAAGTTCTTGCTGCAAATGGCTTTGAACATCTTCTAGTTGCAGTTCACGTTGGCTGTTTGGAACAAAAAAGTTTGTTTAAAATAGGGATGTTCCAAAACTGCAAATGTTCTGTTTGGTCGAGCACCGAGCATCTCACGTTAATGCTCGGTGCTCGGCCGAGCACGCTCGGTGCATTATGACGTCACAAAAAATCCCCTTTCTACGTTTTAGCTCTACAAGGCCTCTGACGTCACCAGCGGTGTATTAAGCTGTACAGACCTCAGAAGTACACGTTTTTCCACAACCTAATACATTTGAAAAATCATTTGTTTTTGTTATAGACACCCTTTCGAACACTAGTTACCTATGTTAGCAGGGCATGAATATGCAAATTTAATGCTCGGGTCAGTTTGTGCAACTGCTCGGCCGAGCACCGAGCATCAAAAACAGCGATGCTCGGTACCGAGTACTCGGGTTCTGGCTCGGCTCGGCGCATCCCCAGTTTAAAACATATTGATCAAATTTCAACATAATACGAGGTTTAAAGCCGGTACAACACTATTGGTACATTATCTGCAATCCACATGAAGCATTACATAGAATACGTAACAGCGTATTAATATGCGAAAATTAAAACACAAAATTCTTACTAGATCATAAGTTCATTCTCGTATCTGAGCAAAGCGTTCTTCTCTTGAACTAGCTGAAACCATTCTTGCATGCACTCTGACTCTTCTCGGTCTTTCTCTAGTGTCGAAAAACAAACAAATAAAGCTTTGTGCGTCAGAAACACAGGAAAAAGAGCTTTCATTTGTACCTCCGTCCTCTCGGAGCATTTTTTCCAACTTCACTCCTCTCTCTTCCAACTCCTTTTGTTTCACTTCCACCTCTTCTAATTGTCTTTGGATCACCTTTTAAATATATGTTATAGTTTCATATAAAAAAAAAATGTGGCAAGGGTTTATCCATTTCATTTGAACACGGAAAAAATTGAAACCTTAAAAAACAGTTTAGCATCAAAAGATATTTACCTGAGCCCTTCTTAACCTTTTCTGTGCTTCCATTTTAGCCTGGCGCCGAGCAGCAATTTGGACTCTTCTGGTAATTTTAGCGTCAATTTCAGCAGGAGTCAAACCAGCCAAGGTGCTACGTCGTCCCTTTCCAATTAGTTTGCTTGGTATCTCTGTTTTAAATAGAAACCGAATATATCTTGCTTTTCTATTGAGGTAAGTTGGTTAATATATGTTAGTTTACCTTCTGGGCTGTCAAAAGTTTCCGCTCTTCCTCGATTTCTTCTCGATCCAGCCCCTGCAGTTGGAATTTCAGGCAGAAGACGAAGCCTTTCACCACGCAAGATCGCACGTTCACGCTCTACAAAAAAATTACTAACATAGTAATTCTTTCCTTAACAATAACAAACAAAAGAGCATGTAAAAACATAGGTAGTTTGCTACAGTACATTCATACACACAAACTTACATTTAATGCAAACACAAGTTAAATAGTTCTTAAACAACAAGTTTAGTAATTTCTGACTACGCTGCCGTGACTACACACTGCGGCAAAAACAACAGTTAACCAACCACCAGCAACACGTCGCAGGTCAAATTTCTTGACAACGCGTAACTTTGTTGCTGTTGTAAGCAGTGACTATTCAGAACATGAATAACGTTTTATTCCAAGACGAAAATAGTAGACATTCCATTTAATAGCTAAGGCGACAAATCTGATATCGGACAATACGAAGTAAACAACAACTCTTACATCAACAAGCAATCATGTCTTAAACTATAAAAAACATCAAGTTAACTAATACTAGGCATTCGTTTTGAAAAAAAAAGTTATTATCGCCAATGCCTTACCGGACTGTATTGAGCTCAAATCTTGCAAGTCTTCAATAGCTTAATTCTCAGTCTTGTGCCTGGCATATTAAATCGCACTGCAGAACGCTTTTCACAGCAACTTAGCAAATATGCCCTGTGTACACCAGAGATTTTGTGGCATGGGGTCTGAACAAGCGTTAAGTAAACACCCTCGAAAGCGACGTGCTCATATCGATTATAACTCACTCGCTATAGAAAGCTTTATTAGTTTTGTATTGACTTTCTTTGGTATAAGAGTCCTGGTTCTTTTTATCTGTTGAACTAAATGTCGGTGTTTTGTAGATGTCGAATTTTTACACATAAATGTCTGTACACATTTTTTTACGTTTTCCTGGTCAAAGTGAATCGTTTGCTTCCCTTTAGCTGTAACTTAAAAATGGTGCTTAGCCTGTGTGATTCCTGCAGGCAAATTTACCTTTGATATTTTGCTTTTGCCGAACTACATATTTCATTTTATGCCATTAGGTAAAATATATATATTCCATTTAATTCATTGACGGATTTCGTAACTTGGAAAATGCTTTCCATTCTTAGTTATTTCATCTTATTTTGTTTTCAATCTGCTCTGCTTCTGTCTGCCCCTCTAACTCTGTCTGATACTCTACTAATGACACATGAACTGAACGAAAAATATAAACCATATGAAAACTAAGAGGCTTTGCAGAAGAATCCGATTCATACCGGATTGATCGGGATATTTTCTGTCCAGCGTCGTCATTCCGTCGACCTCGTCGTCTTTGCCAGGTTTATGTGGTTTTTCTTTCTTGCGAGGAGAGATGCGGAACAGAGACTTCGGGCCCTGAATGTTTTCGACAAAATTAATACCACAAGGTTAGAACTGACAACCTCCAACACTTTATACTACCTTGTTGGGCGAAACCTTTTTCCTTCCACCACTTTCAGTTCCAGAGCCTGTTGTGGTCGTTGACTCTACTTTGCTTTTGGCTGATAACAAAGTAAGTTTGTTTTAAGCAGGCAACTGCTGTCAGGCATAGCATAAACGTAGACTTTTTATCTCTTGAACATACATATATAAGTTATATATATACAGTAAACCTCGATTAATTCAAACCTGTTTGGAACCAAAGTTTGTCCGGATTAGACGAATTTTCGGAAAAAGCTGTAGGTTAAGCATACCCGAGGTTTACTGTGTTTGTTAATGACAATACCCCAAATATACTAGTGTGTTTCTGGTAAAAGTTTAGTTAAAAATTATTTAGTTTTTGAACACGATATAGGAGTTTATTTAATTTTTATGCTGATCAAAGTGGTCTAAACTACACGACCTAATCAGTGGTGGGATTCTAATATTTTGTCAGCCGGTTCCATGACAAAAGTCATATTTTCCAGCCGGTTTTGTTATAAAAAGTCTATTGACAGTAACCAGTAATGCTAACCGGTTCGCTGATCTCATAAAATTTCGTGAGACGGTTCTATAGAACCGGTGCAAACTGGCGGAATCCCACCACTGGGCCTAATCTTCCTTGAGAGACATACATTTTCTAAGCTTGGTTCGTTTCTTCTTAATATTTGGATCTTCCTTAGGTGTTGATTCAAATGGAGATGTGGATTCCGCGGTAAGGTTTGGAACTGGAAGAGCTCGACGCATTTTGTGTTCAACTGGTTCTGTGCAGAATGGATGAGTTAGAAAGTGCATCGTTACATACATTGTCTATGTGGGTAGTATTGCGTTGTTAGTTATTACTGTGCATCTTTTCGTTGGAGACGCAAAATCGCTTTTTTAAGTGTGTTTATTAGGAGCGCGTTTTAAAACCACATGCTTAATGTTCATTTATATTTTTTAACACTGTGCAATTTATTTTTCTGAAAAACGACAATTCTACAACGTTGTGAACAAATAGTTATATCGATAAAGCAACGTGCTGTGTTACATTGTTTCGCTGCAAAAGCGCGATTTAGAAACAAATTTTATCTTATTTTGAAAACACATTGCTACAAGTAACTTCAGGTAGTTTAGGACAAGCCGTGTTTTTTCCGAGGCGTAGTGTAGCCCTCGAGTTTCTAATGAAGAATTTTTTCTAATGGCTTCATTAATTTGTATTTCTGTGTTTGTGAAGGTAATGAAGTTTAAAATTAAAAATCAAAGGAAAGGTAGACACTTTTTGTGTTGTGAAAATGACACAAATTAAATACATGTTTTGCAAAATAGATTATTTGCTGTAATATTTAATGGAATTTGTTTTACCATCAACCGCCTTCTTTTTGTGCATTCTGCGCAGCTTCTGGCGAAACGAGTTCTTGCGCTTTATCTTTGGCGAACTACCCACGTATACGGGCTCGGTAGACGCTGATTGGTTGCCTGTGGGGGCGTTGCCGCTGTCCTCAGTGGCAGTGGTCTTACACCTTCGGTTGTCCACGTCGTCTATAAAATGGGGAAACGTTGTTTACCGAGAATCTAAAGCTAATTTTCTCGCCATATTCAAACGCTTATTTCAAGCCAAGTCAGGATGGCGCTATAAGTAAGCATTTAGTTGAAATAAAAAGTAGTGGAATTGGCTTTAAAAGTTTTCTTAAAAATTTAATGATAAATGGGCGAAATAGCTTTAGAATCCTAGCTTTGCAAAACGTATGTGGTTCCAACACTTTGGACAATTTAACCTAGTGCTTGAAGAGATAAGGCTGATGGTTTCATCATTTTTGAAAAGCTACGTTACCATACCCATTGATGACGAACTCTTTGTTGCGTCAGAAATTCGTCTGTTCGTCGACTGAGCCTTTAACTTTTCAACTCTTTCTTTGACTCGAAGCTGCAATGTTAAAATACATCCGTAAAACGAATAGTAAAACCCATTTAAGGAAAAATCTGTAGAATATTTTTATTATTGAACTTGATGCCAATATGTCAAAAACACCAACCCGTTAAACAAACTTTAAAACAGATTCAAAAGTCGCTGAGAATTGTTTTACCTCTGTAGCTCTTAGTTCTTGATCCACAGAGTTCTTCGATTTTTGTGGCGAACTTGGGGAGCCAGTGGGAGATAGCGCCTCCAAGTGGGCAATCTAAATCCAACACAACAAACGTACAACAATCAGAAACATGTTTTGCAACACAGGACACACAAATTTCCCTGGAACAGAGATCATCATTTCATTTCCTTTTCAATTAATACATAAATCACCTTTGGTAAAGCGGGCAGTGATCTTCTGTTTGATTGTGCCTGCGGTGTTGGTGGTAGTCTTCTTGTTAGCGTGGTATTACCTGGTGTGCCAAGTGCTGATGTAAAGTCCTCGCTAGTTTCTGAAGATAATTGGTATACTGTGAGTTGTGCACGGGTGTGCTGTTACTAATGTTTTCTCTAAGCTGCTTGGTTGGGTACAGAAAAGCCTATGCTGAGTACACCTAAGTGTGTGATTGGTACATGGTAATCATGGAGCTTCTGTGTTTGCTCGGACACATACAAAATTTGAAAACGCAATTGTAAATGATTATGAGTGTGCCCATTGGTTGCCATCAACGCTTAGCAGAATTGAATATAGTCTTAGTCTTTATTATAAATATATAGCGTATTGTAATAATCGTTTTGCGACCTACCATTAGCGTTCAAGTTGAGATCATCCATCTTGGGTAAAACCCGGTTTAGTTGAGGCGATGCCGCTGTTTCGTGTGTTGCTTCATGTCGGTAGGGCGTTTGACCCATCGGTGTAAAGAACTGGTCATTGTCGGAGTCCAGGGGGCTTTTAGGGGGTGCTGACGGCGTGACGTGCCTGGTAAACGGGGGAGATGCTTCAATAATTTGAATGTTTACGTTTGGAGACCTGGAAATGATATGTTAGGGTTATTTGAAGTCGACATAATTTATCTGGTCAGTTAGATATAGCTTTCTATCTTTTTGAATGCCGTTGTTGTTGATACGACAAACATAATAAGTAAAATACTCCTAATGGTGCTCCTAATCTAAATGTTCTACAATAGTCAACTTCTAAACTAAAGTGAAGTCCTTTAGCTGAGAAAGGAAATTTATCCAGTTTATGAACTTGTCATAATGGTAAATATATCTGTATATATTTTTGAATGAAGTGATAACTTTGACATACTTTGGAGCGTCTTTAGCCTCATTTGAAACTTGTGACGTCATGGTTTCGTCACCAGTCTGTTTGAACCAGTCCTGACGTTCTTGAAGTCGTGACTTCATCCGGGATTGGAGACTGAATTCAAAAAACACGATGAGCAAATTTAGATTAAAGCTTCAGTTGCAACTTTATTGTAACAGGTAACTTTTTTCAACGTCTTACTGCCAAGGTTACTCACACAACAAACTTTTAATCAGTTTGATGGCGTTTGCAACCATTTAAGTGTGTTTGGAATTTGTGGTATTTTTAAATTGGCAGCATAATAATAATACAATACATACATTCCCACAAGGTTGCACACAGTTTCAAGTTACAAAAAAGAAAAATACAAAATTTATTTATAACCAGTGTCTAGTGTTGACTACCAAAAAGAAACCGGTACAGGACCAAGCAAACCATCATCGAATATACAGTTACCTGCCAAAGGATGATCTTCTTTTCGGGGGAGCTTTAGGCCCGTCTCCCTCCCCGCCAACACGCCTTGGATTGTAATTGGAGATAAATGAGTCCGAGAGATTTTCGCCTGTTGTTCTCTGCAGAGTTTCTCTCAATTCAATATCAGACGTAGTTTCATCTAAAAATTATATAGTCTTATCATTTAAAGTAATTACATTCTTCTTAGTCGTATAAACCTGTTTCTTTTTGCAAAACAACGAAGTGATGTTAGACCTTTAGATACGACAATGTATGTAGATATACTCCGTTTAGTTTTCAGGCGATGACAATTCATGTGCAATTTAGTGGGTTGCTTATCTATGACTATCTCAAACTTCAAACAACCTAGCTCCAGGAAAATTTTTGCTTTTTGAGATTAAGGGTCATAAATTTAGACAAAACAGCAACTGACCTCCCAGATTGGTCCACACACTGGTGTTGTCCTTTGCAGCAACTGAAGACCTCAGAAGAAGACTGTCTATGGATGTCTGTCTGGGAAGAGGAGGATTGGTTGCCTTGGAAACAGGTGGTGGATGGGATTGAGAATCCGTCTTTCGATGTAGATCCACAAGTGATGCTGGGATAACCGGAGGAATGTTGGATTGGGTGTTGGAATTGTCTTCCAGAAGTTCAGTCACATCAAGTTTGGCTGTGTTCAGCTCAGACGTTGATCTGTTGTATAGAGATTAAACAATTTTCAAATTATTTTTAATTTTTATGTTTTTTTATTTTTGAACAGTTAGTTTAAACCAGAAGGTTGCCTGAAAGATTTGTTATTAGATTTCATATTAAAATTGCAACATTGTATCACAAACAGGACCTAGTAATAATACTTATAAATCTATTTATTTTGTAAGGTTTCATTCAGGGGACATAGGGAGTAAATATTATAATATATAAACAAACGTTGAATTATTTACACAAAGCTAAATCACAAAAAAATCGGTTTCTAAAAGTTGCAAAACAACAGAGCTTTAAAAAAAGTAAAATTCTTAATGAGAACGGTTTAGTATTTTTCAGCAACACTGATGTTACTGATCTAATATTATAGTCTAGTCATGTTTGAATCAACTTACGTAGAAGTTGTTGACGACAACTCCAAGTCATCATCTTCAGTTTGAACGTCATCAATGAAGGCTATCTCATCTTGTTCCTGGATGCTTGCTTCACCAATTGGATTATGAATCAGATAATCATGAACTCGATCCATCGTATCACCTCGATTGAGAGGATGAAACGGATTTTCAGCCTCCACTATTGGGTCCTCTTCCTCCATCATGTCAGGACACTGCTCAAGCTCTGCATTATCAGCTACATCCTCCTTAACAAGTGGCTCTGTCGCCATGGCAACTACATCATTTTGCTCTTTTTGGACTGTCTTTTTAGAATCAGAAAATTTTGTTACACTTTCTGATGATGGCAGTGACTTCTCTTTTTCAGCAGTTGGGGAGCTTAGAAGATTAAATATGGTCCTTGGCTTCCTTACTGGTTGACTTGGAGGCAGTGTGTCAGTTGCCATGGTAGGTGGCATGTTTGAGTCACTTGCCACAGGAGAGGGTGATGTCACAACCTTTTGTTGAGCATCAGGGGAGAAAATATTAATGTCATTGTTTAAAAGATCTTCAAGACTGGATGCTGTGCTCAAGGAACTCATGTTGTGGTCTGCAATAAATAGGTCAGTTTAAAAACGAAATTGTCCTTTTGACTTGGTTTAATACTTTTCATAAGAACCAGGCAGATTCAAGGCATTTACCTTCAATATCTTCACCTTTAGGAACATCCATCTAAACAACATTTACAAGTATTTGTTACAGAATGAATGATTAAGAGATTCAGTTGGATAAAAAAAAACAATTTTGCAACAGGATAAAATTCCTCGCCAGTAGGGATTTTAAAAATTACAAAAAGAAATTCCATTTTATTTTTTGCATGTGGTCAGTCAAAATAGAATTCAGCCCTGAGAACCCTGTCCTACCATATTCTAACGACTTTCTGGGATACCAGAGAGGAATAATCTGAGCAAAAAAATCAGAGCCAGTATATTGGTGTATAACATAACTACGTTTCGACCAGTGCTGTTGTCATCATCAGGTTGTAAGAAATAAAAGCGACAGAAGGCATGCAACTAGGTGACGTACAACGGTAAAAGAAAGGCGACACGAAGTTAACATGTAAAAGCAATTAAACGGAGATAAAAGAACGCATGCGGAAAGGGGGTGTACCCGAGGCAAGGGAGGAATAAAATTGTGAAAAAATTGATGACTCCTTTACATTTACGCATTATTAATTAATATTTTAACCAAGCCAATATATCTATTAAGAACATGATGTTATGATAGCAACTTTTCAAAAATGTTCATGTCATGTCATCTTCAAAAAATTTAAATTTAGTAATGTATACTACAGTTTCCTGAAGAAAGACATACCTGTTTAGTTTCTTCAGGCTCAGATGTTTCATGATCTTTCGATAAAACCTCACTGTAACGTGTCACTAGTTCAGCAGTGTCGCCCTCCAGTGGTGACATGGATGATGCAGTTGACATGGAATCTTCGGCCTGTTAAAGAAGTGAATAAACTGTTAATTAAGTGTCTTTAGGGTGGTTTGGCTAATGTTAATAAGTGATGCAGCATTTAAACTAGAAATCTACAATGACATATGTTGGCAGCACAATCTCGGACATTATCACCGTATTTAATATAAAATGGTATTTGTATGAAATAATAGAAAATACTGTTGGGGTGCATTCTAAATGACAACATGTGGGCCAAACAAAATACTGTTACCGTGTGGTTATGCTAAATGCCTTACTTTGTCATCTTCGTTTGATGGTGAAGAAATGTCAGTTGTGGAGTCCAATTCTAAAATATAAAAAAATGTTAAAAATACATGTTACCAGAGTACAGAAATAACTGATAAACATTTGTCATGCATGAAAAAAATGTTAGTACACAGCACATCCAGACCGATACAATGTTTTAAAATAAAAGCATGCACCAGGCATGATTGTTAGTTGTAATGTAAATAAGTTAGTGACAACCAGAATGAAGAAATAAACTGCAGTGATTTTCAAATCAAGCAACAAAGAAGATCTTGGTTTCAGAAAGTGGAATAAACAAAAATGAAAACTAAGCAACTGTGTTCATAAGATCAGTTTCCATTTGTGACCATGTTAGTATGTCTGCAACTGTGGACAAACAAAAAAGAACCATCCAGAACACCCAAAAAACAAAATGTTTTGACAAGACTGCACATGCAATGTAAGTGTTTGCCAAGGCGGTAAGATGAAAACATAGAGAAACAAAACATTACTAAACATCCACCCAAGCCCACCATCGCAGCATCAATATTTGACTCTTTTTTCTCACCTTGAGATTCTAAACCATTTGTATTATTTTTGGCTGTCTCAATGTCAGTCTCCACACAACCAGAAAGCCATTTTTGTATTGCTTCATTTGTTGATTTTCTTTTGCCATTGCTTTTTTCAATCGCACCATTAAACAAAGAAAGTTCATTTTTAGGCAGATAGCTGATTGGACATTTAGCAGGGCTTTGTTCAATAAAAAGCTGTTTTCGCTGCAGCTCCATCTCAGCTACTGACAAAAACAGACATTCTTGTGGCTCCTCATTGTTTAAAACAGGCTTAGGCAATCCGATTTCTTTAAACAGCTTACGAAAAGCTTTGTCCTGTTCAGGAACACTGAACTGGGAAGGCCTGCAGGACCTTGGCAAAGTTGTTGGTTTGCTTATTTGGTTTCCATTAATGGAAGTTCGAGGAGTTATGGCAGGTCGACTTTGTTCTTCTATTTCTTCTTCCAAGTCTACTGTTGCCATGCTACTATCACTGGAATCATCATCATCAGAGTCAAGACTACCATTGCAGGCTGCCATTTGTACATTATGGTTGCAGTTACCGCTAACCAGCTCCTCACATAGTTCTGCAGATAATTGATTTATCAGACTTCTGCAAGAGATTATGACTTCAGAAAGTCAAACATGCAACATCAATGAAAACTGAAGACAAAATCTTGGACAAAAATATCACCAATGAAAGTCACCACCTTGAAAGTGCAGATACCATGTTAGTTGTACAACAAAGGTGTAAGAAAAATAAATACGAAATAGGTTTAGTTTCTGTATCACTTTCAACTTTTTCTGGATTGTTGCCCAATTCAAAACATAAAAAGATTAACAAAACACCACAAGCTAAATCAAAAGTAAAAACAGACCTAAATAAAGGTTTTACCGGGAAACAACAAAACAACAACCCAACAAAGACCTAAACGAAACTGAACAAATTTTGTTTTTTCATGGATTCAACTACCAGCTTTCAACAACAAATAAACCATGCCTGCATTGCATATGCATATCTACAGGATACCTTCTTTTACTGGTGTTAAGGGACGGCGGAGAGTAGAGTAATTGCTATAATCCATTTTATCTGCAAGGGATTATCAACTATATCAGGTGTGGCCAACACGTCGATCGCGATCGACTGGTCGATCGCCTGCTTTTGACTGGTCGATCGCCACTAAATTCTCCACAACTTATCAAACGCTTATTAATTGAAAAACAAACTAAATAACATAAAACAGCACTTCTGACATTTTGACACAACGCACAAATGTGCAATCGGACAATAATTATGTAATTGACACTTTCTTTGTTGCGTAACAATTGTTATTTTGGCACCAAATTGTGTCGTAACATCTACAATGCTTTGTCGTCACAACTTGAGTGTTTGCTTCAACGAAGCAGTTGCTATTGATTGGGGGGATTTAAAAGTTCCCACTGAATACTTTGATAAAAATATGTACGTATGCGACGTTTCATTGTTGTAAGAACTACGTGATGCTTGACAATAAAACTCATGACTATAAATAACTGTCAATCAAATCTCATGCTGATATTTTCATTATTGCTTTATGTTACTGGCAGCCTAAATCACGACTGATCAGTCGATCGCGTACAATTAGGAAAAATTTTGTCGATCTTAACGACTGGCAAGTTGGCCACCCCTGAACTATATGATCAAACAATGTATACAGCCACTAAAAATATCCTAGACTTTTTATAATGTTTGGGAGTTTTCAGCAAATGTGTCAACTGTCAATAAACAATTTACAGTGCTTCCTAATGGTTCAGTGTTTTCTTGATTTGCAATAGTATACCTCATGTTTAGGAAAGCAGCAAAGTGGCAGAAAAAGCATGCTCAGTGTAAAATAAGTCCACAGCATCACGTCTAGCCAATACAGATGCAATGGAAACATCAGTTCACTACTTAACTATATCAACTACTTAAGTTATTCTAAGAGTTACAGTGAAAAAGCTGTGAATAAAAACTATTTTATTGGTAGTTCTGCAGAACATTAAAAAAAAACTTGTCAAAATGAATGTGAACAATATTAAAAGTATCACTAGCTGATAAAGACTGTTGTTAGGGTGTAAAGAAGATGTTAGTTTAGAAAAGGGGTTATGCTGTGCTTGGGGTGCATTATACCTTCAGCAATGTCAGCCATTGTACTGTTGTCATCAAAACCATTGTTGATGGCCTTTTCAATGTAAGAGCCATCATGAAGCCATGACATTACGGTTCTGTCATGGGCCAGGTTACCTTTTCAACCACAAAAAGGGTGAAAATTTCTAGTTCAGTAGTGTTTTTCATTGCTTTATAAGTCAAACATAACAAGTAGATAGAAAAGGGGCCTAAATTGTAGGCATAATAGGAAAAAAGGCTGGATAGGCATAAATGCACTGTCAATAATTTGATAAAAACTAGATCTTATTCTTGAGCGTATATATTTTTCTTAAATCAAATTTTTGGAATTAACAGCTTAAACTCTTAAAACTGACACAGATATGTATGGTTTAAAATATCAGTAAGTTTTTTTAAGTGTTCTTTATTTTTTGAAAGAAAAAATATATTCTAAGATTGAAATACACTAAAACTGTTCTACACATTTTTAATATTTTTGTGACTAAAATAACATTATAGAAGTTAAAGTTGTTAATTTTTTACAGTTGACACATCAAGCCACTACATCAAACACTGGACAGTTTCAGACAACCAACAAAATATTTTTTTATAAAATGTTTAATTCTTACCTCGAGATGTAGAACCTGACTGTGAATGATTGTCACTTTCTATATCACTCTCATCATGTTTGTTTTCCCCCTGTTCTGTCGCTGCTTTGAGGACTGCCTCCCAATCAATGTCCTCATCAGAAGAATCACTGATGAATTTAAGATACTTCGTTACATTTGCAAAGTAAGTAAATGGCACAAAAAGGTACACCCAAGTATTTTCTTTCCATATGTCTTTTTTAAATTTTCTCTTTATGTAATCTTTAAAACTTCGGATATCTATATCACTTTATTATGTTTGGTTTTTACATTAGGTTACAATTTTGGAAATTAAAGTATTTTCTTTCTCTTGTTTCCTGTGAGCTTCTTATAAATTGTTTTTTAATCTTTTGTTTCCTGTGAGCTTCTTATAAATTGTTTTTTAATCTTTTGTTTCCCGTCAGCTTCTTATAAATTTTTAAAAAAGGCTATAAAGGATATTTTCTTTTTTTAAGTGGAGTACTTTGTTGGACAGTCGGCAAGAAAGATACTTATATTGAACAAATGTTTTTTTAACCATAAAATATATTTTTTTGTAATCATGGAATACATGTTTTTAGCTGTTTAAACTGAAAAAAAAATGGTCACCTCATTGACTCATCAATATCATCAAGCTTTGATCGAGGCTCAAATGCAACCGCACCACTCAAATTGTGTTTGTTTATCGCTTCCTCAGAAAGTTCTTTGGGGTCGTTTAACATTGACATGCGGATATTTTCAAGTTCAATTCGCTCAGGAGTCTGGTATGATCTTTCAGTCAAAGGTCGTCTCATTTTTACACCTGCAAGCAAGAACAATTTCTTGTTTGGTGAAAAATGCAAAACCATAAAATAAAAATTGTTTATGGCTTAACTGTCATGCATAAAATGCAAGCGCTGCTCATGCCAAGTGTAAAATTTTGCAGGTTTTTGAACACCACACAAGCTAAGAACAGCAAAATTTCAGTAACACGATGATGCATAAAAAATAAGGTTTATTTGTAGGTGTAAAAATTGGTGCTATGCAAACTGCTATGCATGGTAGTAACAGCTGTTTCACCACAGTTCAAAACATTGCTACTATAAAACACATCAGCTACAAAGTAGTTCACTAATCAATGCGTCTAAATGCACTGAAGACTTTAAAATGTTGCACTACTAAAACACAGCAAAATGCGCTTAATGAATGGCAGAAAACATGCAAGTGACAAACAGAATTAGAATGAAAGCAAATGCAAATAATAAGCGATTAGTGAATATGTAGATGTACTACTAACTTTTGGCTTTGGGGGGTGTTTACGGACAGAAAAGATAGCTTTTAAAGGCTTAAGTGTTTGAACAAAAGCTTGTTTGAAGTGGATGTTATGATAGACACACAGTATTGGCTTTCACAAATGTAACATTTTTATTTAGAAATACGACTGATATGGTCGAAGAATGACACATAAAAATGGCTGAGTACTCTGCCAAACAAAAAGGTGGCTTTTTATGCGACAAGCTATCCTATGTGGGTTGTCATACTTTAATACATTTATTTGTATGGTGGAAATGAAAATCAATGCCTTGTAGCAGGAAATACTTTCTTTGCAAGTCAAGCAGATCAAGCTTTGAGTGAGAGCGAAAGAAAGAAGGCAACTTTCAATCATCACATGTAGTTATGACTTCACTACTTCCTGCACAAAGAGTCAGTGTGAGGTCATAAGAATATCAAAGAAGGGAGCTGTTTCTAGGCAACAGAGAGGCAGGAGGAAAAAGAGAGCACAGCAAAGCATTGTGGGTAAAATGAAAAATAACGAAACAGGGGGGCACCACCTAGGTAAATAAGGACCCTAAATTATTGTTATAAATTATATTTTGTGCATTAACTTATTACGCATATTTTTTCCAAGCAGACAAGTAGCATTTTCCCAGTTCATTTTAAAAGAGACAATATGAAACAATTTGAACCCAAAATCACAACAAACAAACAAACAAACAATTTTAATTCATGTTTATTTTCACCCAATATGTGTGCAACCCGTCACAATGCAAAATGAGTGAAAAACTTGCTACATAGCTTAAAAACACTAAACTACACTTAAAATAAAGAACAACAAGCAAAATTTTATATAAACTAAACATGGCAAAGAAACATAGGAGTTTGTTCATTAAAATACAACAATTCACTTTATTATTAAACAAGAAAATGTATGTACATATGGGTTAACTATGATAGCTATCAATAGGGCCTGTATTAATATTGAAAGAAAGGCTTGTGTTGTAAGTGCCACGTCACACATAGGTGTGGCCTAATTCAATTCGACATGGTGAATAAACCACAAAAGAATAGTGTGCAATTAACCACTCAATCACAGGTCAAGGTCTAGACACAAAAGACATATTAAGTAAAGTCTACCTTTCACCATGATAACAGGAATTACACAATGGGTTGTTTAAACAAATCATAACCAAACTTAACCTTTAGGACGTTGAAAAATATCATTATAGATAACATAGATCCTTTGGTCATAAAACTTTCTTTAAACAACTTAAAGGGAGTACAACAAAAGCATGTAAACTTGGCAGCAAAACAGAATGATAAAATAACAAGAATGGGAACAATATTAACTTAATTGGGTTACAGTTCAATGAAGTTTTGACTTTTAAACTAATATGTTAAGCTTGACCATTTTTTCTAGCATAAAAAAAAACAGAGAATATGGCAAATTTGAAATAGCACATGTAAGCATTGATTTAACCTGAAAGGTCAAATTCTTTTTTGTAAATGATTACATGTTTTTTATGTAGTGAATTAATATTTTAAAAATAAAGTTATTTTGCCATTGCATACTAGGGTGTTAAAAATACACATAAACACACACAAAAATGTTGTTCTTAAACAAACATAGTATGGAATATAAGGCACAATTTCATAGAAACAAACTTGAACAAATGCATACAGTTAAATAGTAAACACAACGTATGTACATAGTCTGATATTTGGAACAAATTGTTCACAGTTTGTTTATTGGAACTTTAAAAAATGTGGCAAAGGCGGTCTCCTAATTGCACTTGATACAAAGTTAAGAATGTCCTAATATGTTAGTAACATAAAGGCCACAGTGAATAAAACATAGGGTCACAATAGGTTAAGAGAACATGGGGTTTGTGGATTGTAACAAAAAGTGCTGAATAGGCAAAATACGGACACATACAAATAAGGCTGGGCTTGCAACCCCAAATATATTGTGAAATGCTGAACAAATCACCTGTTATATAGTGATGTGCAAATGCACAATAGCAGACAGTGGGATATAAAAAAGAGCATTTATCTTTTATTTTGGATCCAATTTCTACATTACTTTAAGTTTAAAAAAGGTTTTCTGTTTTGGGGTCCCACAGGAAAGTCAGAAATTTTGCATCACAAGATCTTAACTGAATTGCATTATTGCAAAGCCGCATTCAAATTCTTTTGTGAATAAAACTAAGACAACATATTCCCCAATAAAAAATCATAAAAAAGTACATTTCAAGTGAGGATGAGTTTAAGATTAGTAAAACAGGTACTAGTTAAAGGTTTTCCAGCAAAAAAATCCTATCACAAACATATGTCACTTAAGTTAGTGTCAAACAAAATATTGATACAGTGCGAGTACTCTCAGTAACTATTTTATCCTGCTAAGCCCAGGTAGGAAACAATTACGCAAAAGTTTAAGCAGTATTCACAAAGTTATGCACAAAAACAGTATGATGATAATACAATAACACTGTTCCAACTAAAGGTAGTAGAATCCAGTCACAAAGAAACTGTAAAGGTGTTGGTGAAAAAGGCAATGACTTCGTAGCATTGGATGCTTTTGCAACAGTGAAGTTCAAAATGTTAGTCACAAATTTTAGAGCAACATTCGCCCTTGAATCTGACGTTTGGCTGGCATCATTAGGTAAGCTGTTTTGGGTTTGAAATGTTTTAGTGGGAAGTGTTGGTGTTTTTAAAGCAATTTGTTGTTGTGTTGTAACTTTGGATAAAACTTCAGTAGAATTCCACTTAGAGAACATGCTTGGAGCAAGTTTTCTAACATTTCCAGCTGAATAACTGTTTCTGGTCAGTCCTTGAATTTTATTTTGTGGCTTTAAATCCAAACAGTCATCACAAGTTTTTAAATTAACTTCTTGGTCATTCAGGGTGACTTTTGGGGTACATTCCTGTGTTGGTACCAGTTTCTCGGGCCAAATTCGCCCCCAAAAGACCATAAAGATGAAAAACAAGCAATTCCACGACTTGCGAAGTAGGAATGAGATGATCCCAAGCAGGAGGGAAAATAGGCAACGGAAAAATGCCTTCCCTACACCTTTGCATTGTCATATATAGTGAAATTAGTTCATGCTATGTGCATATTGATATTCTAAATCACAGAGTGTGTGACATGTTCAAAAAATTGGTGCTCAGTTGGAAGAATTTGATCAATATTACATTGCTACAGCTGAATGAAAAGTGGTGTTTGCATGATTTACATTACAGTGCTTATTGTACTCCAAATTACAGCTTGTAAATTGGAAATCATGCAACTAATGAAAAGTGGTCAGTGAAATGTAATGTGTAACAAATGGACAGAAAACAATTAATACATGACTTTTATAGTTGGCACATAAAATGTATAAAAATCTGTTGCATACTTTTTAACAGAAACAACTGTGATATTCCCTGCCCAGAAACGACAAAACTCAGACAAAAAACCTTATTACAACACTAAAATCAAGCTTTAAAATTCACGGATGTAGAAAAAATTTAGACTTGTGCAAGAATAGTTGAACTGACCTTGGTTAGTAGTGGGGTTTGCCAGGGCGTTACCAGAGCTCTTCCCAAGTGATTCTGACCGTTCAATAGCTTTTTGTTCTGCAGTTTTAAAAGCTCCGGAATGTGCAAGATAATGAGCCCGACAGAAAAATTTACCTTAAATTTTGTAAAAAAAACGTTTTGTTTTATGGCTATATTAAATCTTGTCAGAGCACTAATTTGTAAATCTGAGTTTTTACTCCTAACAAATCATGTACATGTTTTATGAAGTAGAATATTTGCATACATGTTGGATTATTGGTATGGGGACATTTCCTTTTTGTGCTTCGAAAGTGTTAGAATTTTTTTTAACCAGTTAGCCTGGTGCAACATACTTTATGCCTTTTCTCATCTTTTGTTCAGCAGATTTGAGGAGCACAGAAAATAACCTTTATTACAAAGCTAAGGTCTAAACCTGCACGACCGCTCAGTCGCTGCACTGTCTGCTAATTTTTTAGACTTTTTCGAAAATGCACACAGTTAGGACTATAGGGGTGAGGTTTGTAACTGAAATAGCATTATAATGTGACCTTAGATACCCAGGCTTGGTTGGCTTAGCACAGGCTAAGGGTGGGCATATGGTTTAAGATGACATCCATCAGACTTTGGTCACTTTCCAAAAATGTGAAAATCAACTTACCACTCTCAGATTCAAACTCATAGTGCCCACGCCTCAGTGTAATCTTGCAGTAACTGCACACAAAACATTGACGATGGAAAAACAGTCCCTCAGCGCTCATCCGTTCCACAATATAAACACGTCGCTGACAAAAGTAACAGCGATCACTTGCTGATTGCTCCATCGCGTCCTTCTGTGTCTGTTTGATGTTATGATAAAAAAGTTAATTGTAATCAGGGTTTTAAAATGTTTGGAAATTGACTCCAGTATATATTATAGACAGTAATTTCAAATACAGCTTGTCAAGCTTTTTATGCAAAAGCCTTAAGTCTATTTTTTAGGACTAATAACATGTTAGTTTGGGACTCAGAATGCAACAATAAAAGTATGACCACTAAACTGTATGTGATTTACTATCTGTTTAGTGACAAATTGCACAAGCAAAGAAAATGAATCATTACTTAATGAGTTTACATAAAATACTAGAAGTATCATACATATGCTTTCAAAGGTGCTAAAACTGATGTATAATATACCAACCATAACTTGACACAACATACATGCATCTGGGGTAATCAAACTAATACTTACAGCGGCACTTTTCGGCACATTCTCTTGAGTGATATTTGGGGCGTTTTGTTCCCATTGTGAAATAAGTTGACTTGAAAGTGCGCTGATACGATTACTTGCACGCTGATTGACACGCACTGAGCCTTCATCATTTGCAGATTTTGGTCGAAGCTGTACATCTGTCCCTCCCACCGTCAAGGTCTTTGCATCAGAACTGGCTCCATTGTTACTGCAGGTGTAAAGGCATTTATTAGTGGTGGGCCAATTTGTTGTGACATCCAAACAAGAGGTAAGAGGCCAAACCAGAGGCTTTTCATGCTTCATCAGCATCAACAAGGATAACTTTTTGATAACCACTGAGGCAAGTTTTACAGGATTGTTACAATTGTGTTTTTTGTACTTCTTCAGTTCATAACTCAATTCCAAGTAAGTTCACAAAATCACTAAAGTCACAATACAATCAATGCATGTGCAAAACCATGTATCAAATCATAACTTACACCACATTTTCTTTGTTATCATGTTCATGAATGACTTCTGATGTAGAACTGCCTCGTCTTTTAAATAAGCCACCATATTTCTTCTTCTTGACATGATCATCATTCTTAACCTTTAACAATTATAGCAACAATGTTAACAAAATCAAACACCATAAAAACACATCCTATGGCTAAACAATTATTAGAATACAGATGTCTATACTCTATATATGTGTTTTTCAACCTTTTTAAGCCACATGACAGAACACTTGATGCATTAAAATAATCTTGAAACATGAAAGGAAATTTTATAATGATGCAATAAAAGAAACAAGGTCACGCTCAAGTTTTGCATTGTAGTTAAGCAGCACACCATTACATTCTTATTATTACACAAAAATAAATGAAGCAAATCATAATGGAACAGTCAAACTGGTGATAGTGGATAATTACATTAATGAACGAAAATCTGTTTTCCCCCATTGTGTTGAACCAGTGATTTTCAACCAGTGTTTCATTGTTCCTTAGAACACCAGTTAAAGTCACTGCCCTATATTACCTTGTCTGACTTTCGTTTGATGTGGTTGGTGAATCTGATGAGAAGACCCACTGGTGAAGTGGAGCTAAGCGGGCTCTTCGGAACTTCATGATGATCTGGTTTGCCCAGTTTATCATCAGTTGCATGTGGGTTTCCGACAGGTGTTTCATTTTTAAACACTTCATAAAACTAAAATAAACATTTCAGTTACTTTTGGCCCAGGTTAATTTCTTCACATGAGCAAAATGGCTGTCAATTTTGTTTTTTGGTAAATTCATTTAAGTGAGCATAAACACCTCTTGGGAAAAAAAGATGTTTCAAAATTACAAATAAAACACAAAGGATATTACAGATCAGTACACCAGCATTATTAACATGGTCAATTTGGTGGTATTTTAAGTCAGCATGCCTGTAACCCACATATGTTACAATCCTTTGACAAACATATATTTTATACTGGCATGCTAACCTCCTTTTCAGGTTGCCTTTATCACAGTTCATCATCATGTATTTTACATTGCCATGTGGGGTTTATGAATTTAAATGCAAAGGTTAAAAACGAAAATACATAAGTTGCTGTATGTGCACCTGTGAAATGTATGTAACCATGACAAGCTTGTCTACTTCTTGGCACATTGCCATCTCTTTTCCAGTCATTACAGGTGAGATACCAAGGTATTTCTCTGCCACATCAAATGCCTGACATAGAAAAACAATATTGTAAAACCTGATACTATGTAAAACAATGCAATGACTATGATAGTATTGAAACACTGGCAGGGCGAAATACATATATTTTACTGAGAGAATTTGTTTAACATTGTAGGTTATGCAAGGCAGCAAATTTAGGCAAACTGTATGACTTGATTAGCTGCAATAAACAAACAAAACCAGTATATGTAATAATTTTTATGAGATCTTTAAGATAAACTAACCATTTGATTGTTCCGTTCTATGTCAATTGGATTCAATTGATCCCACTGAATAAGATCGGGACGAAACTGATGGATGATAGCACATAAAGCCAGTCCACTTCTCCACGAGGAAGACATATCTTTGATGTGAACTGCTTCATAACCGTTTGTGATTCTTCTACACCAGGTCTGTAGCTTGTTGGATCGCACAATGGAAACTAATATAAAACATACAAAAAAAAAGTTTTGTTAGAAATTGGATGCCTAAATACCTGTCAGCTAATTTCTTAGCTCTGGTTGACATAATTAAATTCTTATAGCTTAATTACCTTTTCTAGTAAGAGCTGGATTAAGATGTGGATGCTTGACTTCTTTGGTTGTTTTCTTGTCAACATCCATAACCTCCTGGAAGGTGCTATTCTCTTCCTCTATTTCTCCATGATCTTTATCCGAAAAATAGAGAGATCGCACTTGCTTCACAGAAACCATCTTTAAGTTCAAATTTGTGTATCGCGTGAATGGATCTGTGGAAAAGCAACACATTGAAAATTACGTTTGATAATAATTTAAGAAATAATAATATGTTCACACTTGGCAATACAGTAAACATGAAAAAAAAGAAACAAACAAATTGCCAATAGCAGCTATACAACATAGGACAAACAACTCAAGTATAACTCAAGAACAGGTTTTTCTGACTAATGCATTAAGGTAGCAGACAAGCTGCTTGTTTATTGTAACTGTAAGGTTGTGTTATCGCCAACATTGAAAGTAAAAAATTGACATGTCATGCTGCTATTTTATTTTTGCTGTAGTTATATACGAAACCAGTGGAAGCTAACCTAAATAGGAAAACACCCAATATAAGATGCTTTAATAAATTATGAGCTTTCTGCATGTTGCAAAAGACTTTTTAGCATAATCAACTCATTCAATGCAAGATTTTTTCAAAGACTTATTCAGTAGACTTTTAACCATTGACACTTCAAAGGGAACAAGGTCAATAAAACTAGCATTCTTCTCATTATTATTTTTATTTGATGCCTTTGTACTGACCGATAGTGTAGTTAGCCCAGTTTTTTACTGTGTTCTGGGGCGTAGTGTGATGCAACAGACGATAGATTGATTCACGCTCAGCAAGGACTTCCAGCTCAGTCAAGTTCCCTTTTTGCTCTAAAAAACAAAATATTTATCTAAAGTAAACCAACATAATGTATATGTTAAGGCCACTGCTGTGGGTTCACATCCCACCGTCGGGTTACATCTTTCTAGTTTCAGAAAATGCTGTTTTTGAACAAGCACATATTAACCACATGCTTAACCAGATAACTACTAAATTGAAGAGACTAAACTACTGAATGTGGTAACTGTATTCAAGACAAGTTGAAAACATGAAAACAGTTGTGAGCTTGTATGCAGTTCAAACCTGTTTCATTGTTGTTCATTGACTGTCTTTTCAAACACAAACTTCGAACCATCCATGCCAAATCGAATGCTGCCAGAAAGCCACGAGCACACCCTGTACCCATTGGCCAGAAAGGCTAAAAAATAAATATGCGTGTTACTACATTAGAAGTTTACAAAGCTATAGTCCATAAGTTTTCCCCTCTAATGCTTTTTCTTTGAAAAAAAGGTTTTGGGGTAAAACTGTTTTTACTGATCGTAATTGTGTCTATAATTGGTCTTTTGCAAGAGAATATTAAGTAATAGCTAGAAAATGCATCTTTACAGAGAAATCAAACCACAAAGATTGTAAAAAGTGAAACTGTTCTCATTGTTTCCTATTTTAACCATTCTTTGCATATGATGGTCATTCAAATGCTTCAAAACTACTATTATGTGGCTATTTTAAAGTATGTTAATGAAGGCATTTTAAGAGAAATGCAAAATAAATGGTCATTAGTGTCTGGTTCCTAATGGTTCTGTCAAAATTACATTTCATGATAAATAGATTATATTTCAAACACAGTCACTGCCCTTTTTAATGACATTTGTTTCTGTGCATAATTATGAGCAAATGTTTTATATTTGGGTACAAAGACATGTGATATTCATTATATTTCTACACAATTTGGCACTAACCTCCAATAAACTGTCACCAACAAGACATGACATCAGCTTTTTTCCTTTGTGTTCACGAAAGAGAGCTGCATTTTCTGCAGCATACCTGTATGTACAAGTGCAGTGTAATTAACCAACCGAAAAACAAAAACAAAAGAAGTTTGATTCACTTTTTCTTGACCACAAACAGGATAAAGAATCCAGTTAGTTGGCAAAATCATTTTTAAAAACAACATGTGTTTAATTCTAAACAGGGAATCAATCAATCAAAAATCTGACCAAATTGGCCCTAGCTACAGTAAACCTCACTTAAACGGATTCAGTTAATCCAGATCCCATCTAATTCAAACAAAACTTGAATTATAAATGATTTGTAATGTGTTATAGCTTTAACTAATCGACATCAGTTAATCCGGATTTTCACCTAATCGGAACAAATTTTTTGGTTCAAATGGGTCAGGATTAACCAAGGTTTACTGCGTATCGAATTAAACCCCAAAAATATCGCTTTACAGTTACACACTAAAATAAATTCTATTCATGAGGTGTAACTCACAATGATGTCATCATCTTGGTAGAGTTACCCGTACCTTTGAACCTTTGCAAATTGTTATGAATAGAACATGTTTAGACCTATTACACTTACATGCATGTGAAATCAAACAAAGCAATGTCTGGCTGCCCATACTGATTAATAGCGAATTCGAGATTTGGCAGTTTGTGATTGGTTGAAAAGTCAGCAGCTTCTCGTGCATAAACCATCATAGCTTCTTGATCAATATTTTCATAACAAAGAAGTCTCGCTGTGTCGTCATAGTCCTTTAGAGAAGGGAGATTTAAAGGTAAAGGGAAAACAAATACAGACAGTATGTAAATTAGTTGGGACTATACTCAAGAGCACTAAGCTTCAAGTGTGTTTAAATAAGGTTGCAATACAGTTAGGTCAACAAATGAACAGAAATATTATGGTAAATAATTTACTGACAGTGGTATTGGCAAAAATGCATAAAATAGATTGGCACAGCAAAATGAAACTGAACATTTGGGGGGGAAAAATGATTTGCATCCACAAATCACAACTTTTGAAAACCAACCAGCCTTAATAGATATGTAGAGTCAAATATCCTTACAACAATATTTAATAACACAAAAAATAATTTAAATTGAAAATGATTTACCTGTTTGAGGACACCTTTGCTAATAAGACTGTGTTTTTTCGCCGTCATCACAAAGTAGTGAGTCTCCCCCTTGTAATAAACAATGTTTTCCAAATCAATGTTTGTGTCTCGGCATAGATCCTGTAAAACAAAATGGGAGCAAGTGTTATGAAATATGTTACAGCAGAAACAAACACCACAAAACCATGAATTTTAATCAGAAAAGTCGTCATAAACAGTACACATTGCCAAGTTTGCTTTATTACCTGGCTTGTCAGTTTAAAGATTTCTCACATGATAAAGTTAAATTTTTGCTACTATAGACAGAAAATCCCTAAAAATGGTGGATTTTCAAATTTTAACAACTTCTTAGGTTAAAAAATGTGTAATTAGCCAAATGTGATTATATGTGCAACATTAGTTCACAAAATATAAATAACACAACCTCTAATACAATTGAAATTATATGCGATCAGTGGTGGACACATTAAAGATAAAAAATAATTTAAACTGAGCAGATTATAACCTTAAAAAACTCTTGGTTAAAGATGTAAGCAACACCACTGATCTCCTGAACTTTGGCTTCTGCAGTGGTGTGTCGATTAATAAAGTTCACAGTGAGACCGATGGCCAGTTTTCCACGAAACTCTTTTCGTTTAAATCCTGCAAAGTAAAAGTGGTAAAAACATAATGTATTGGTCATGTTGAAATTACAACAATTTTTAGAAATGTTTCAAAAGAAATAAGTTTCTACAACAGACAGCAGCAGCAGTTGTTACTCATAATTAAAAGTTAAAAACAACTTTTTTAGCTGTGTTTGTTTCCACAAGCCAACAACACCATGTTTTAATATTGTACCTTGAAGCAAATTCCTTTTTCCATCTGCACCAACCACAACATCAAAATCAAAATTTGAAACTGGGTGATTGGTTGGGTTGACAACAGCAGACCATCCTATTGCAACAACATTACTATTTAAGTTGTATCATATGACATGTTTAAGTTGCTGTTAAAGTGACATGATAACCTATACAGCAAAAAAAAAACACCACAAAACACATTTGTCAGCATTAGTAAGTAGGGCAATTCTCATGGTCAACAACAATAGTATTTGTTAAATATAATTTGACAAACACTAGCTAGGCAATGATCACAGGTGCAATAAGTAGTCTGTTTTTCAACACCATAAAATAAAAAACCTCCAGTTAACATGGAATGCAATTAGTTCAACTAGAGAAACTTTTGACACAAGTGCAAGTTTAAGTGGAAACGAATACAGTTAAAACTGCTTTATAGTCAGCAATGGCAAATTGTTCTGTTTAAACTTGTCAAGGGCACTAGAAAGTCAGACAGGATGTTCAAGTTTAAAGCTAAGAAGATCAAAGGTCAGGTGAGGAGTTTGAAAGCTGTGAAAAAAAGCAAACAACATGGGCTCTTTAAATTTCCAATATTACATGCAGAATGACTTTTTCATATCCATGTGTGAAGTTACAAAACTCCACACAGCAATACAAAATGCTAGTCATTCCAGAAGCAGACAAAATACCCTACTTGATTTTTTGCGTCTAGCTGTGTTGCCTTTTCGCAACAAAATGTTTTTAGTTAAAAAGCGCTTCTGATAAACATGGACACAAAGAACACAGACACTGTAATATTGTTTAAACTAAGTTACTCATATTTTAGTTTCATAAATTAAGGGAAGCTTACTTTTTTACTTTTTTCTGCCTTTTGTATGACATAAAATTGTATAAAAAAACATACCTTTTTGCCACACTGTCCCATCTTCACAAATAACAGGGTCAGTAGGAAGTGAGAGACATTCAAATGATACATTAACAGCAATTTCAACCCCAAAGAGGAGAGCAGTTTTAAGGAGAATTAGTTGAAGCTGTCGAATGGAAATGTGATCAATCGCCCCAGCGCAAAATCGACCATAAAACTTCTTTGCACCCAAGGTCTAGAAATAAAATTTATATAGTTTATTAAACTTGTAATTAGTTTTAAATCAGCTTTTAAAAATCAGTTAATTTATTTTTTAATTACATTTGCACTTTTCTATTCCACTATAAAACGGTATTGTGAACAGAAGAAATGATACCTTTAGATCTGTGATTATGAAAGGCCAAAGATGAAGGACATTGTTTCTTGAAAAAGTGTCTCTTTTCTCCAGAACGATAGTTTTGGCACCAAGACATGCCATTTCTATGGCTGTTCGAAGACCACATGGTCCTCCTCCAATAATTAAAACCTGTAAATCAGTTTTTCTTTTAATCAAGCAAAATAAGTAAAAGAGGTAAAAAAAATTATTTGGAAAACAAAAACTATAACTTTCCTATTTACTATTATTCCTTAAGTAACCTTAATACTAGTATAGCTTTATGTAATTAATTTTTATCCTGTATCTTTTAAATGTCAATTTTTATTTTTACAAAGTTGACACAGAAAATCAATAGGGGTGTGAGGTTAAGAGAAGGTGTAAAATATGGCAGATGCTGAAGATCATGGCTGTAGGTCTTTAGGGAAATTAAAGACCCAAAGCATATGTCAAGTGCAGGTTAATAAATGAATAATTAACTAAAGAAAAAGTAGCTTCAGTCTGGGCTATCCAATTAAAAAAGATGTCCACATAAGCGGTTGCTGCAAGGCATGATATCAAATTTATAGAGCTCTTCTGGCAATTGTATTTCTATACCGATGTTTCAAAGTTCTATACAGGTCGCCTTCAATAGTGTAAATAAGCAAGTGCTTGCGTTTAATCCTGTTTTTCTTTGTTTATCTTGCACTTTAATACATGCATTCAGTGCTATTTACCCTGATGTAGGCAATCTGTAAAGAACATTGAAGCGCCAGTTCAAAAATACAATTGCCAGAAGAGCTCTATAAATTTGAAAGATGTCCACCATTTTTTCAAAACAAAGTAGTGACCTAAGACAATGCTCTGCAACATTTTCCAACTTATGCTACACTCACACAAGTTTAAAATTAACTGACACACTTCAGTCTTTAATTGACAATGCAGTTGACAAAATTAGATATGGGTTTTTGTGAGCACAGCTATTGTAATTTCCTAATGTCATACATAAAATTGGATTCCACATTTTTTGAAAGTTACATTCAGTTACACTTGGGAAAACATCATCTTGTTGTAAAACACTGACATGAGGTGACCTAACGAAGTCACTGATCAGTTATTCTGACTCTGCTATGTCCAGTAATTGACAGATAAACACTAATCGGTTTATATTGGACAACCACATTTGGAATGAAATTGTACCTAAGGGGATCAATCAATGCAATGCCATATAAGGCAGATTGGATAGCAAACACAAACAACAAACGTTCTAAGTTGGGAAGCAAACATTACAATTTACACACATTGACTGTCAGCGAAGTCGGCAAATGTTGACATTGCCACAAAAGGCTGGTGCAATTCGAGGTGAGGCATAACTTGCAATGCATCCATATTAGTCTTGTTGGCGTAGGCTGATAATAGTCCCATGAACACTGAGTAACCAGAACCGGGGGCGTATAGATAATTTCTTGTAGTTGATATTTGCATGGAAACGGTCGACTAGCTTTGCTTCTTTGTTCTGCCGTTGGAACGTTTTCGCCGCTAACAATTTGGACCAAACACGTCTCACATATACTCAATTTGCTTTTAGCGTGTTTATTTGAAGTAAGAGGAATAAATTTAACAAAACTGATGTGTTTACACTTCGTTGATCCAGTTTCGGTTTCGCTACGCGTTTAACGCTAGCATACGAATTGAACAGATTCTGAAATGGGAACAATATACGTTAAACTTGGTTTAGAACAGTGTGGTCCAACTTTATTTTGTTGCGGGCCATTTAAAATCGTTAACTTACTACGCGGGCCAAGGTTTAAATTTTTGCAGGAAAAACCTTTTTCTGGGCCAACTCTAGGGTAACTATACACCTTTTTTACCTATAGATAAGTTTATTTTTATACTTTATAGTTATTTACTTAGTAGAAGCTGTCAAAAATATTCAGTTTCCACTCCAGCGCAGAAATGCCCCTGAACGGTTTGGAGAAGCAGAACCCTTTATTACATAACAATGCCTTGTCATGCGTCACAATAGGAGATTTTATAGCATTTAGTGTGTGGGTTAATCCTGATATATTAAAAACATTGAATTACTGAAGACAAAACTTATAGTTGTCATTAAAATGTTGGGACTTTCGCGGGCCACAATTGGCCCGCGGGCCTGCAGTTGGACCACGCTGGTTTAGAACATAATCGTCGGATATACGTGATACGAATGTCACACATAGAATACAGGAAGCGTGCGTTATATGTCTAAAATAGAACTAAAACATCACGTTTGCATTAAAGCTCAAAGCGGGTGTTGCTTTTTTTTGTTTCAGCCGCTGTCTAAAATGTTTGGTAACTTATTTTGCTTTCAAGGGATCTTTCCCGTCGCTAGATTATTCTGGTTCCGAGAAACCGTATTTCGACAATAAACAGGCCCAACATCGCACAAACACACGATGATTTAGAGTTCACGGAAGGCCGACTTTGACCTGAGGTCACCGGCGAAAAACAACTTGGCAAAGTGGAAAACAAAACAGACCAAAAACAGCGTCTCACAAATTATCCACAACCATTACACCAACGGTTTATCAGGATATGGGGTAGCCAACAGCGCTGTGTTAGTTCAAACAATTTGCGGGGATTAGTTACCCTGAGGCCCAAGTTGAGAGAAAAAAACTAAAGAAAAGAGATTTTTATAACAAAGAGACCAGAAACGGCAGGAAGCAAAACCCGTTTCAGTGCCACGGAACAAAACCGTTGTTTGCCTTCATGGTTTTGGAATTAGAACCACGCCATAAATGCAAATACAATATAATATTGGCAGATAATGTTTCCTGTGAAATTCAGGTTTGGGGGAAATAATTGAAAATTTTTGGCAACTGCAAGCAGAAATGCTCGAAGAAATCGATTTTTTACACTTCAAAACTTGCCTATCATAAACTTTAGGCTTGGATATCGTCAACTGTACGAAGCCCACTAATAAACAGCATTCATCAGGTAGTACAGACCGTAAGAAAACATAGGGCGTACTCGGCACCTAGCATTGCTGTTGTTATGCTTGCCCGAGCATTCAGGTTTATGACACAAGAAATGCCAATTTTCGTAATGTAATCATCCCATTTTGAAAGGTATATCAAATAAAAAACAGTTCAAAAACCTCGTTAAACATTATTTGCATGTCTAAATCGACGTAGCATGGTCGACAGTACAATGCGATGTTCGGTGCTTGGCCAAACACTTACAAGCTTAAGGACATCCCTGACAATAGGGTCAAAAGTGAAATCTATGTTGTTGTTGGAAGATAAAAGAAGAAGGCAAGTTCATTTGTCAAAAACATGTTTAAAAAAGCGCCTGGTGTTGAGAACGAAGCCGTTTAAGATCTCCAAACCCACCAAAGTAAGTTTTGTAAGTTAAGTTTAGAATTTTCAACTTGTTTTAAAATCACTGTCATCACCCTACAGCAGGGGTTCCCAACCTGTGGTACGCGTACCACCAGTGGTACGCGAGTAGCTTTCGTTTTTGCACAAAAACCTGGATTCACAACATTATATTTGTTCCACCAATTGATGGACAGTAAACAAAAACAAAAATCTAATTTAGTAATGGTGCTTTAGTGTTATTTTTTCAAGCCAATATTATTCTTCTGAATAAAATATGATTCGATAAAATTAGTTGTTCTGCAAGAAGTGGTACGCGTGGCAGTACAGAGCGTGCAAGTGGTACGAGGTCGTAAAAAGGTTGGGAAACACTGCCCTACAGCCACAAGTAAACAGACATACGAAAAAAGGTTTCTTCCGTAAAGTGTCCCAGCACGTTTAAATCCAAGTAAACGCTTTGCACTGTGTCGTTGTGTAACTCCAGATGCTTAATTCACAAGTGCACTCATCTATTATTCAGGCTCAAACCAATTGGACCCCGCCTCAGTTGATCACTTGAATGAAAAACAGCGTTGTTATGAGACGAAACTTTGTATAACGTTCCAGTTGAATCGGCGGCCATGTTGTAAAAAGTATCATTTAAGCTAAATGTCGAATCGTTGGCTTGGCTATTACACCCTTCTTGTTAAAAGCACGCGTCGTTTGTCAAATGCAGAGCAATAAGAGCAAAATGGTGTAGATTTTCCAACATTTTTAATCACAATAAAGAGAGTGCTTTGTTTACCCGCCCTTTGGGAAAATAAAAATAATATTAGTCAAGCCTTATATAATTTCCACTACAGTTGTATAATTGTGTTTTGATGTCAATGTGTATTTTTAAGTACACTACAGAGTATATACGGCGAATATACGTAGATGAACCTTACGACTAATGAGACTGTATTAAGATTTGGCAACTAAATTAGGCTTAACTTGCAAAATGTGTCATCGGGAAAATTGGGTTAAATCTAAGTGGACTCACCGTATAGCATGCGGGCTCATAACTTGTTTTCAAAACACATAAGCATAAAACTGCGTTAACGATACGAAATTGGTTTCTATTCTGAGAGTATTTGTGTCATTCACGGAGACAGCAGTTCAAGTTTCAACCACGCGGTACTTCTCCTTGGCGCAATACGCGTCAACAACTCACCAGGCGACCAAAGATGAATCACCTAATCGCTTACGTGGCAAAATACACATGTTACCTCTAGTCAAAATTGGGTGCTTGGGGCGTAAAATTAGTTCCTGTCTATACCACCCTTAAAGCGTTTGATAAATCTTCTGTTGAGGTGTTACGAACATCACAAAGGAAATACATCGGACACACTGGTGACGGTTTTCCACCACGATTGGCCTGGTTTCTGACCGAGTTGCGGGTTGACAAAAGTTTTTTTTTGCATTTTACATGCATTGCGCCTTTGCAGGGAGTTGAAAAGTGGTAAAATTGGGCTCGTTTTGGCCTTGTTTGTAATTATTTTCACATATTGGGCGAGATTTAACAAGCATAGGTACGTTTTTTTGAAAATTTGGCTGAGCAACACTGGGTTTAACCGTAAATAAAAAACAACTTGGGCACTAAATACCGAACGAAGCCGTTAATCACCTTCATAACACTGTCGTTACTTGCACAAAATAAATTCAATAAAGCTTTGTAACAATAGTTTTACTAGTTTTTATACTTTGCTCAGATCTAGTGAATAGCATGGTTTATACCTGTGATGGCTTACAAATAAAACACACACTTTTTAAAGATGTTGTACGTTTGAAGTCTTTATACATTGTTTCAGCCAACTGTAGTATAACTTTTGTAACCTGTGTCGCTATCACACAACCGGGCGTAAAGCGATGTTAAATACGTCCGGTTGTTACGCTTTGCAGGGTAATAATACGCGCAAGACATCGCTTGTACGCACTAATAAACAAAACAGCCGATAAACTGCCGTCTTCACACAATATATATGTTTGGCAATTCAAGTAATGAAGCGCTAAGCACTGGGAGACGTTCAGTTATTTGCACCAATCTACTACAGATCCATGCTTTTTTTTCATCTCAAAATGTGCTTTTCAAAAAGACGCATTTAGTCCAAACGCACCACAGGTAGACCAATATACAGTTTGCTAAGATCCCCTCTGCTTCTTACCAATTATATAGATCAAACGTCGCATATGTTGCGATTGGGTCCAAATCGTTCGGTAAAATTGGTTCTAGACTTGTTAGTGAAGTTTTACCAATGAGTATTGTCACCGACTGATTACCACGATAATTGCAAGCAACGTGATATTTGACATAGATTCGGTGTAAGAACATGCACCTAGTTATTTCGAAAAAAGTGTTTTTTCCTATGTTGTACTGTTTTCGTGTATTACCATGCACAAAATTAGTATTCCATTTTCAGTGTAGCTACTGCTGTAGCGTACGTAATTTTAAGGCTAGAAGACTGCATTCATATTGGATAGGGTTTTGCTGAAACGTCTAGCCACAAAAATTTCGAATTGTTTTCGGTTCGTGAAACACAGTCGTGCCAACTATAGGTCTGGGTTCTCCCTAATCCAAAAAGAATGTAGGATACTAACGACATATTTTTGTAAATTTTTTTTCAGTAACAACACGAGTGAAAACGCAAGTTACAAGCATAAAATCATAAGAAAAACGTCGTTTACACGTAATTACCCTCCAAAACATTTTAATGTGCAGGGGTCTTTATCAAAGACAGTTACGTCAAACTCACAAAAAAATCATTCGAGTTATCAAAGAACACTGTGACGTAACAAAGGTCACTTGATGCGACAAATCGGTCCACTCCTGAAATCCGCTTATGCCGAATTTTTATTGCGACAGCGCTGGGGGCGGTACGACCACGGTGACGACACACACTAGCAGTCGAAGTTTGGCCGCTGTGCTTTGTTTACTATTTGTTGCTGCTGTATTGATACAGGATTCGGGAGGAAACGTATGTTAGGCGCGGGACGAGACCCAGACAACAGCCCTGATGTGGAAACGTTGAAAACTATTAAGCACATGACCAGCTGACTGGGGTGCTGTTAGTGTTGGTTTATTGTCCTGATGATTAAGTGGGGGGTTTGTCCAATGGGCTATTTTGGGATATAACAGGTTTTTATGTGGGAAAGCCAGGTGTTCATTTTGACACATGACTCAAGATTTCAAACAGATTTTCGATATACATTACACCAGCTATTTAAAGGGTTGCACTTAAATTAAGGGTGAATTACAAAAAAAGACTTTGATGTAAAACTTTACAACTTATCCTTGTAAAGTCAATATATACTCGGTTAAAACATGCTATAAAGCTCGATAGGAAGCCGCTTTGAATATCGTAAAGCAACAAGCGCCACTAGAGCGTATTGTTATTCAAAACGACGCCTTCCGAAAGAAAATCCAAATGCCGCACGCACTTTCAAGGAAACTATTTTAATCACAAGCAACACTCGGCAGAACAAAAGAAAATTGACGAAGGCTTTGTCCTTTTATGCGAGTCGGAATACACAATGGGTCACATTGCAGTGCTGCTGATTGCCAACAAATGTTGGGGGTTGTAAGGACAATGGCTCGACACACATGTCTGCCCGCCCACAGTATTTTGTAGGTATCAGCATATATTGGCAATCTGCGTTCAATTCCTTTACACCTGTTCGAATATTACACTAAGCCACCAAATTATAGACGTCGTGACTTACCTACTGGATTTAATTATCCGTAGACTGAATTAAAGAACTGCGTTGTGCAATGTACAGTAAACTTACGTTAATCCAGACCCTAACGAGCCAAAAAATTGTCCGCTTTAGGTCGGATTAACTGACGTTAGGCTTTACCACATCACAAAACTCATCTGTACCTTTAGTCTTGTCTGAATTGGGCGAACAGCCCAATTAATCGAATCCGGTTTAACCGAGGTTGAATGTATACAAGTGCAAGCGTTTTGAAGCAAAGTGGACAAATAAATTGTTCTGTGGTTTTTAAGAAAAGTGCAAAATGTAAATAAATAGGGTGTCTAACGCTAATGCAAAATGTCCATGGATTAAAATATTCATCATAAAGAAGGAAACCAATGACACACTTTGATTGTTACATCACAGAGGAAAGAATAGAACGAAAAATCCGTCTGTCTCCTTATCGGACTACAGAAGACGACGTGTGTCAGTTTGGATGTGAGGAGAAATGACCTACGCGTATCACACCACGTGCTGATATGTGACGTTTAACATAGAGCGAATCGAATTGTCCTGATAACAAACATCTGACACTACTGTGGATCAGTTTGTGTTATTATAAAAACATTGCCTTTAAGGGGCAAGAATTCATCGATATAATACACGCCTTTCAAATCAATTTTCACAAGTTGCAGTTAAAATAGTTTGTACATTTTACAGGAGTAACTCTTTAAGGATTTGTTCCAATTTTTCAAACACTCAAATAAATGTCAATGTCGGGCCTAACCTCATTCTAATCGAAAACCCTAGTAGCAACAGTCTGGAATGATGTTATCTTTCTCGTTGATCGGTATTGTGATGAGATAAAGCATGTCTGTGACGCATTGCGATCATGTGCTTCTCAGGCTACACGAAATCTGTACCACACAAGCAAGATATCGCCAAAACCAACGAGTTATGGTTAATGATAGGGTTGATTATACTGAAAGCAAAATAAGTTATCTTGCACCAAACTGGCATACAAGACAGCGCTAAGTTGTCTAACACAATATTAAAGTCGGTTTGGCAGAATAGGCCTGAAAATGTAACAAGTAATGGTATTTTTATCCAACTAATACAGTGATAGGTCCAACATCTGGCCGATGACACCTTTTTTACGGCGTTACAACTCGCAATTAACCTTTTCGGCCACAAAACCTGTCACGTCATATGCCGGCATTTCAAGTGCGAGCAAGCAACAAGTAACACACAGGCTTTGGGCAATTGGACGCCTGGTGCGGCGTTAGATCCGGAAGGATAAGTCGTTATTAAAACTGTCTGTGCTGCTAACATGTCGATGGCGCCACGCTCTAACGAACGAGGCCAATTCGGAAAGAGGGCGGCGGATTACAGAACGCATGTAAGGGTGATTTGTGCACTAACCACACGTGTTTGTATAAACTGGTATAATTTTGACCAGTATTTTGGCTGCAGCAAATTGGAATTAACCAATATAACCAATCTCCAAACTATGCTTATAACATTTTTGAAATAGCTGAACAACCGTTTTACCAATAAAAAACTAAGCATAATGGCATTCAACATTCAGAACAGATATAATAAATAATGCGCTTATATCACCATAATGAAAGACACTGCGATGCTTTAATTAAATGCCAGTTCGTGGAATATATTTGCCAAGATTAGGTAACGTCATTACACTTTCAAACAAATATTTAGTTGAATGTGTGGTGGAGGGGTGGTGTTTATTAAGTACACCATAGCACACACCATTTTTTTAACTCAAAATTTGCAGCTTTAGGCAGCAAATAACTGTCAACACCTGAAATGGCACATTTAGGAGTTGTTAGAACAGCTTATAAAATGCCTGACCATGTTTTTTTTCCAAAAGCGGTCCATTCAACTGTAGCTGACTAACACATAAATCCTGGCATCAGATATTCAAAGGCACAAGATTTACAATTTGACTTACTTTTGAGTTTTCAGCTGCTCTTCTTCCACCGCACTGACTCATTTTTGAGTTTGCGAAGTACTCTGGCCCAAAAAAGCGTTTGTCCAGTTTGGTCCATAGCGATTTGGCTTTCCATGAGTCAGCAAGGTGCTTCTTGAGTCGGGGATAAAAAGTACAGTGATCAGAGGATGATTGTGAAGGTGGATATTCTACATCGATGGCTTTGCAAAGCTCATGGAATGTTGAAAGTGTTTGAATGCAGGTCTGAGCTTGCACAAAACTGTAAAAAATACAATAAGTTGAGTAAAGTTCATATTTTGTTCCACCTAAAATGAAAAGCAGTAGCAATCGACACGCTGGCAAAAAATGAGTACACCATTACACTTACTATTATGATTAAGATACATATTTATCTAATGCATTTTTTAAATTTTTTTCACCAACTACGAATGGAAGTATCTTAGAATGACAGCGAAAACTGGAACTTTTATATTAATTCAAATATCAATTCTAATTTGATGCTTACCTATCAAACAGTTTACTAGGTCTTGGCTGTTCGTCTGTTTTATGAACAATTTCAACATCATTGTCGAGGTCCTCTTTGGTACTGATAACCATGGCTTTGTGATTAAACGTACTCTTACAATAAGTGCATAAGCATAATTTAAATCAACACTATGTTAACAGACTATTGCACATCTTTTTAAAAGGCTATGTAGACCACAGTCAATTTTTTTGTCATTTTTAGTGTTTGTTTGGTCCTTGGTTAATAAACAACATTGGTTTAAACATGACTGCAGGTTGTACAAGTATATAATTTTTTTTTATGTACTAGCCAGAAATTCCCAGAATGGACCAAAAGTCTAAACTGCGATAACTATCATGGTGAATTTCAAAACAAAGAGGTTGAATTTCAACAAGTTTACTAGTTAATGCCCAAAGGCTGTTCTATTCTATAGCATACCACAGTCTTGAGCTTTGGTTAATTCATTAGTGATTAGTACACAACTTATTTCTCAGACGGCTGCCCAAAACTGCAAGTGTACAAATAAGCCTCTCCAATTTATTACGACCAGTGTTTGAACAACGGACCCAAACTAAACATCAACCTTTCTTTGCAACAAAATTAGGTCCGAGCTTGGTCTTATGCTCTTAAAGACATCATGTTACCTAGCACAAGCTTTGCAAACAGTGACGAAAAAGGCCGACCCGCCGACCTAAAGAGGGAAATTTAAAAAGGCGCCAAAATATTTGCTCTTGAGTTCCCTCTAGCGCTACAGGGAAAACTACCTATTTGTTCACAATGAATAAAAACTTTTTGTTTGTTGCTAAAATGCAAAAAGCAACAGTAGCCTAAATATTGCTATTAGCAGTTGAAGTTTCAGTTTTGACCAAATTAAAATTTTTCGGTCAGCCAGAATCGTCAGGTTTTAGGTAACATTTTGGGTGGGAACATTAAAATCGGTGCCACCAGTCACCAGTCACTCACCAAACTTGGTCCAGTTACAGCCGCCGACGTTGATACATGTGGCCCCGAAAGTAGGCCGACTTGGAATTTTTCTAATAATGTGTATGAAACACATTGCACTTCGAGGTAAATGATATGCTTTAATATAAGATCTTGAAGCTCGTAACAACCCTGACCATTGAATTTATTGTGCATTCTTAGTTTAAACTATTACATCTTATAGGTGTATCGTATTTTCAGAGAATTTACTCGGTTTCGTGAATGGGAATTTGCTCGATTTTGTAAGCTATGCGTCTCTCCCTCGTCAGGTGTGTGGTGAGCTGTGAAAAATGTGGATAAACCAGTAGCCTATTATACACTGTGGACATGTAGCTATGTTGGAAATATCAGAGTGGGGCAGGAACTTGGCCGAATGGTCCGGCGCGCCTGACCCATATACAGACATAAAAACCCTGATCGGGATTCGTCCCCGGGAGAGTCCTGGGTTCGAACCCTGTGAAAAAAAAAAAAAAAAAAAGGAAATATCAGAGTGAGAAAGCGAAAAACAGATAACTTATGTCATTCATGACGCCATACACAGTTGCCAGTTTTACAAATGGAGTTTTCAAAAAAATGTTTATTGGGGCGTTGAGTCGCCCTTTTTGCAAAACGACATAGGCCAAATCGGAAATAGTGGTGAAATATAAAGAGAAGTCCCGAAGAAAGCATTTTAAAGTCAATCACTCAATGACTTTTCAGCCAGCAGCTAATTTGGTTGGGGCATGTTGGCCTTGTGAAGAATCGTACCAACTCAGTTGTAGCCAAGCATATAGCATAACCGTGCGTGAGATCGGTAATCTTTAAGAGGTTACATATTTTGTTAATGAGGCCATTCAAGCGCAACTCGAGAAAAATTCCCTTGCTGCTCACATTAGTGAATCATCCATCTTCGAAACCGCTCGTTTCAGTTTGTCGAAACTCCGTCAATGGTCAATTTCGCACGCCAAATCAAAAGCAGTGCTAAATACGAAAACGCGTTTTCAAGAAACAAAACTAGGCGAAGTTAAAACGTATATGTTTTCGCCTAAAAATGGCATCGTCTAAAATAGGTAAAACAGCAAAGTCTTAGTTTGGGTCAAGAGCACAATCGCACCAAGTATTATAATTTTTATGCACTATTGTTTTTCGCACTCCAGACAACAAATCAGTAATTCGTAGGCAGGCTGGCAATCACGCCTAAGGCAATGTTAAACCCCACAGAACTAAAATGATGAGAAAACACAAGTATTCTGCACTATTAGATTACGACTTCGCGTGACGTCATAAACGATTCGGTTAATTCGGTCGAAATTATTCGGCAAAATTACCGGATTTTCGGTTTCGGCCAAACCGAAAATTAGCCGATTTGGTACGTCACTAATATTTCGACCTTTCGAATTCCATAATGCGAAAACACACCAGGTAGAATATGAACACATGATTGCACATATAAACATAACATTAAAAAGACCTTCACAAAAAAACACAAACATGTACACCTCAAGCTAACCAAAAATTAGTTTTGTTTTATCGAACGTGAGCTACACTCATATCATAAATAGTGAGCATAACATCCTCAAAACGAAATGTAATTTAGTTTTTACCACACAGACTTACACCACAGGTTCTCCATTAAAAACGAGAATGAAAGCAGCGACGTAGAAAAAGGCGGGCTAAACAATTGGCATTGCTGACGCGTTGAACAAGGGTACACGAGGCTACACGAACCGAGTTGAAAAGTTCATGTGGCGGTTGTTGAAACAACTAATGCCTGTGGTGGAAACCTGAAGTATCTTAAAGGAGAACAAGCCTTTGTTACGGCATAGTGATTGTCCTATTGTCTGATCATAGGTAAAGAAAAAGCAGATACCTTAAATGGAAAAATAAACCAAAGGTTTTTATTGTTTTAAGCGCTTGTATTTAGGGTTGATTTTGTTTAGCTTAAACAATGCCATTCTGTGCATAAAACAGTCAACAAGTGTAATATAAGATATTAATTTACGTCTGCGTTTTAGCAGATACCGAGTAAGCTAGAAACAGTGTATTGGTAGGTTTCATTTAAAACAACTTGCACAAAAAAGGCTGCATCTTCACGTGCATTTCTGAACAGCATGTAGCTTTATTGATACCCATACTTGCCTTAAACAGCGTGGCGAAATGCTTATCGATGCTAGTGCTGCTGAAAACGTGGTCTAGAATAAGTTGACATCACGAACTACAGGCTATGTGGCCAGCAGTTAGTATTAGATTGCAATTGATAATAATACAGGAAATGACGTTTTCTAACGCAAATTGGCAGCGAAACTGTGAGCCCGGTTCGGCGCAATTTATGTTTTAAATCGATTTTAATGCAGTTTTACCCTTTTGGGGCATTTTCAGTCAGTTGGTGTATGCCAAGCGTTGGTAACCTTTTGATGCCACGTGTAGATTTACATGTAGTCCCAAAATGTTAATGACTCTGTATGTGATAGTGGTTCGTCCGGGGTAATTTGAATAGTAATTAGAAAGCTGGCAGTTTCGTACTTGTATAAGCTGCGTTTTCAGTGATATCATTTTAACAAACTGAAAACAAGTAATGTAACAGTTTAAACTTATAGTATAACGAATGTATTTAAAAACAAAACAGTACATTATTTTGGTGTGGCTTACAAAAATCACCTTGCCAAACTTAGCAGTTAGCACCCGTAATCATTTAACAGGCTGTTGTAAAAGTATTACGACTGTTGTAAACTGCGCATACTTGCCAGACAATGTGTACTGTTAAGTAAAAGAAAAACTTTTGTAATGTCTGCATTTGTAGATTTTTTATCTGGTAGGAAAAAAAAACTTTGGTAAGAAATCCGCTTTAGACGCAAAATGAGTTCTGTCACAAAACGTAACAATTGTCTTCACATCTGCCACATGTACATGTTTCTCGTCCACAGTCGATGCCTTAAATAAAGATAAAACAAATTAGATTTTTAAGGAAAGTTCTGAAACAAGTTTCGAATGATGTATATTGCTACGCTGGCCGACAAGGTAACAATTATTGTCCAGAAAACAAATTGTTTGACAGTCTGCGGTTAACGACTTGTTTCGTGGCAATTTATTTCGGTCTGTGAAAAGTCCCATACGGCTGCTAGTCATGCACAAAATATTTGCTGGCTGCGTTGGTGACAAAAGTACGATTTATTATAAAACAGCAAAACGTTTTCTCAAATGTAAAACATATAATGCTGCAGCGTAAAATATATCTTTGTTTGTATCAGCGCGCATGAAACGAATCGTAAACAATCAAACAGTTTCGTTTCGAAATTGGAAATATGGATTTCAAATTGGAACATACATATACACCAAACTTATACACACTGGACAAAAATACACAAAAATAATACATTATTGTTAAGCAACAATGTCAGCAACTAAATCTTTTGATTTTTTTGTCACAAAGGTTTGTGTTTTATAGATAAACCTGTTGGAATGCTCTGGATGAAAGATTTACAATTTCTTGAATTTGCAGGTTCTACTTAAATTAGAAACTAAGAATGCTATTTAAAATGGCAAAATTGGCAATAGTATTAAAACATTGCCATAATAACAGGAGTGATTTAAGTGCATTAAGAGCTTCAGTTGTTGCATGTTTTGGCTCGCAATTCACATTTCTACGGCTATACTAAACGTGGCATGTTTCATAGGCTAGCTGACGTGTCGCCCCACTTTGAGACTTAGCGTGCACTGTTACAGCAACCTATAGGTTGGTAGTTACTGCTACGAGATGAATTTTTGTGGCAAAGTGCTGTGCTCTTCTGAACAATGTCCAATGGATCTATCTGGAATTAGTATGATTAGCAAAACAGCCATAGTCACAGGAAGTAACACAGGAATCGGATATACAACTGCGTTGGATTTCGCCCGCCGAGGGTGTAAAGTTATACTAGCATGCAGGAACATGGACAAAGCAAAAGATGCAAA